>NW_026136703.1:600000-1200000 GCF_905237075.1 Dicentrarchus labrax | reverse complement strand
TCTGATGGTCTCTAAACACTCTCACAATCCCTGAACACATTTTGTAGAACAAGTTAACCTGGAAGTTACACCTGACGTCACAGAGTTACTCTTGAAGTTACCTGGATAAGCCCTCAGGACAGCCATTCTGTACACAGAATCAGTAAAGCTTCTTCGTGTGTTACAGAGAAGAGGCAGTGACAGGGTTTAGCCACTCAAGAGACACTTTATGTTTTTTGCTCTAGTGTTGCAGTTTGTCACACAGCACATCACAGCAGCTCATGTTTACCAAAAGAAGAATTTCAAGGGAGAAGAAAGGTACTGACGTCTAAATTTCTTTGACAAAAAGTGTTGACATCTCCTTTGAGGTGTTATAACAGTTTCGCCTCCTCTCTGCCTGAGGATAGTCTGTATGCTGCTCTGTCCAACACTGTGGTGGTAGTGCTATAGAATGGTTCAGGTACAGTTAAAGTTAAACACTTTAAAGGATATGTTATTGTCTTATCTTTCAACAAATCCCATGAAAAGGCCAAAGCCAACCATTATTAAACAGTTTGTTAATTCAATTCAATTCAGTTAAATTTTATGTGTATAGTGCCAATTCATAACAGACATTATCTCAGGACACTTTTCAAATAGAGCAGGTCTAGACCGAACTCTTTATAACATTATTTACAGAGACCCAAATTCCCACCATGAGCAAGCACTTGGTGGTGGCGGCGGCGGCAAGGACAGACCTTCTTTTGAGAGGCAGAAACCTAGGACAGACCCCTCAGCTCTAGGTGGGTGGTCATCTGCCTCACCAGTTGGGGTGAGAGCGACAGACAGACAGATAGACAGACAGACAGAGGTCCACAGCAACAACAGTAGCAACAACTACACTAATAGTAGTGACTGATGATGATGAACATGAAGAACAACAACGATGGGGGACAACAACAACGATGGGGGACAATGAGCAGTGATTATAGTAATAGTAGTATCTGTAGTAATAATAATAGTAATAATAATATCAGTGATATTAGCAATCAAGCAGGACCATGGCAGGAAGCTCCACCAGGATCCATTAGAACCTGCGAGACGAGAAAGCACAAGAACTCCGGGGAAGAAATGAAGTTAGTAACATGCATTAATGGGACATGAATGAGTGCAGAAAGAGAGAGAGAGAGGAAGAGAGGAGCTCAGTGCACCATGGGAAATCCCCCGATAGTCTAGGCCTATAGCAGCATAACTAAGGGATGGTTCAGGACTCACCTGATCCAGCCCTAACTATAAGCTTTATCAAAGAGGAATGTCTTAAGCTTAAATGTGGAGATGGTGTCTGCCTCCCGAACCACAACTGGAAGCTGGTTCCACAGGAGAGGAGCTTGGTAACTGAAGGCTCTGGCTCCTGTTCTACTTTTAGAGACTATAGGAACCACAAGTAGCCCAGCATTCAGAGACCGCAGTGTTCTAGTGGGGCAATAGGGTACTATGAGCTCTTTAAGATATGAAGGGGCCTGACCATGAAGAGCTTTGTAGCTGAGGAGGAGGATTTTAAATTCTATTCTACATTTTACATGGAGCCAGTTAAAGGTCCAGTGTGTTACATAAGGGAGTATCTATTGGAAAAAATTGAATATTCATAGGTATGTGTTTAATAATGTATAATGACTGTGTTTTGTCACCTCAGAATGAACCGTTTTTATCTACAGATATACACTGGACCTTTAAAGCTGCAATTGATAAGTTTTATAAAAATAACTTTTTGTCATATTTGCTGAAACTGTCACTATATCTTGACAGGGGTACAAGAGACAGATGATCTGTGAAAAAATCTGGTTCCTCTGGCTCCTCCTACAGCTCCTTATGGTATTTGCAAGAATTCCCCGGGCCTGAATGAAAACAACCAATCAGAGCCAAGAAAGATAGTTGAATGTTGAGTCTCTTTCCCTGGTTGTCAAATACTAACGCCTTGGGTTAGTGGCTTTACGATAGTTGCTTCTCATTTTGGTCAGCTGCGGTGGATTCTTGCAAATGCAATTATGAGCATGACAAAAAATGTTTTTTTATAAAAGTTACCTACTGCAGCTTTAACAATAAGAATATTAAGACTTATCCTGTAAACATTGTTGTTATGGTTAACAAAAAGAGGTAACATTAAAGGGATAGTTTGGGAATTTTGAAGTGGGGTTGTATGAGATGCTTATCCATCTCAGAAGCAGACAGGAACCAGAGTTCTGGCACAGAAGCCGAACAATGCACTGCTGAGGATGGTGGTTGCAGAAAAGCATATTTTAGCCACGTAAAAAAGGCCCATCACAAAAAATCTACTCCATTTAAGTGTATGCTATATTAAGAATATTTTCACTGCTTTACCTTGCTGTCGGATGAGGTAGAGCAAAAAAATCCACAGACAGACGACACTTGTGCTCAAAAACAATATTAACAAATGTGATTTTAAACATTTATTATACATTTACATACTATTTTATTTTATATTCCACTATTTTTGTGAACCAGCAAGCACCAAAATAACTGGTTTATAAGGGATTTGAAGAATTTGAAAAATCTGACTTCTATTGTTGAGGGTCAAATCACTGCTGATATAAAACACATGGGTACTTCATGCTATGTAATTCCCTTAAAAGGTGATTTTGACCCTTGCAAACTGTTCATATCCAATGCCTTCACAGTATGGTCAAGACAGTCCTCATAAAAAGTGTCTATACCATAAATAGCCTATCTTACATTAATAAATTCATTATTAATCCTTAATTTCTGATTTTAGATGGCATGAGAGTGTATTTTTTACTCACTCGTTTTTGGAGAATAAAACAGCTATATCACACTATATCATGTCCTGTTTTACCTAAGACATAAAACACATAACAGCCATAAGGATAAATATATTTTATTAATAGTTATGCATAAGATGTGGCCAGTCTTGTGGGTCCTGGAGTCATTTGAATGACATTTTCCGCTGCCATCCTGCCTGAAACTTGACCAACAGATGGCATTGTTTTTTGACATAAACATCTGTCTTGCTGCCTGCTCCTCTCCCTCAGAGGCATCTTCATCAGATTGGCTGTAATCAGAGTTTTCCTCTATGTTATCTTCTCTCAGCTTCTTCATCGTGGAAGATCTGATCAACCTCTTGAAGAGTGACTCTGCCATGACCTCTGTACCTCTGCCACTGAAAGGGCAGCTCTGGTACCTTTTATAATCTTATTAACCCCATCCCCCCCCTCCTCCACACACACACACACACACACACACACACACACACACACACACACACACACACACACACACATTGATTTGATTCTAATTTGTCTATTTTTAGATTATATTGTTACATTGCAGGTGCAAGTACAGGTGCAGATACAGCTGCAGATGCATGTCTCTGTGTCAAGGCACCCTCTGACCTCTATATGACCTTCTTATGTGCACCATATATGACCACTCCTATGCTTATCTGAAAAAAATAAAATAAAATCAGGAAAATCCCCCCTCATGTGGAAATGCAAGTGGTTGGACTATTATAACACACAAACAAATCAACCACACAGTTTCATTTCAAATCTACCAATACAGGGGGTAGTGTTTTGAGCCTGTGACGTGACGTCACGTAAGTGCTACTATATAAGCGTCCGCACGCGCGTCATAGCCAACTTGGCGACTTTCTCTCTAAATCTGGCGACTTTCCAAATCCTCCTAGTGACTTTTTTGTCAAAAGCGACTAGCGACAAATCTAGCGACTTTTACTGGTGTTATTGGAGACTTTTGTGGTTTGGAGACTGACTTGAAAGCACGTATCACTCTGCAGTTACTGTGCTCAACGAGCAGCGGGTGCTGCCGTGAGCCCCTCCCCTGTCCAGAAGCACTCACAGGTGGTCTCAGTAGCCTCGCGCAGCAGTCCCAGCCTGCAGTCAGAGCAGAGAGGAGACACACACCACTCGGCGTCCAGGCTGCAAATGAATCGCGCAGACATTGCCCAAGAATTGCGGATCTTTGCAAGGCAAAGCAGGCTCAGGTCTCACATTAACATCGCCTACCTGCAAGCTTCTGTAAAAAATGCAGATGATATGCCTACTATTAGGCCTAGTAATAATAACACTAATAAAGCATAAATTCATATCAGAGGTCTGGTGCCAATTCCCAATTATAGCATTAGCCTAGTAATGATAATAGGCCTACTGATGATGATGATGATAATAATAATAATAATAATAATAATAATAATAATAATAATAATAATAACAGCAATAAAGCATGTAACCTCATATAATTATATAGCAATAGCCTAGTAATGATAATAGGCCTACTACTACTACTAATAATAATAATAATAATAATAATGCCTGCAAGCTCACATTAGAAGTCTGGTGCTACTGCCAATTATAACAATAGCCTAGTAATGATAATAGGCCTACCTACTGCTACTGATGATAATAATAATAATAATGATAGTAATAATAATAATAATAATTATAGTGTGGACCTAAAAATAATAGCCTAACCTAGGGCTATCTATCTATCTATCTATCTATCTATCTATCTATCTATCTATCTATCTATCTATCTATCTATCTATCTATCTATCTATCTATCTAGCTATCTATCTATCTATCTATCTATCTATCTATCTATACAAGGTGGTGTAGTGGGGGTGGCGCCGGGAAGGGAGGGGGGGCCCCAACTGCAATGAACTAGCTTTGGGGGGGCCCAGCTTGCAAAAGGTTGAGAACCCCTGCCCTAGAACAATCATTTTCCTTGATTGGACCCACTCTAGTTTGTAGCACCTGTGCAAAAGTATAAAATAAAACTTTAATTTTTGTGTATTTTGGGTCACTTTAGGAAAAGTCATCAAATTTCAGGTTAAAGGAATGACATGTAGGGTATTTTTACTGCTGTCAAATGTAAAAATTGAACAGTATGTAAGGGTTAAGACAATGTAAAAAATCGAGAAATTTCCCCCAAAGGGTCAAGGGAGTCCTTGAGTAAACTAAGTGACATATTTTATGGATATAGCTTAGTATATTCGAAACCCAAAGCTTCGGTGTCTGACGACCTGAGAGCACGAACGCCACCGTATATTATATTACATTTCTGCCAAAAGGGCCTGCTAAATATTACACACTGAACCACAGGCACTTTGTGGATGTGAATCAGTAATTATTGTCTAATGAAGTCTGAGCAGAAGTTTGAAATTCCTTAATCTTTGCCCACTGAAAACAGCTTGAATCATATACAATAATTATTATAATGTAAATTCAGAGAACCCTGCTGTAGCTCTCCTGCTCTGTACGAGTATGAAGGAAGTGTTTGTACCTTTTGCACCTGCTTGTCTGCCTGCAGTAATGCTGCAGAGGCAGAGTGACTTTTTAGACTGTACAAGACTGTCATCCAGCTGAATATGTACAATCAGACCTCTGTCAATAAATTCAAGTGCAGCTTTCACAAACCCACTGCGCCTCATTTCCATCTATCATCTCAGTTGGCTGGTAAGACATGCAATCCTAAAACATTATTTTTATTTTTATGTGGCCCGTCTCCTTCAGCCCCATTCTCTTTCAGCAGCCGGGATGTTGCGTCCTCAGTGCAGCGGTCATATTGCCATATTTATTCCCACAGCAGGCAGGCAAGCGAGACAGTGAGTGTAATGAGAAAGATCATTGGGATGATGTACGCTGGCCTTTTCCCCAGGCGCTGGAGGTACCAGCTTTTGACCTCTAAAGCAATTAAGATCTCTGGAGTCTCAGTTTGGACTTCTTTCATCCTCCTTATCAGCAGACTCATCCCTGTCCTCCCTCCTGCCTCCACTTTTTTGCTTCAAATCTCGCCAGTTATCGAAAATTACATCCTTAAGGATGACTGAGCACTTACCAACTGTTTGACCACCTGCCTAGTTTTCTCACTAACTGAGGTCAAGAAAACTTGCTGTTTTTCATACATTAAGTCACACATTAATGGTGGGTGATGACTTCAACAGTGTGAAAAACATTGCTTATAAAACATGGAATCAGTGCAGTTCAGAGGTGAGTTAATTTAGAGTAAATACTATAATGTTTAAAATATAAACAACAAACTGTTCATTGGCAACACAAAATATACACTCGTAACATATAGCATTTTTTCCCTTCAATATCCTCATACATAGTTTCAATTTGTTTTCTGCGTTTGTATGTCCTATCATTTCCATATTTAAATTTTTCCTTCCTAACATATTTACATATTCTGACAACGGAGTTTCACTCCCAGAATGACTCCCTTCGACGTCGTCTGCAGACGGAGAGGGGGTTCCATTCACTACAATGTTATGCCGTCCCTGGCGATATTTGACGTTCAGAGCGGGTGCTCCAGCAGCCCATTCACTCCTGTATTAACCCAACAACGGCTGTATTGGACTATTGTTTATGTTGTAATGTCATAATATTGTTGACAATAAAGTTTGTTCAAAAAACAAAACAACAACAACAACCATTACTGTCCCAAACCACAATTTATGTCCCACAATGTGAACTCCAAACAATTCATGTTGTAAACATTTTCTTACTGATGTGATATGACGGCATACATAATAGGCTCATTTAATTTTTCCCTCTGTACCGCAGTGTAAAATGTTCGCATCTTTATAAATAAAGATTTGTATTCAAAAGTGCGCCATCAAACGAAATGCGTGATACACAACGTCATGGTATGCGACCGGCATCCCTGGCGGCAGTTGCAGTTTTCCTTCTCAGGTAAGTGCATGGTTAAGAGAGTAAAAAGAAAAAAATAGGACTAAATTCTGCACCACAAAAAATGATAGAATCAGCCCAAATGTAGCTGTTAGCCCATTCAGAACTGTGGAGTATCATTTATTTGACTAATTTATTTAAGACACTGCACTGTCATAAATGTGCAGAGACGTATTTTAGCCAGCTAGAAGGCCTACAGAATGAAAAAGGCTGCGTCTTTAAATTTCAACTTTATTTTGGTGTAATTTTATTTTAAGAGCTTTGCATAAAACTATGATGACCGTTGCCATGAACAAGACACACGTTTCATAAATGTTTTCGATCAGATCATGATGTAATCTTTAATGTGGTGTGTGATGCCTACCTGGCATCAATGACTGAGAGGTGCTTTGATGGACATTTTAGACATTTAGACAGCCTACCCAAAAGTCTACCACACTATTTTCCACTCCTAAAACATATACATATACCTACCGTTGTTGATCATAGACAGTATACATATAATGATTATAATCTCTGTACATTAGCAACATGTATGTAGAATAAAAATATTTAAAATAAATACGGTTCTATCTGAAAAATCACCAAAGATTTAATCATTGTTTCCACAATTTTAGGTTAAATTATTACAAGTTGTAGCCTAGGCCTACTTAAATCTAGAAGTGATATGCTACCACCAGAAGTTCAACAAAGTGATCACTGAGGGGCAGGGCAAAATCACATGGGCGACAACTACTTCTTTATCTTACCCCTTCTGTCAAAACCACTTCCCTACTGCCACCCTTCCCTTGTTGTAATGACTGGAGGCTGGGATTATTTTGCACAGTGACCTAGCATAGACCTAGCCTACATATACCTTCAAATGAAATGGTACCTTTTATTTGTCAATTATGATAATACAATCTGTACTGTGTCTCATCCAGGTTTGAGTTCCCAATTCTGCTCTCTCTTTTCTCAACAGATCCTGCAAATTTGTCACCCTACCAACCCTTTCCTGTTTTATTGAAAACAAAACAACCCAAAGGCACTTTTTAGAGCCACGTCTTTCTTGTTAACCTGTCCTTGCTGTGTTTTACCTGTTAGCCGTTCTCTCCCTCTCTCTCTCTCACTCACTCTAACACTCTCTCTCTATCACTGTCCCTGTGCTTACCTTTGTGTTTGTCTTATTTCTCCAACTTTCTGTTGTCTGTCTATCTGTCTGTTTGTCTTCATCATGAGCGATTCAGAGCTCTAGGATCTGCAAGAGAGTGCAGATAACTTGGCTGCAAATCTCAGCAATGACCTGCAAGGGGTGGATGACCTCCTTGGTGAGCTCCAGAAAGAGCAAGCTACTGCACCTCTGCCAACAATAAGGTGGAAGAAGAGTGACAGCGATGGCAACGTAATCCGAAGGCCACACTCAAGCAGGCGTCAGTCTAACCAGGGTCAGTATTGTTTTCGCATTCACGATATTTTAAAGATCCTGATTTTCGTTTATACCAAACCAAGGAAAACATAAAGCTTTTAATGTATTATATTATGCTTGCGGTTTCCGTTTTAAAAACGCAGCAAAGCACAATAAAATATTCATGATGTCACAGTGTTTGAACTAATAACAAAAAATAAGTCTCTTAATGTCTACCAATTAACCTTAGAATTCGAGATATCATAAACTGTCCCTTTTGTTTTATATAGCTCTGAGGAGCAGGCCATTTTCATAGCAAAAGATATAGACGTAACACGATTTGTCAACTACATTCACAGCACGACAAAACATGTAATATTGCAGATTCTAATTATATATCCAAGAATACAATAATCTCCTATTAAAGAGTGTTGATATGAACTGTAAGTCTCTAGACCATTTTCATCAATCAATTTTAATATCGTAGGTCTCCGGAAGAGCTGTTTGTGGCGGGGAACGGTCGGTGGCTCAAGAGACGTCCCAAAAATCAGCCAGCAAACTGGACGAGGATGGACTGGAGCTGGCTGTGTGTCGGCATGGAGTCCTCCTCTGTGCCCTCAACATGTACAGGGGAGAAATTTTTGCCTATCCCCTTTTTCTACAGGAGAAGCTGGCCAGTAGCAGGCCTACATTCTTTTGCATGGATGTCTTCATGGAAGTGAAGACAAAAGAAGTGGAGTCGCTGAAGGCCGAGTTGGCAGCGACCAAAGGGCAATTTGAAGACAGGGATGTGAAGGATTGGGCGGAAAGTGAAGAAAATATTACTGGGTTTTTTTCAGCAGAGTTTATGACCGACTTTCATGTCATCATGAGTAATTTGTTAGTTTTTTCTTGTCTCAGAATTAGTGATAACACTATCTTATAACATTCTTTAACTAACTAATAACTAGTATCCATAGAGCTTTCAGGATACATTATGATACTTTACATTGGAGTTATAGCTAATTTTGGGTTAATAGTAAAAAATGTTTTCTGTTGGGTTTCATTTCAGACAACTAAACTAAGGTTTTCAGTTCATTGCCTTAATAAAATGGTATTGGAGAATTTCAAAAAATTGAGATCAAATCACACTATTATATAAGTTACTCAAAGTGTAACACACACTTTTCTTCTCTACAGCAACAACCAACAACACAACAGACACTGCTGCCTTGGCCAGGAAGATAGAGATGCTGGTTGTGAGTGTAAAGAGACGCTCCCAGTGACTTTATAAAGACTGTGACTCCAACAAAGGTCACGCAAGGATCCGCCGGAAGATCAGGGAGGAGAAAGGGATCTTGACTGCAATTGTACAGCAGTAAAACAGAATGGTTCCAAGCACAGAAACTTTGTGCTTGGAAACCATTCTGTCTGGAGAGACAGCTTGGCCATGGCAGCTACCTGACAATGGTAGGGACAACGGCTGTTTAATACTTCCAGCAAATGTGGCACACTTTTAATGGATTCAATTAGATTTATTTTGATCTTTCATAAAAATGAATGAAATTCTTGTCATAAATGCTTCACAGACTCTGTCGACCTCAGGACGAAGAGGAGAGTTTTTGACAGTGTCATGGCGGAACGGAGACTTCGGGAAGAAAAAACGATCCTTTTGTCAGAGATGAACCGCCACTGGAGGTCCTTAACAGTTCGTGGGGATTCCTTAAAAGAGCTGTCTTCTCTGATTACTAGGACAACAATGCAAGGTATGTTTTTAGATTTGACATCACATGAATGTACACATCAATGACTGATGATAAAGGCACTAATACTGGCTTGGTTTTATGTTCAAGATTCACCGTGGGCTTTGACTGAAGACGGGATGAAAGGTCTGCAGAGCATCGCCAAACAGAAGCTGCCTCGTGTCAGAGAAATGATGGCTTTTGCGAGACACTGCTACCTTCAAGTTCTGACTGGAGCAGAGAACTTCCTTCAAAGCTTTTCAGAGGAATATTCTGACAGCGACTCTGACTCTGACCTTGAGGATCTGGAGTGAACGCTGCAGGGAACAGGACGTGAATATGAGAAGGCAGTTATTCCTAGGTTGGAGTGAGCTGCTCCTCCTAAAGGTTCCCCGAGCTCACTTCAACCCTTCTCATATAGTGCCCCTAACTCATGGAATGTTCTGCAGAGCAACTTAAAAACGACGGCTCTTCCTACTTTTGGTTTATTTAAATCTATGATTTCTGAATTGTAGACACATCCGACTGAACTGTTATCTGAATTCATCGTTCTTTTAGTATTTATTTCATCTTATTTTTATTCTTGCTCTTTTTTCGTATTGTATATACTTTATAGATATATTTTATCATATTTTTTATCATATTTTATTTCTGTGTTCTTGGTTCATTATATGTTATCCTTGTAATTGTGTTTATTGTGTATGCTCGTCGTCACTGTAAATGAGGGAAACCTCTGTGTCTTTCGAGTGAAAATAAAGGTTATTGAATGTAATGTAAGGCACATCTTTCTCTTTTAAAAACACACTTTGGAAAATGTGCATTTAATTCATAAATTCCTCCTTACTTTGTATATGTAGTAAGTCATTCAGTTGGTTGTTTATGACATTAAAGGATTTATTGTCATTTTATTTCGTTTTAGTTACACTTCTACTATGAAAGTCTTTGTAACAATTTTGAATGTCCAATACCAATAAAGTTCACTATCAACATTGTTGTTATTATCATAAAAAAGCCTCAAATAATTCATACTTTCCTTGGTTAAAATAGATACATATGTGAACTATATTAATACAATAACCATTTTATGCCACTGCATGCTGTGTGTAGATGAATATGACGATGACATCTTCAAATATTACCTTTAAAAACCTTAGGCTACAGGCTGGCTGTTTTGACTGATAGAGGAGGTTCATGGCACATTGCACAAGCATTAGATAGTCCAGATTTTGCTTGGTTGTAATACATACGTGTAGTAATTGAAGAGTGAGCCGCGGGCCGCGGGCGGCCGCCTTTTGGGGCCCCAACAAAAGGAGGGGGGGAAAGACGGGGGCTTCTTTTTTTTGTGGCGCCTTTTGCAACAAATTGCAGTTGCGCTGTGCTACACCGGTTCATTTTGAAATGACATGTAATCAAACTACCCTCTGCACTTACACTTTATAGAAACAAAAAATAAACTGGGGTCGAAATCCATAAAGTTCTGATTTTAAAACGTTTCTCAATCCGTCATTGAACGCACCAGTTCTTCTTTATATTTTTACAACATCAATCTCCCTATAATATGAACAAAATATGTTCAGGTTATACTTTCTCTCTTGAAAAACGGGCAAAACCCTAACCCTAACCCTAACCCGGAAAATAAATCAAAAAAACTACAAACGTTCAGAAAATGCAATACACTTAAGTGTGCGGCGCCATGTTTTTTGTAGTTCTAAAGTGTTTTCCCTATTATGTGAAAATGTGTCAAGGAACTTCGCAAGTGTATTATATGTTTTAGGGACTGGGGAGCACATTTATTTGGTCAGATTTCATTTTTACTATGGTTAATTGGGTGAAATCATGTTTTGACCCTACCCAGTAGCGACCCCCTGTTGGTTTGACAAAGGCCATGATAGAAGAAATCAAGAGCTTTCCAAAAATGTTTTCCCCATGTTTGTATCACATTGTGTTGCTTTTCTGTAAGCCTTTAAAAGTGCCTTAGGTTCAAGGTTCAAAGGGCATTCCTGAGGAGCAGGAACCATCCGGAATGTTCACAGTGGCATATCTGTACTCTGCAGATCAAGACCTTTCCAATGATGTCTAAGTTTCATTTTCATCTTGTTCACTTCCAAGGCACTTTGATGTGTACTTTCTCACAGCCTATATAGAGCCAAGATGGATAAAATCACTAAAACATATTTTAAGGGATATTTAGTGGCAAAATGTGTTCAACATATTGATGGTGACCTTATCCTTAGTCATGCTTTTCAATTTGGAGCAGTTTAGACACCATTTACCCCTTAAACTACTTAATGTTTCATATAAATATTTCCATATTACTATATAATATGACCATTTATAGCCATTGTGTCCCCTTCCCCAGGGCTGACAGGATTGCCCTGGATGAACCAATAGAATATAATATGGTAATGCGAATGTATTTCTGTGTGCAGTTACATTTTTACACACAGTTGTTTTTTAATTGACCAAGATATGAGCTTTTGAAAGAAAGTAGGCCTGTGCCATAGTAGTAACATGCTGTGCATGGGGAAGGGAGACACATAGGCCTACTTCACTGGACAATGAATGGTTTATATTTAACCAGTCCATCACAAGATATGGATCTGTCTATTTACCTTTCTTTTCCCTTTGAGTAATCCTGATCAGAAAAACACAGTATATATGGCGAAGAGTAGCTTTAGAGAGAAAGGCTTATTGTGTGTGTTGTTTTGGAGGTCTAATTTGTCTCAATTACATATCAATATGTAGACCACTTTCTTATAAGCTAAAAATAAATCTGATGGCTACCAACTTTTGGTTATATATCCTGCCTAGGGCCTATCATCAAAAAAAGACAAAATGAACAATTTCACTTTTTATTTTCAACAAGACAGACAAAAACATTACATCATGAGGCAATTTAAATACACTGTCTGTAGGCACTCCAGACACTAACATTAATGTGAACAAGAACTGTAATACACACGCAAAATAAAAAAGGAACAAACAAATAAAAATTATAAAATAAGATACATGTACATAAAATACATACATTTATAACATAAAGATGAAAATAAACTGAACAGGACAGAACTAAATATTATTATATTTGTATATGTTGAGCTGGCTCCCACCTGTCCTCCCAGTCCTTGCCAGTGCCAGGAAATGAAAGAGAAAACACATCAGCTTAAAGGATGACCTTCATTCTGACATAGTAACATTTTTTTTTTTACAATTTGCTTATTAAACATGTCTTACATATTAGTTTGTCATGCTATAATACATCTTAAAAGCAATTAAAGTGTTTGTGTGCACTTATGCCGGTGTCAAACTAGACAATCTTTTTGTGTGTTCCAGAGTTGCTACTACACTAGTGTAAATAGACATTGGTGTTATTGGACAATAACTCTGTATTAGACTACCACAACACTGTCGCACATTTCTCCCACTGGTCTAAACAAAACTTCCTCCATCTCAATGTAGCCAAAACAAAAGAAATAACATTAAATATCCCATATCCACAGCACCTGAGTCTCATTAACAGCGAGCCAGTTGAAACAGTTGACACAACGGACATTCAGAAAAGGAGCCATCAAAGACTGTATGTCATTCATAAACTTAAAGGACTCTATATTTCCCCCCATCTCCTCCTACTGTTGTATCATAGTATTGTTTAACCCATCCTGCTCTACTGTTCCACCTGCTTCTTCAACAAGATTTCTGTTACAAACCGGGCCAAACTCACACGTGTCACAAACATAGCTACCAAACTAATCGGTCTCCCCACACCCACACTGTCAGCGCTCAACCTCAAGGCAATCTCACGCATCGCATTTACAATAATAGGACACACCCACTCAACTGCCACTTCACCATTATGTCCTCTGGACGCAGGTACAGGTCCCTGTTGTGCAGGAGGGCTCGTTATGGCAAAAGCCTGGTACCTGCAGCCATAGCAGCCCTTAACAAAACACCCAGATAATTACCGTCGGTATCACTCTGTCTATATCGTCTGTCTGCATGTTATCTTGTTGTGTTTGTCCTGTCATTATCTGTATGTTGTGTGCTGTCCATAACTGTATTGTGATATGAAAAAGAATTTCCCCTTGGGGACAATAAAGTCTAAAGTCTAAAGTAACATGCGAGCAGAAGGAAAAAACAAAGAAGGATCCAACTTAACCGTGACGTCAGTTCAGCAGACAGCAAACGCACTGTAGCTGCGCTGAATTTGAAGCGGGTGGCCTAGCTAAGTTAGTATCATGCTGAAGTGGGGAAAATACAAGAAATCCTGCAGGAAGGAATGGGAGATCGACCCTGAACTAAAAACCTGGATCGCGCCTGTCCCAGGAGACGACTCTAAAGCCCGTTGCAAGAATTGTAACACAGAAATAAGAGCTCACCTTAACGATCTGAAAGAACATGGCGCCACAAAAAAACACAAGTCCCGCTGTGTTCCAAGTGTGAAATCTTTTGCTGTACCGATGGGATCTGGTGTAGGACAAGGCACAGTCAAAGAAGACCAAAAACGTTGTGAACTTAGGTCCCCCCTTTTTTTTTTTTTTTTTTTTTTTTATTAATTAAAAAAAAGGGGGGGGGAAAAAAAAAAAAAAAAAAAATTTTTTTTTTTTTTTTTTTTTCCATATTTAAAGAAGTTTTTTTTTTTTTTTTTTGTGGGAAAAATTTTATTTTTTTATTAAAAACCCCCTTTTTTGTGAAGCAGAAACCAAAAACTTTTAGTACTTACCGGGGCTTGTTGACCTTCTCAGCGCTGATGCTCAAGGCATATCAGATGCGATTGTTTCTTTCCTGAGTGAATGTGGCCTGGACATCAAACATATGGTGGGGATTGCTACAGACGGCGCAAGTGTTATGGTCGGAAAAAATTACTCCGTTTTCACACTGCTCAAACAGAAGCAGCATAGTTTGCAGCTTATTCACTGCGGTTGCCACTCACTGGATATAGTGGCTCATAAAGCAATGCAACTTCTTCCAAGCAATCTGGAATGTATGATAAGAGAAACTACAACTGGTTTGCACACACAAACGCCAGAGTGACTGTAACAGTGTCTACAAGGCCATCAATGACGGTGGCTGTCCTCTGAAATTCATATCCCCCAGCTCAACCCGTTGGTTGGTGATCTCAGACTGTATCGAAAGAATTTTAGAGCAGGAAGATGCCCTCAAGCTGCACTTCAGTTTGGTTTCATGTGCCGAACACTGCTATGCAGCCAGGCTTTTGAATGAATTTTACAGTGACAAATCAAACAGTCTGTACATGCACTTCCTCCGGCCCATGTTGATGGAAATCAAAACTGTGAACAAATATTTCCAGCTGGAAACGGGAGATACGCTGGGTGTTTTTAGGGATCTTGACAGGCTGTATATGTTGACATTGAGGAGAGTTGTGAAGCCCAGCGTACTGTGCATGAACAACGACAGTCGTCTCAGGGAACTTGACCTTAAATCATCGGACCTGGGCTCCTCATTCCAACAGCAGCTGGAAGCCAGCACATTAGCGCCAGAGATGAAATTCTGCGCGCTGTTTTGATTTTGTAAAAGAAGTGCTGGTGCAGTATCAAATGCGTCTTCCTGCATCAATGGAAATGCTCCGCAAACTGGAGCTTTTTTGTCCGAAGCTGGTGATTCAACAATAAATAGGCCAGGAGTAAAAGACTTGCCCGCTGTGTTTTTCTCTTGTTCAATGGACATCTTGGAGAGCCAGTGGAGAAACATTGCATCAGCTGGCTTCTCAGGTGATCAGGCCATTGACGCCTTTTGGCTGGAAGTTGAGGCATTTCAAGATGCTGGAGGAAACCAGTGTTTCAAAGTTTAGCACTGGGTGTCATCAGATTGCTCACTCTGCCAAAATCAAATGCCCACGTTGAGAGAGCGTTTTCCCAGGTGACGCTGCTAAAGGATGACACCAGAAATCGCATGAGATTATGGCTCCTTTCCAGCCTCATGGATGTGCGCTCTGGCCTGAGCAGAAATGGATTGACGCCCACCACTTTCAAACCTCCCCGACAGTTGTTGGGGAAATTTGATTCATCTATGTATTAACCAGCTGACCTGGCTTCCAGTGACTGTAAAAAGTTCTTCAAGTTCTCAACATTGTTCAAGTTAATGGAAAGACGCTGATTCTGCGTAAAGGTAAGATGATTTTTTTCATGTCACCTTATCTTATTTGCACTGTGACTTATTTTGGTAACTGTAGCCCACTTATTCTATGGCATTTGCTCGTTGAATTAAAAACTAGTTTTTCATGGTTTTGTGTGTTCGGAATCTCAATCAGCTGCTGTGCGGCCAGGTCGTTATGCGTCTTTCAGCACCACAGGTGTGGAAAGCAGCGAGGAGAAAAAGAGAGGGAGAGGCGCTTAATTTTGCATAATTTTGTTTTGTTGTAAATTGTTTTGCATGTAGTCCTCATACAGGTCATTTGTGATGTGAATAATGAAATGTATTAGTCCTACACGGTTTAAAAGTGTACCTTTTTACGTGCAGCTGGCATTATTACTAATCTGGGCCTGGCGCTAGCATGCCAGAGGTTCATTTTGCAATTTGTGTGGCCTATGGTTGATTTACTGCACTCTTGTTGGTTGCAATTTGCAAAAATCTATTTATCTATCATTTATGTTATGGTTATTTGATGCAGATATGAAGCTCTGGATGTGTTATGATTTTACGGGTTTACACGGGTGTCTGGCAACTTCATGGTTTGGGCTGGTTTTTATTGGATTGGGTTGGAAACTGTGCAAGGCACAGGTCTGCCCATCGACTTAGGATTCAGTGTCTTGCCCAAGAACACTTCAAGGTGTGGACAGGAGGAGCTGGAACCGCCAAGAGATCTACACTTGTAATAGTCCATGAGCCAGGGGGGTTGATCGGTATCATCGGGGGGACAAATGCTATCATTGTTTTTTGGCAAGGTATACACCCCTAGTACTAGAAAAATCACGATAGCAGTGCAGGGGTGGTAGCAAAATCACTTTTTTCAACTCATGAAGTTACTAACCCCCTAAGATAAATTCCATTTTTGTAATCTGGTGTATATCTGGTTTAGGCTCATGGTAGGGATATTGTCAATATTCTATAATATGGTGCGTGGTATTGTTGGAAAGGGGACCTTTTAGGCTTTCATTTAAGCCCAGTACTGAATCTGTCTGACAAACACAGAGGTCCCATGACTTCTTTAAACCAGAAACTGTATGCTTTCTTTTATCCCTGGGGCATGAAGGAACATCAGGGACACAAAACTCAACAACTTCAATACTCAAGGCACTCTGATGATTCAGAAAATGTATAATATACCCATACTATTTATTTGTGAGAGCCTTAAATTAGACTTGTGCAGCCAAGTCTTCAAAATAGAATAGAGCGAATAGAATGGACAAATAGGATGGAGCCCTATTAGTTGTAAAAGTCAATAAAGAAACAGGTTGTGAAGTCAATGTATTTAATCAAAGACTGGTTTGTATGTTGATATCCATTATTTTATTATCTAATCATCATCATTCTCCTTGTCGTCCTCGTCTTAATCTGAACTTTCTACACAGGTCGCCTGGTTTTCACACTTTGTCAGTTTACACATGTCTGTGCACCTGAGGCCATTTGCAAGACACATACATCGAGTGAACATTTTTTTGTGCAGTTGCAGGCGAGTAGATCCAGGAGAGCTTCAGGTGCTGGCCGGCCTTCCATCCAGTGCAGCACCAACTGTTCACCTTCCTCCTCTGTCTCCATCTTCCATCCTCTGCCAACAGGGTTGGGCACTTGTGGGTCCGTTTCTAAACATCTTCTCCAAATACCAGCCTGATAGTTAGCTCGCAGTGTGTGTTGCCTCCAGTGTTGGGCAAGTTACTTTTAAAAAGTAATTAGTTACAGTTACTAGTTACTTCTTCCAAAAAGTAACTCAATTAGTTACTCAGTTATAAATTATAAAAGTAACTAGTTACTTCAGAAAGTAACTATTGCGTTACTTTCAAGTACATTTTTAAATGCTCAAATGTGACCCCACCTCCACCCCTCTTTAACGGAACTTAAAATACATGTGCATGTTCAATTATTTATAATAAATCTGAATATTATAATGAAATGGACACTTAATACAATACATTATAAACAGAAACAATGTACACAAATCTAAACTATTTTAATGTTGCTGTGGGACAAAGTGAGACTAGCCTCCAATCAAATGCCATGTATGTAGATATTATGTTTATATAGTGGATCCATACAAATAACACAATAGATGTTTTGGAACTTTTGATATTTATTGTCCCTCAACAGGCCACAACTGGGCAAAATTCAATTATGCTTGTTAAGCACTATACCAAAAATAAATAACAAATATATACACTCTTTGTAGTACAAATAAAACAAAAAAAACTTCAGACAATTGGTAGATATACTGTACTTCAAGTATTTTCTTCCTCGAAAAAGTAGAACAGTGTAACAATATGAGGTGCTTTCAATCTAACATAATAATAATAATAGCATAATGTGCATTTCAAGATTACATTCGTTCCTTTAATTTCTTGGAGGGAAAAGTAATGGCTATACTTCCATTTAGAGAAGGCTACTTTTGGATTGTTTGGGCTCGCCATACCTGTCTCTCGTTGACTGACTCACTTGTGTTGTTCGTTGTGTGTCCGACTATGCGTGCTTTCGAACACCCGCCCAACTCTACGTCTGATTGGCTTACCATGAAATTTTACTCAACCTCAGCCAATCGTCAGCATTTATGCATTTGTCTCGTGCACTGCCCACTAACCAAGGAAGAACAGTAAAAAAAAGTCTTTGCCTCTCGGCTCAGAGATCTTGTTGGTCTGATGAAAAAAACAGCTTCAGTTATAGTAACGCGCCGCATTTTTTGGCAGTAACGGTAACGGCGTTATTAAGATGGGAAGAGTAATCAATTAGATTACTCGTTACTGAAAAAAGTAACGCCGTTATTCCCATCACTGGTTGCCTCAAGCTATCCTTGCACGGTGGGAGTTGATGACTCTCGATTTCACCTTTCCATCTGCTTCTTCTTGTTGACATTGAAGAGTTGACACCTCCTCACTGTCTTGATATGTGATTCTGTAACATTTGTCAATCACAGTTGCATATAGAATCTTCTCCTGTAGCTTTTCTCTGTATTCTGGCTTCCTCCATTCATTCACTATGAAGCTAATGAGACTAGTTTTGTTATTGACTTTGGTCAGGAAGCTCCTCCACTGCCTCACCATCTGTGTGCTTGTGATATCCTGCAACTCATGACCAGTCTCTTCACCCCGTAGAGATCTTTCACTTATCTTGATTGAGTTCTGCTTGTATGTGTCGAACACAACATCTATTCTTCTACTCTGACTGCCTTCCCTCAGAGCCATACCCAGGATTGTTGTGGCAACATCTCTG
Organism: Dicentrarchus labrax; assembly: GCF_905237075.1. NCBI lineage: Eukaryota > Metazoa > Chordata > Actinopteri > Moronidae > Dicentrarchus > Dicentrarchus labrax. The sequence goes on along the minus strand of NW_026136703.1, from coordinate 1,180,819 downwards.
AAAGTAACTTCATCACCTCTCACTCGTTGGACATCCCATCAACCACTGTGGCAGAGTTTTCTGGGTGTTTCTCCTGTAGTGCTACATTTTTCTGCAAGGCTGTGGCCAAAGTAGCATTGTTTGTTTTTCTCAGTGTGAATAAAACAAATAAACAAAGCTCTGGCTTTGAGGGAAGGCAGTCAGAGTAGAAGAATAGATGTTCGACACATACAATCAGAACTCAATCAAGAATAGTGAAAGATCTCTACATATCAAGACAGTGAGGAGGTTATAACTCTTCAATGTCAACAAGAAGAAGCAGATGGACGACTACTTCTCCATGCCGCCCATGCCGCAAGAGAGGGATACCAATCTATAGTTATCTGTTCAGAAGACACAGATGTCTTTATCATGTCTTTAGCATTCTGTGACAAGATTGAGGCCCCATTGTTCCTGAAGTGTGGCACAAGAACCCGTACAAGGCTGGTAGCTATCAGGAAGGTTGCAGCCACTGTTGCAATGGACACTTGTAGGGCTCTCATTGGGTTGCACACCTACACAGGATGTGACACTGTAAGCGCTTTTGCAGGCAAAGGGAAGACAAGGGCACTTACACTCCTGATGAACAACAAAGAAACACAAGACACATTCTTGAAGTTGGGCCAGGAATGGGGCCTCTCACCAGAACTGAGCAAAAAACTGGAGGCATTTACATGTGTCCTCTATGCCCCAAAAGCATCAACCACCATGATCAACAAGCTCAGGTACCACCTTTTCTGTGCAAAGAAAGGTGAAATCGAGAGTCATCAACTCCCACCGTGCAAGGATAGCTTGAGGCAAACAGTGATGGGAATAAGGGCGTTATGGATCTACTCGCCTGCAACTGCACAAAAAAATGTTCACTCGATGTATGTGTCTTGCAAATGGCCTCAGGTGCACAGACATGTGTAAACTGACAAAGTGTGAAAACCAGGCGACCTGTGTAGAAAGTTCAGATTAAGACGAGGACGACATGGAGAATGATGATGATTAGATAATAAAATAATGGATATCAACATACAAACCAGTCTTTGATTAAATACATTGACTTCACAACCTGTTTCTTTATTGACTTTTACAACTAGTAGGGCTCCATCCTATTTGTCCATTCTATTCGCTCTATTCTATTTTGAAGACTTGTGCTGGCTGCACAAGTCTAATTTAAGGCTCTCACAAATAAATAGTATGGGTATATTATACATTTTCTGAATCATCAGAGTGCCTTGAGTATTGAAGTTGTTGAGTTTTGTGTCCTTGATGTTCCTTCATGCCCCAGGGATAAAAGAAAGCTTACAGTTTAGGCGGAAATTGTGAGAAAATGTGTGTTATTTCTGGTTTAAAGAAGTCATGTGACCTCTGTGTTTGTCAGACAGATTCAGTACTGGGCTTAAATGAAAGCCTAAAAGGTCCCCTTTCCAACAATACCACGCACCATATTATAGAATATTGACAATATCCCTACCATGAGCCTAAACCAGATATACACCAGATTACAAAAACGGAATTTATCTTAGGGGGTTAGTAACTTCATGAGCTGAAAAAATGATTTCGCTACCACCCCTGCACTGCTATCGTGATTTTTCTAGTACTAGGGATGTATATCTTGCCAAAAATCACTATGAGACTTTGTCCCCCCAGATGATACCAATGGCCCAAATTTGGGGCCCTGGCTCATGGACTATAATGGACTTAGAGACGGGAGGCAGACACCCTCACCACATTCAGGGGTAGGCTTAAGACATTCCTCTTTGATAAAGCTTATAGTTAGGGCTGGATCAGGTGAGTCCTGAACCATCCCTTAGTTATGCTGCTATAGGCCTAGACTATCGATTTCCCATGGTGCACTGAGCTCCTCCCTTCCTCTCTCTTTCTTTCTGCACTTCATGTTCCATTAATGCATGTTACTAACTTCACTTCTTCCCCGGAGTTCTTGTGCTTTCTCGTCTCGCAGGTTCTTATCGATCCTGGTGGAGCCTCCTGCCATGGTCCTGCTTGATTGCCATTGCCAATACTGTTGTTACTGTGCACCTGTCTGTCTGTCTGTCTGTCTCTCTCTCTCTCTCTGTCTCTCTCTCTCTCTCACTCTCTCTCTCTCTCACCCCAACTGGTCGAGACAGACGACCACCCACCTAGAGCCGAAGGATCTGTCCTAGGTTTCTGCCTTTTAACAGGCAGTTTTTCCTTGCCCTTGTCGCCAAGTGCTTGCTCATGGTGGTACTTTTGGGTCTCTGTAAATAATGTTTTAAAGAGTTCGGTCTAGACGTGCTCTATTTGAAAAGTGTCTTGAGATAACTTCTGTTATGAATTGGCGCTATACAAATAAAATTGAATTGAATTGAATTGAATTGAATATTAAATGTACTTCACTAGAAATGTACTATAATAGACAGATGAAGTCGGCGTTTCCTGCCCGCCAGGTATCCATGGTAACCACGTGACTGCAAAGTGTGAATTGCGATTGGTCGATGAAACGCTACCAGGAACACCCAATAGTTGTTCTTGTGTCATGACGGGAACGCCCAAGCCGCAGCTGGACCCTTCTCTGTTCATCATTATCAGTCACTACTTTTAGTGTAGTTGTTGCTACTGTTGTTGCTGTGCACCTGTCTGTCTGTCTGTCTGTCTGTCTGTCTGTCTCTCTCTCTCTCTTTCACCCCAACTGATTGAGACAGACGGCCACCCACCAAGAGCCGAATGATCTGTCCTAGGTTTCTGCCTTTTAACAGGCAGTTTTTCCTTGCCCTTGTCGCCAAGTGCTTGCTCATGGTGGTACTGTTGGGTCCGGTCTAGACCTGCTCTATTTGAAAAGTGTCCTGAGATAACTTCTGTTATGAATTGGCGCTATACAAATAAAATTGATTGAATTTAATTGAATTGTGTGTGCATGCTGTGTGCGTGACAGCTATTAAAAAAAAAAAAAAAGAACAAAAAAAGAAAAAGTAAACTGCAACTCGGTTCCCATCGTTCATGTTAAAGAGCTGTTCAATAGATTCAGTTTGTTCGTGAATGTCACAACTCTAATTGGACTCATTGTACTCAGACATGATTTCCACCCGAAGGGACAAACTCTCGACTCTTTGTCCCAAAGCACTGAAAGTATGGAAGATGGAGGCTGCAAATGTGTGTGTAAATTCAAACATAGCTCCCACTATAACTTATATAGCCAGACTCTCCAGTACATACTGTAACTATTCTGCATCATAAAAATTTTACATCTTCCCTGAGCAGGTATAAGATTATTATTATCATTATTATTATTACTTATTAACTGTCAAATACTGCAGTTTTTGCCACTGGCCCTATGCTTCAATCTAGGATGCTGTAGATAGGGAATATAAACAGGGTGTCTTAGCCATTTCAAAAATGAAACTGTTTTGTGTTCTGTTCTGATTTTACACTGTGTGATGGCCGCCCTAGCAGCCACACACTGAGGCAAAAGCACATAGTGGTAACTCTTTCATTGGTTTGATTAACTTTAGGTTTAGTTGTATTTAGGTTTAGAACATTAGACACAATTCATAATAAATAACTGGACACAGATTTGGGATTCATTTATTCATTTATTATCCATTTTTGACAGCCGTTATCTTTTGGGGTGCACACAATTAGTTAACTTTCTTTGTCAATTTTGGGTAGTATTATTAGGTTCATTCATTTAGGCTATTTTTCATTGCATTAATTCAGTTGTCTTTGAGTTACCAGTTCCTGGGTGCTGCTGCTGAAGATGTCTCATGGCTGACAAAGGAAGTGCCAGCAGAATCAGAGATGCTTAAAAGGGGTTGGGCAGGTAAGTGGGCTACACCATGTTGGCCGGAATCATGGGGAGAGGCAGTGATTTCTCCTTGTTTAGTTAATATTAGGCTGCATTATCTGGATATTATTGGAGGGGATTATGGTTTGTTTAAATGTTATGTTTTAGTCTATTCCCCCTGTGTGTCAGAGTGGCCTGATCAGCCACTATTTAAGTTTCCCCAATATCTCAGTTTAGTTTGTTCGGTTCGTTCGGTTCATGTAGCCTGAGTTAAGTTCTGTTTAGTTGACCTCTTTTATGGGCCCAGAATGTTTTGTATATTTTGTAAATTCATTATTTTCACATTTTTTTGTGAATAAAATAACTTTTTGTGAAAATTTACCCTTGACTCCTCATGACTGCCAGCTCGGTCCCTGACACACTGCTATGGTTAATGTTTGTGTAGGTAAGGCACAACTTGAAAAACTTGAAAACAAGAAAAAGACTTAGTCAAAGCAGCAGAGGAACAAAAATGAAGCGATGGTCTTCAGCGCTCTTCTGCTGGTCAGGGAATATCATGACATTTCTGAAAGTCTGTTCCAGGCGGAGATTAGTCAACATTTTCAGCAAAACATTCTCTTGGAGGAGAGATAATATGAAGGAAATTTACCAAGGACAGGAAGACAGCACTGACACCTTGTTTAATTAATCTTCATTGGACAACATTTATTGTGTGGACAAGTGTGAATTAATGTCCAAGTGCAACTGAATGTTTTTACCAATCTCAAGTGACTGTCATTTTAAGGGAGTGAGCTGTGCTACAAATGGTCAGCTGGCTGTAGTGTCTGTAAGATGTATAAAAGACAATGAATTTATAGTGCTTATTTATCGTTTAAATGATTCCAACATCAAAGAACTAGAAGTCACCTCTATCTGGATCAGGAGTTGAGTTATTATTCTATACACCATTATAACATCAACATTATTTATATTCATTCAAGTTAGGCTCTGTATGATTTGTTAAGTTGTGAATGTTATGCATTTTATCAGGACAATCCTGGTAGCTGCAACTTGACCAGCAACGACACATGCAGACAGGTGATCTGCTCAACATCACCCATACTAACAAGGCTTTGCATCCTCTGTAAGTAATATATGAAAATTGAACAGAATTAGTAATAAAAAATTCATCTTGTCTGCCTTTGCAAACAATATTCAACAGTCAATCAAGTTTGTCTTAATTATCTCCTTGTTTTCTGTATCCTTTCATAAACTGCTTAGTAGCCTTGTGTGTTTTACATGTTTTTTGTGCTAAAATAAATCCATATAATACATGTTTATAAGTCCATTACAAAACGGACTTAAAAAGATTACATTAATTAATTTTACTTTTAAAGGAGACATATTATGCCCCTTTTCAGGTTCATGATTGTATTTTGTGGCTCTGCTACAATAAGTTTAGATGTTTTAATGTTAAAACACATTATTTTTCTCATACTGCCTATTCATGAATATCACCTGACGTCACTCACATTGTAACTTGTCTGCCGCCATGTTGAGTACCTGATTCGGCGAGATCGCTAAGTCTGTTGCAAACAGTGTTGGGAGTAACGGCGTTTAAATATAACGGCGTTATTTTTTCAGTAACGGAGTAATCTAATGAATTACTTTTCCCATCGTTGCAACGCCGTTACCGTTACTGAGAATGTAAAGTGGCGCGTTACTTGCGTTACTACAATTTGGTTGAATGAAGCGCAGTGGTGTCAGGCTTTCTGACAGCCACACATCAGCTGCTGGGAGAGAGCAGGGTGGTGACACCGTTGGAACCAACTGCAAACACTCGTCTGTGCAGTGCTCATTTTGTCTGTGGTGAGTGGATGTAAATATATTGTTAGCGAGCTAACGCTAGCTGCTCGCTGTCGCTAATCGCCAAATTTAATTAAAGATGATAACATACGAATATTTCCAAACAGTATTAATTAAGCAATCAGTGTGAATTGGTTTATATACTGTGTCTAACAGCATGAGTCTAGCGTCAATGTCAGTTTATCGTTTAATAAAAACGTGTTACAATATCTGGTAGAGATTCACATCAGTCATTAACGCTAGCTGAGGATATTTGTTCAAGTTTAGAACCAGTTTAAGATTATAGCCCGTAAACACCACCATCTCTTTTAGTGTGTGTGTGCTTTTAATGGTTTTAGTGTAAATGAGTTAATGCCATAGCCTCCCCTCTGCTCTCCGTCCTGTAACGTTATTTACCACAGATATTATTCAAGTGCTCTAAGACTGGTGACATTAGCAAGTGGTTAGCCAATCTGTTCACACTATAACGTTGGCAGCCTAACGATGATATTTTTTGAAAGTAGCGTTTCTTTTCATGGCAGTCGAGGAGCGCAATGTTGTCTTTTGTAGCTATTTACTGTATCCATACGAATCCGTAAATCATAGCAAGCTAGCTAATGCTTGTCAGTACTGTCTATGCTCGGTAGGTCCTCAAGATGGCGCTAGCAAGCTGGGAAAAGAGCGGATGACGTAAAAGGTCTCGGACTGATATTCATGAATAGCTGAGCACCTCTTTTCCGCCTCTGCTGAATCGATCGGTTTTGGCTCCTGTCTCTTTAAGGCCCCCCTCCCAAAAAGCCCAGTCTGCTCTGATTGGTCGGCATTATGACGCTGATGACGCTGATGAGGCTCTGGCCCCTCCCACTTCCGCCTCAGCGTTGCCTTCGGCACTTAGCTCCTCACTGCTACTGAGTTTAGCTGCATTTCTACCGTCAATATTAATTCAATAACTGCTTCTAAAGCAAAAACTTCACCAGCGGACATGTTAGAGCGGGAGTCTGACCTGAAATCACAGAGAAATGAACAACAACAACAATCAGGATTACAGCTTCCTGTGACGTTTTCCTCCGGTAAATACTGCTATATTAACTACATATACATACATATAACTAATATATATATATATATATATATATATATATATATAATATAAAATATATATATTAACCTCTATCTATCACATAATGTTAGTGTTTATACCTTAACTATGAAAACCAACACTGTGTTTTATGCTTGTCTTTACAGGTACAGCAGTGAGCAGTGACCTACAGTGAAGTTAAACATATTATATGCCTGCAATACTTTATCCTGTACAACATGTCAACATAACTGAAGGAATCACTCATCTAATAAAGTAACTTGTTTATGTGGTTTAAAAACTGCGAAGTAACCAACTGTTAACTGTACTGTATCCATATTTCATAGTCTGATATTTTAACTTGAAAGTACTATTACCAAAGTTAACCTTCAGATATGTGTAAAAGCTGCAATTTTCATAAAACCTCTGTGAAATAACATGTTATTTATATAAAACCACACTTATTACTGAATTTAAAAATGACCAAAACTCTTAAAAGTAAAACACTTTTTATTAACTATTTATGTTTCATTCATATTCCAGTTACACATGTTGTAAGTAACAAAGCTATAACTTTTATGTAAACTGTGCAGATCGTGTCCTTCAGACTGTCCTGATGCTGCAGCTGTCTCTGTCCTCTGATGGGTCCAGGAACACCTGAGCTTCATCAGGTCACCTGTAAAACAAGGCAGATTCAGTGTTACTTGTAAGGCAGCATATAATATACAGTATAATATAATATACAGTATAATATAATACAAGTACAACAGCTCATTGTGGCTCAAAGTAGACCTAAGTTGTAAAATAAAATAATAAATAATAATATTTGAAAAGTGTCCTGAGATAACTTCTGTTATGAATTGGCGCTATACAAATAAAATTTATTTGAAATTGAATTGAATTTAACTGAACAAACTGAACAAACTAAACCAACCGACCTAACTAAATTGAGACATTGGAGAAACTTAAATAGTGGCTGATCAGGCCACTCTGACACACAGGGGGAATAGACTAAAGCATAACATTTAAACAAACCATAATAACCTAAAATAATATCCAGATAACGCAGCCTAATATTAACTAAGAAAAATACTTAAATGCTAACAGCACCCCAAAAAGACAACCTGCTATCAAGAATTGATAATAAAACTGTATTATGAATCCAAAATTTGTCTCAAGTTATTTTTTGTGAATTGTGTATAATGTTCTAAACCTAAATATAACTAAACCTAAAGATAATGAAACAAATTAAAAAGTTACCACCATGTGCCATTACATACAGTATACACATATAGTAAAAAGTTAAAATGAAAATGGAAATAGACATATAATAAGAGCCTAAGAGATACAATAAAATTATAGGAGTCTATATACAAAGTAAATGTAAGGTCAGTCAGGTAGTTAATAATCCAGGACATGAGGGGAGCATCCACTTACATCGCTGTCAGCTTCTCACCCAGCAGAGCTGGCCGGATGGAGAAGTCAAAAAAACATGACGCTCACAGTGCTCGCTGGCTTGTCCAGGTGGGTGTAGATGCGATTGAGTAGGAAGATGATGGCGTCTTCAACTCCCAGGCTGGTAGGCGAACTGGAGTGGGTCTAAGTGAGGTTTGACCATGGGCCGCAGCTGCTCTAGAACCAGTCTCTCGAGGGTCTTCATGATGTGGGAGGTCAATGCCACCGGTCTGTAGTCCTTGGAGCCACGTGGCGTTTTTGGCACAGGAACGAGGCAGCATGTCTTCCACACCACAGGGAATGGAATAACATACTGCCTTCCAAACATATAAAAGCACAAGAAAAAGAGAAGAAAATGATGTAATGAAGGTGGGTAATCGAGGTATTCCCAGTTTCCATCACATTTTTAAACCCATACAAACGTCAGCATAGCTTGACTTGGCCTTTGTTTGGCAGCCATCATTAATTTTTTGCATTACTTAAAATTAAGTGCAAAATAAAATAAATGCCTTTCTTAATTACAGAGGTTCTGGCAAGTTGTGCCTATGACATGTTAAATAACGAATATTAAGGGCACCATGCAACCAATTTCATGCTACATCAAAAAGAAGCCCTCGGTTAATTAGTGAGGTGAAACAAACAGCGACCTCCCTCTAATACAAATCTAATGATCTAGCACACCATTATTAAAGATTAAACAGCCACACAACAACTTGACTTTATTTACACTGATGAGGAAATGATTACATGCACACAGTAAGATGGGGCTGAGTAAAATAGATATAAAATGTTCACACAGGTGCAGTTTTTTTTATTATAATGCTACACACCGTGTGTATTCAATAATCTGTGCAATTATTATTTCTCTGCAATGTTCCATCAAGCATGGCTGTATATAAAAAAGTTCTATATAGTGTACGTATATTCTTATTTTCAGTTTCTTTTTTATATTGTATTTTTTCTATATTTTTTATTTTGAATGTGTATTTACTTATATCTATTGTATAATTGCCATTGTTCATTGCTGTGTTTTGTAGTCCCCACACTGAGTCACAATCAGTCAGCCCCCACTGACCTGAGGAAGCCAGATCTAAGCTCCAGCTCTCTAAATGACATCCTGATTCAGTTCTGACTGGCTGACTGGCTGTGAGCTTCTCTCACCTGAGATAATTACAAAATAAAACAAGAGACTTCAATTAAAGGGCAGTATAAGTATATCTTGACTTGCTCCTGCTTTGCTGGTCTCCCAGTGAATGTAAGAAATTTGTTATTTTATTTTCAGGTCGATTTGAATTTTTGTGGCTCTGGACATGGGAATCCACCGCTTCTGTCCACACTGACATACCTCAACAACCATTGGATTGGTTTCCAAGAAATGTTGCACAAATATTCACAGACCTCACATGAAACCTAGTGACTTTGGGGATCCCTGATTATTGGCCAGCAGGTCAAAGACATCTACCAGAATTGTTGGCACAAACTTCTGTGCAGACATTTATGGTTCACGGAAGATGTATCCTGATTAACTTGATCACCTGATTTTTCCTGGTGCCATATAAGGCTGACATACACACTGTCTGTGTTACACTGATAAATGGCAACAAAGTGAAATACAGGTTGATTCCAATAATACGTAACACAGATAAGGAAAGGCATCTGTAGTCCTTAATAATTATACATTAACTCATATTTACTATGTGAATGAATCAGATTTTCATGCATTAATGATTCCCTAATTTCTTACATAGTAGTCAATTATGGTGACCACTCTGCAAGGTACATTTTAACCCCTGGACATAACAGTACAGAGATGTCTTATAGTATCAACTAACTTTAAAGTTACAATCTTTAAGATTTTCATGAAATCAAACCCTGTTTTTCATATTACATAATGGTCGGTAATTCTTCAGCAATAGCAGTTTAGTTAATTTTCTTTTTATTGATTTAGATTTTCAAGAAGAAAACAAAAAAATAACAACAACTCAGTGCCATACCACAAGGTATTTGCATTATTGGTCCAGGACACCACACACAGCATTCATTTAGTCAGCAGAGCACATAAGTGTTGAACAATGGTGTTGTATTAAATAACTCCTCAGCTCAATCAGTCTTCATGCCAAACCGCACCAATAAGATTCATTCTTTTTTCCCATTTTTATATAAAAAGATGAATTATCCCACCAATACAGTATCTCAACTTCTCTAAAGTGAGAACATCAAATACCAGAGATTTCAACAATCGAACAGAAGAATCATCCCCAACCCACTTCCTTCCCACTTCCCCCTTCCTAGCTAACATTATAGTATATGCTCTTTTATCTAAGTAATTGAACTGTTTCCTTGTTCTTCAAAGAGTCCGTTATACTTCCTAGTATGCATAAAAGACAATGTCATCTATTCAATTCAATTCAATTCAATTTTATTTGTATAGCGCCAATTCATAACAGAAGTTATCTCAGGACACTTTTCAAATAGAGCAGGTCTAGACCAAACTCTTTAAAACATTATTTACAGAGACCCAACAGTACCACCATGAGCAAGCACTTGGCGACGGCGGCAAGGAAAAACTGCCTGTTAAAAGGCAGAAACCTAGGACAGATCCTTTCGGCTCTAGGTGGGTGGCCGTCTGTCTCGACAGACAATCTGGTTCTAGTTCTTATTTTGCAACTGGGACAAGTTGGTTAATTTAATTCTATTTAAGTAATTACCTCTCTATATAGTAGCTTTTATTGTTAGTGGTGGAGTCTGCCATATCGGGGCAGGATTCAAGTTGACTAAATACTTACCAGGGATTCACATTGTAAATTATGCATCAATGCAATCCCTTGTCATATTATTGAATTGGCATGGGCATAATTTTTTTTATTAGTTTGGTTTTCCATTCAGTTTAGTTTCAGTTAGTTTCAAGAGCAGATTGATTTTATTAGTTTAGTATTATTTTTAGTTTTGATTATAATATGGGGGGTATCTGTATTTAGGGGCAATACTGAAGCAGTTTAGATAATTATTACAATGTAAACACATTGACTCACAGTCATGTAGACTTAATAAACATATGCTCTCTCCTCATGTCTCCTGCTCATGCTTACTGTGTTGACAAGTTTGACCAAGTTGGCAAAGAAAAAAAAAAAATTTCCTGTATATTTTTATTTTATTTTAGTTAGCTTTGTTAGTACATAATATCATTCAAGTTAGTTTTTGGTTTTATTTCAATGAATTTAAATGTTTGGATGTTTTTTTACACACTTTTTTTAGTTAATTAGTTATTAATAATAATTAGATTAACCATGACCTCCTTATTACTCACTCTTTTTACACTGTATGAGAGTTGTATGGATAAAGGCAGACTATTGACTGACTTTGTTGTTACTGATACACCAGCTGCTTTGGTGGTAGCTCAAGGAATGTTGTGCTCTAGTAAGCACACATGCTTTTAACCATGGATTTCGCCAAATCAACTCGGACTGAAATCTTAAAGATTATAGGAACTACATGGTAAATGTTATGTTTTACTTATGAAAACAGATTTCACATGCTTTTGTGTGGGAGGAAGTATGTGACCCTGTAGGAAGAGCACAGAACACTGACAGTTCATGTTATGGTTTGATCACTTTAGAGCATGGCTATGACTGACAGGGTGTATTCTGCACATCTCATTTCTATGGTACAAAAAATATGAGAAATATTATTTATAGTAATGCCAGAATATAAAGAAACAGTGCGATGGCATACATCTACAGTATACAACTTGCAGCTCTTCTAATGGCAATGAGAGGCAGACTCTCAGCTATTTAATGTAGCAGTGGTGTCGAGTTCTTAACCAGAAAATATTTCTAGATTTTTTTCCCTCCTAATTCACTTGTTGTTGTAGAGTGACATCAGCATGACAGAAAACAAACTGTGCTGTCTTGTTTCTTTCTGTAGTGGACTCTTTGTTCCCACTGAAGTGACAGAGCACTTAAAACATGTAGTAAATGAACTGGAAAGCCTTTGAAATATTTGCTTATTACTGTAGATACAGGCACAAAGCACTAAATTTAACCAATTCAGGAAATTACTCCACTCGTTTTTTTGCTCATGAAATTGTTCTCTCTCTCAACTGCTGTATAGTTATGCTTTAGGCCTCTCTCTCTCTCTGACTTAGGAACCAACACATACGTAGAGCGACTATCACCACGGTTCAGAGCCATTCAGGCCGGTGTTGTTAAGACTCTCCCGCCTGTTCTGCTAGCTCCATTGTGTGTATTCTTGCTTCCTCTCACATGGTATCGGTCCCGAGACCACCATTCACCACACCCTCTCTCTCCTTTCTTACCTGTGGTGTGCTTCAGGACCCCTGCAGGGTCTGAGACCACCATCTTTCCCCTTTGTTCCATTCACACCTACACACACGTGCACACACACTTGTACACAGCAAATTCACTGGTGTTAAAATTCTGGTGTTGGGCTGTTTCAGAGTAAAGTGTTGAGGTACTGGTGTTGATTCTGGCAGAATCAACTCTCCACTACTGTGAAAACATCAGTGTTGGTGTAAAATCACGGAGTTGACGGTATTTAACACTGATGAGTGACACTTTCAACATCCGGGCACTTGGACAGGTAACCCGTTGAGGAATTTGACAGCAGCCATTTTCTTTCCCTCGCATGGAGCATGAAAAGGAGAGACTGGTGAGTAAAATGTAATAAATTAGTCGTCATGCCATTGCTACTTTAATTAAAATGTGTTTATATTGATTCGTTGTTTCTAAATATGGAGACAGATTAAACTTTATTGGCATTTCTAACAAGGTTTCATCGCCGTTTTTTTTGCTGGTAATGCTAAGTAGACATGCACATGCAGACTGTTAGCTTCATTTAATTTCTTTTTAAGACATTATGGGCTAACATTAAACTAAACTCCTTACTAAAATGTAGCTTTTAGCAGTTTGGGATAAGTAGACAGTAATTTTAACTGTTTTCTCCGAACAGAGTTTCAACTGTCGTGTCCCGGGTGTTTAAAAAAACGCGCGCTATCGTTTCATAGCCGTTAAGCACGTAATATCTTGTAATTGAGTAAACTGTTTGTTGGAGAATAAGCGTTAACTTTTATTAGTTTGTGTTTGTTGTAGTGTTTTAAATATGACCACACAAATGTAACATTTATTATTAGCTTTCAACTGCACGTCCTGGAAATGTCTAAATTCGTTGTCTCTTAATTAATAGTAATTATCACGATCTGGAGGGTCTTCAGTCAACATCTCAGCCTGCGGGTGAGTAAAGTTAAACTGAATAGTTGCTTTTTTTAAGGTGACATAATGCAAACGTAACTATATAAAGTTATATATTAAAATATATATAACATATATTAATTATTCAAATTATCAGTTATGAAGGAGTCCTGTATTCTGCCAACACTGGTAATGCTGTTCAGAGATATTCAGTTTCATTATGAGAAATGTAAGGAAGTTTACAGAAAATGAATAATGTTGTTTCAAAATAGGTTTAGAACAGTTAATTTCATTGAGCTGTAAATGTTGTGACTATTACTGGGCATTGGCTAATTTTCTGATGCACAGTGCATAAGACTGCTGGACTGTTTAGTAAAATGACACAGGCAAGAATTACTGGCAAAGTATATACAGGCACACCTGTTATATTTAATTACTATTCAGTAAAACTTAAGAATGTATGCTCTGATGTGGAAGCTGACATAACGGGATCATTCTGTGTTTTTCAGTGCATTTGTTTAACAGGCTATAGACATACAGCAGTCATCATAAGAAGTGTGAGGAGTAGTATTTTAAGTTCCAGATCTGTCAGGCAGAAAGAGAACGTCTGCACACCCACCAGCTTCAGTGTGAAAAAGTATATTTTGGTCCACCACAGAGCATTGAGTATACTGAAAGTTATGCTTGTTATTTAGGCTATTAACAGACAGGTATTTATAATTTAAATAAGCATAGAATGGATATCTAAGAAATGTCCTGTTATCCCTCTCTTTCTCTACAGGCTCATGTTGTAGATGGCAAAATGATAATTAAGGTGCAGTATCAAAACCGCAAGAAATACATCAAATTACAAGATGCTGATTTTGAAGAATTCATTTCTGAAGGTAAATGTAGCTACTGTTATATGAATGACCAGTAATTCAGACTGAGTGAAAGTAAATGGTAAATGGACCTGTACTTGTATAGTGCCTTTCTAGTCTTCTGACCACTCAAAGCGCTTTTACACTACGTGCCACATTCACCCTTTCACACACATTCACTCAGTGATGGCAAAGTCCATCAAACAGAAACTAACTCATTCATACACATTCACACACCGATCGGGAGTAATTCAGGGTTAAGTATCTTGCTCAAGGATACTTCGACATGTGGCACCAGAAGCCGGAGATCGAACCAACAACCTTCCGATTAGGGGATGACCCGCTCTGCCTCTGCACCACAGCCACCCCTACAAGTCATTACATCTTACAATTTAAACAATTTGTCATTTAATGTTGTCTTTAACCTCATCACTAAGTGAGAGAGAAGTTCTTCATCCTTCAATTACATGTAGACAAGATTACCGTGGAAGATGATTCCGGGACTGAGGTGGATGAAGCAGTGTTTGCAGAATTATGCGCAATGGATGGGATTTGCTTTGTTATCAAGGACAGTTGTGACAATGGTAAATTTTAACTTTATTAATTAATTATTTTTTACATTGCATTAACAACAGAGATAATTTCAGATGCTTCTGTTGCATGGAATTAATTATTACTATTATTACTTAGTATTTTAAGATTAGCATATTAAGACTTAAGATGCCTGATGGAAATGGGCTCAGAGTGTTAACTGATCAATAGTTTAGATCAGTAGTTTTTTGTTTTTTTGGCTGATTGTAGCAGTTCTCTCTGGATTGTTATGTTCAGTCAGGGAGGATATGATTCACAAATATGCAGAAAATTAGGTAAATTGTTAATTATATCTTATACTCTTAGATTCAGGCATATCTCAGTCATCAGCTCCATCCACGCCACTATCCTCACCCAGTGGGAGTTTCCTCTGTGTCAATTAGTAGCAGCAACAGTGAAACATCAAGACCTGTGTCTTTGAATACATTGGGTTCTGCATAGACAACACCATCCCAACTAAAAAGGTCTGCTGTTACCCAAACAACAAACCGTGGGTAACTAGTGACCTGAAAGGCTCTTCTCAACGAGAAGAAGAGGGCCTTTAGATCAGGGGACTGAGCAGAACTCAAACGGGTACAAAGAGAGCTCAAACGCAGCATCAGTGAGAGCAAGGACAACTACAGGAGAAAACTGGAAGACAAACTGGAAGACAGCAACTCCAGGGAAGTGTGGAGTGGGATGAAAGAGATCACCGGCTTTCAGAGGGGAGGGGGGGCAGCTGGGGGGAACGAACAACGAGCCAACGAGTCGAACCAGTTCTTCAATAGGTTCAACTCTAACTCCCCGACCCCCACCACCTCCTGCCCCACACCACCCTCATCATCCCCATCCCCCACCCCCCTGCTGACATCCACAACGGACTCTTTCACACCTCCCACCCCCAGGACATCCTCACATCTCCCACAGCCCCCTGCCACCTCCTGCAGCAGACACCTCTCTGCATCAACTTTGTCATCCCCACCCCCAAACCTACTGCTGACACCCATCGCAGACCCTGCCACATACCCCACCCCCCAATCTGGACTTCACATCACATCCAGCCAGGTGAGGAGAGAGCTGGAGAGGCTCAAACAGAGGAAAGCTGCTGGACCGGACCGCATCAGCCCTCGCGTGCTGAAGGCATGTTCCAGCCAGCTCTGTGGAGTTTTCCAGCATCTCTTCAACCTCACTCTGCACCTTCAGCGAGTGCCAGTGCTCTGGAAAACATCCTGCCTGGTCCCAGTGCCCAAAAAAGGACATCCTGTGACACTGGAGGACTACAGGCCGGTAGCACTGACCTCTCACATCATGAAGGTCATGGAGAGACTGGTCCTGGCACACCTCAGACCACTAGTGTGCGCATCGCAAGACCCCCTGCAGTTCGCATATCAGCCCCATGTTGGGGTTGATGATGCCATGAGCTACCTGCTGCAGAAGGCTTAAGCGCTCGGTATACTCGCCGTTGCTGACCTGTCGCGCGACAATGTGACGTCACAGGAGCGCCGCAATTATTTATACTTGTGCTTGGTGGTCGCGACACTAGTTGCAGTCTTCTCCTGAACAGAGGTGTCGCTACTGAGGAAAGGCTACCGACTTTGCTATTTCTAGGGACTAGAAGAAGAAGAAAACTTTTTTTTTTTTTTTTCATTTTCCAAATCGGTCGCAGAGGTTTTCCAAATTTTCCAGCATATGGCCTCCTCTTTTCCAACATTCATGGCGATTTCTGGCACCTCTGGGCATTTCTGTGTTCCTTCATTGAAGGATCGTACAGATTGTCCATCTTCCTGTTTCCGCTTTGCTTGCTCAGCTGAAAAAAAAGACCTGTGGGACGTGGCCAAAATCCTGGCGCGCCAGCGAGATCTACGTCATTTTGACGCGCGACAGGTCGGGAACGGCGAGTATACACGAGCCTTAACTCCTCACTAGACAGACCCAACACCTCAGTACGCGTCATGTTTTTAGATTTTTCCAGCGCCTTCAACACCATCCAGCCCGGACTGCTGAAAAAAACTGGAGAATGCAGGTGGGTGCTCCCCTCATCACATGGGTCGATGACTATCTGACGGGCAGACCGCAGTTTGTGAGATTAAAGAACTGTGTGTCTGACCGTCTGATTAGTAACAGTGGGGCCCCCCAGGGAACTGTACTGTCTCCCTTCCTCTTCACCACCTACAGTGCAGACTTTAAGTACTGCACTGAGTCGTGTCATCTGCAGAAATTCTCTGATGACCAGCTATTGTGGGGTGTGTTGAGGGTGGGGGGGAGGCTGAGTACAGGGACCTGGTTGACCGCTTTGTGAAGTGGTGTGGGGAGAATCACCTGCAGCTGAACGTGGCAAAGACAAAGGCGATGGTGGTGGATCTTCTCCTGTCAGCATCGGCGGGACCGATGTGAATATGGTGTCCGCGTATAAGTATTTGGGTGTCACACTAGACAATAAACTGGACTGGTCCATAAACTCAGAGGCCATCTACAAGAAAGGCCGGCTTTACTTCCTCAGGAGGCTCAGGTCCCAACAGGATGTTGCAGATGTTCTATCAGTCTGTTGTGGCGAGCACCATCTTCTTTGCTGCGGTGTCCTGGGGTGTGGGCATCAAGGCAAAGGACACCAACAGACTGACCAAACTCATCAAAAAGGCTTAAACTGTTGTTGGCTTGAAGCTTGTCACCCTGGAGGAGGTGGTGGAGGAGAGGATGCTGGCAAAACTGCTGGCAATCATGGACAATCCCTCCACACAACACTGGACAAGCTAAAGCAGCTCCAGCATTCAACCACGCTGCTCTAAGGAACGATATAGAAAACCATTCCTCCCCACTGTTATAAGACTGTATATCTGCCTCTGTCAGATCCACAATTACAGAACTATACTAAATCTACCTGTGGAACATATACTTCATCATATACTATCATATGTGATATGTGTTAATATAAACCATGTTGATATTATATATCATATTTATACAATATATTATTATTATATTAATAATATATTATTATTATTATATATTACAACTATTGTTATTACTATGTAACAATACGATATTATCTATTGTATGTATATCTTCTTGTGTAGTCAATCTATTATACATATGCTATATATCATATCATATATTGTGTATATATATGTGTACATATTATATATATATTGTGTATATATATTGCAGTATGTATGTATGCACACCCTGCACAGGCTGAATATATGACACATGTTTACATTATATCAATATTAATGTTTATCTATGTGTATACATGTATATCTGTTCAGTCATCATATTATATCTACATATTTATTATTATAAATATTATTAATATTATCATTATATACTGTTATTATTATTATATACTGTTATTAACAATAACACTACCATCATGTCATCAGTACTCTTACCACCATCGTGCAACTACAACTCTTTGCACCTTACCTACCTATTTATCTTTTTTTTAATCTTTTCTAAGTATTTTATTCTATTGTTGTATTTTATTCTATTGTTGTATTTTATTCTATTGTATTTTATTGTATTTTAATGTACCTGGCTGCTATGACGACCCAATTTCCCTCTGGGGATTAATAAAGTCTATCTATCTATCTATTTATCTATCTATTTAAGCGATTGAGAATGGATGATGAGGCCTTTCAGAGTTCCTCAGCCAGAGATGTGAGTTTGTCGTCTGATGTTTGATTTAAATCATATCTTAATTTTTGTTATCACCTTTCTGATTTAAATTATGTCCTTTTTGTTGTTGTTGTTGTTGTTTTAAACTGCCATTCAACAATTTAACAGTAAGGATAAAAACATGTCAAAAGCCTGTTGTTTCACAAAAATCTGTCTTTTTCCTTTGCAATTATTTGGCTTGATCATCCCGAATACCTTGTTGAAATCTGAAACTAGTTAGCTGCTCTAGGTTTAAATCAAAACTGCTAAATATACCTCTGGGACCAGGCCAGATGGTTTGGCCTTTTTAGAAGTATACATTGTACCATTTCACTCCGTTTTTACAATCTGTTTAGCTGATAAAGCAGATCCTGCAAACAAAACCAGGAGGGACAAAAGTGCTTGAAGAATATGAAGAAACTGGGATGCTGTGTGACAGTAGAAGAAGGCAGATGGTTAACATTCTTGCAGCACACATGGTTGAAAAAGAAGGGTAAATTAGGTTTAGGTACAGTGTTGCCAGATCTCGCGAGACAAATAAGCAGCCAGGCCTGTGAAAACAAGCCCAAAACAAGCAACTTTTTTGTCACCTTGTTCCCTGCATTAAAAGATCCCCTTCTCTAGGAAAGGATATGTAAGTTGTGCATTTTTCTTAATTACATACCTTTTGTCAAAAAATTATTTTTGTACTACAAAATAATAATAATGTGTGGATGCACTTGACACCTCCCCTATTTCTTATTAATAGACAAATACAATTATGGATTCACTATTGCTGATTATGAAGTTTAACTTGTGTCTCTGTCCTTTTGTTAGGAACATTTTTACGAAAGTGGCTCTGGATTTCTGGCATGGCGGCTCAAGACAATTCAGAGAAAGACAAAACTTGTGTCCAAGGAACCTAAAATGCAGACAGCATGAGGAGGTGGTCCAAGACAGGAGAGAGAGGTGCCTCAGATTGGTGGTCAGTTGGACCTCATATCTTTGATGAACCACACGAGTGATGGAAAAATCATCCTGCAGAAAATGAAGGAGACCTTTGAGTATAGACAGCTCCTCATCCACAATCCTGATGAATCACACATCGTACTCTCAGTGTTTCCAAGGCTCCTGGACACAAAGGGGCTGGTAATTATTGCCATATTTTCAATTCATAGCTATAAGCTTAGCTTAGAAATGTAAATTTAACCAAAAATGTTCTTTCATTCCTCTGTTGCTGCAGATACAGCAAGATTTCAGTCTCCTCTTTGGACCAGAAACATCTGCCAAACTTCTTGAGAAATGGCATACATTCTATAAAAGCAAGGTGATCAGAGAAGCAGAGAGCCTGACTACCACACCAGTGCTCCAGAGTTTGCTGAGGTCTGCCAGCAATCAGCACAATGATGATGATCGCCAGGTATTCTATTAAAGGCTAAATGAAATGATTTCAATGAATTGTGTCACACGCAGTACTTAAAGAGATATTTCAGATTATTTGATGTGGGGTTGTATAAGGTATTTATTGATAGAGTAGATAGAGGTTGATGCAGCCCCAGCTTTGAGAAGCAGAGGAGTACCAGCGCAGAATATTTTTTGCTGTTGACTCTGTCCACAGCAGTTCATTGCTTCCATGCCGGTACACATCTCTGCTTCTCAAAAGTAGGGGTGTGCCAAACTCCATCTACTGACTTTCCATAACTAAGATATACAACCTCATTTCAAATAATCTGAACTATCCCTTAAACAGCTTCCTTGTCCTTTGGGCCCAGAAACCCTGACACGGTCAGGGGCAGTTGGTTAAAAGGTCTGGGAGTTAAGGTTAAAAAAAGGAAAGAAACTTGCGATTGAAATAAAACTCCAAGACTGATATTTTTTTTCTTACAGAGTGGGACAGTGATATGGCATCTTTCCTGCTGCTTCTGCATATCCTACCACCTCAGCCTACTAAAAAGAAAACTCTGAAGATCAGCGCAGCTCAGGCCATGGACCATCTAGTTGTGTTTCACAAGGTATGTATCAGGCCACGATATGCAATTTAATTGGTAAATGTGGCACAGAGAAAAAGACAATATTACAATGTAACTTGTTACTTAATTATTTCCCCCACAGTCATGTAGGAGCCTAGACGAACACATTGAGAACCAGGAGGGACATCACCAGCCATATCCTCTTGCGTCTGGAACCTGCAAGCAGGCCATCAGCACTTACTACATTGTGATAGACAAGAAGCTCATCCCCTGCCAGGAAACCACGTCATTGGCAGCTGTTGATGAACTCTTTAAGGTGCACTTCGTTTTCAGTGTAAGTTATGATGCTGCTCTCAACAACATGTACACTTTCCTCCAGACAACAGTCTATGGTGTGGATGTTGACACGACTAAAGAAAGTCCAAAGGTGAAGGAATTTAGAGCCAAGTTCATGAACAGGAGCTAAGAGCCAAGTTCATATACAATGTATATGTGTACATCCTTGCATGATACACTTAGCGCAATTATGCAGGACTTTATTTGCATAGCCTATCTTTGTTTTTTTGTAAAAAAAAGTCTCAGTCTACAGTAATTGTGTTTGCACATCAAAGAAAGCCTAATGGCAAAGAGTTCTTGAACTGTGTATAGGTGTTATATTTGCAGATCCTTGCATGATGCACCTAGTGCATTAGTTCAGCACCCTAAGTTTTTTCATGGGTTATACCCAGGTAAAAAATGTGTTGTTCTTTGTGCTCAAGAAGGATGTTCATTGCAGTTTAAAAGTTTTGCAAGTTTTAGAAAGCATTTGAATATTTGTCATAGTATAGTTAACATGGGAACAAGCAATGATGTAAATATGCAAACACATCAGTCAGACTTCAGTGAACAGAGCTCACAACAAGATGCCTCTGACATGGATCTAGATGTGACAAGTCAACCTTTAGCATCTCATATGTCAAAAGATCAGGCAAAAGATATGTGCGCTTCAATCATAGCAAAGTTACAGGGCAGTGGTGTTGCCAACAATGTTGTGTTATCTGTTGTTGAAAGCATGGAGGAGTATGTTAGTGAAGTTCATGCAAATCTTAAAGAACAAGTGTTAAGTGCAGTGCCTACTGACAATCCCAGTAGAAGTGCAGTGGAAGACATCTTCAGGAATACTTTCAATCCATTCAGTGACTTAAACACAAACTCTAAATGGACTAAATATTTTAGTGAGAAATGGGGTGTTGTTGAACCAGTAGAAACCGTCTTTGCTAAACCTCAGCACACACATAAGGAGAGGTAACTCAAACCCTCCCGCTCCTCCATGCTCTTTGTCTCTCAACACGTGTTTCATGCTCAGCTGACACATCTGGTCAGAAGACAAAGGACACACACCTTTTCTGGCGCACAACCCCCAATGCGCACACACACAGACACACACCTTCTCTAACTTAGTTCCTTTAAGTTAGATTGCATACAGTGTATTTTCCTCTTTTTGCATTTATTATTCCTTTATTAATGTTTGTGTTTATACATGCTGGCCTATTTAATTTCGTACAAGAGTGGGTGATACCAACCTCTTCTACACTCTAAAAAGTAACTCAGTGGCCCTATTATCACCACTTAATTAAATGCATCGTTGCAAGTTAAGAATTATAATATATTGATTTAGTTGACCTTTTAAGTTGCAAAAAATGTTTTATGAGTTTTGTTACATCTACTAAAGAAACTGAAAAACCTTTTGTATTTGGCTTCTGAAGTTCATAATGTTGTCAGGATGATTCCCCAGCTACTTGTAGAGAGCTAGAATACAGATGACATATTTTGAGTATACATACTGAAGTGGTGATGTTTGGCTCGTTGCCTGTGCCTTTTGTAGCACTTAGTCATCTGGATGGAGCACATTTTTAAGGGGAAGCCAGTAAATGTCACTTTTGAAATATGTTATTTCCTGGTTCTAGTCAGTATCACTGCATACTCACTATCGTACTGATGCCCCAGTGATGTACAGCTCCACAGAGAACAGAATGGAAGAGGTGAAAAAGGTGATTTCCTGGTGATGAAGAAACATTTTGCAGTCGGAAATGAGAGCAGTGCTATAATAAAAAGTTAATTTGAATGTGATGTAGTTCCCAAGCTCTACCCTTCATTATGATAAACGATAGTCTTTGCTTTGGCTTGGAATCTCATTGTTGGACTAAAAAATCTTGACACAGTCACCTCAAAGTTACTACAAGTACAATCAATGATGGCAGCTTATAAACATGCTTTAACATTTATTTTCAAGTCATTGACATCAATTTATAAATTCAATCTATAATGATTAGATAACATCTGTTCTAATGAGATGGTAGTCGTCATGGATATGAATATCTGCTGTATTTATAGCAGTGACAGTTGCATTGGTTCACCGATGCTTCTTTTCACCATCCTCCAGCCCTCAGACCTGTAGAACTAAAAGCACATAGGCCTAAGGCAAAAATTTCCGTCGTGCAATCCCCACCAACTGCCTTGATCATGTGAAACCCTTGGTTAAGGTTAGGTAAAGATGTTGATTGTTACAGTATATAGCCATCAAATTAGTTTGGAACCTCTCAGTTCATTTCCAATTTCCAAGGGGCATTATTAATGTTAAAGAGTTCGGTCTAGACCTGCTCTATTTGAAAAGTGTCCTGAGATAACTTCTGTTATGAATTGGCGCTATACAAATAAAATTGAATTGAATTGAATTGAATATCAATAGGTGCAGATGGAATACAGTTAGACCTACAACCAAAGAGAGCAATGAAACGTGACCTACGACCGATCAGAACAAAAAAACAAAACCAGAGCAATGAAATGTAACCTATGATCAATCAGAGCAGCAAAACATGACCTATGATAAATCAGAGCAATGAAATATAAAATACAACTAATCAGAGTAACGAAGCGTGACCTACCAGGCGGCTGTGGCTCAGGAGACCACTAATCAAAAAGTTAGGAGTTTGATCCCCAGCTCCTCCTTCTGCATGTGTGATTGGGTGAATGTGGCATGCAGTGTGAAAGCGTTTTGAGTGGTCAGAAGACTACACTGTATACCCAGATTTTGATTCAACTCAAAGAGATTGAGTTCATATTACTTAAATGTGTCTAATTTATTGACATTACTTGTTAATTCTGATTAAGCTGAACTTTTTCATATCCTTTCTTATTGTAATTGTGTTTTTAAGTCCAATCAGTAGTTTCTACTCAAACAAACTGAGTTTGTATTACTTAAACATATCACCCATTACATTAGTTTTGTCAGGTTTTGCTAGTTGATCTGTAAATGAGGTATGCAAATAATTACCTGTATGCATAATGTCAAGAACACTGTGTGTGAGTTAACAGGTGGGGTCCAGTACGTAAATGGCTCTGCTGTGTATTGTTGATTATGTGTGTGCACATAGTGTTCAGGGTAACATATGGACCCTATTTTAAGTGTGTGATGTCCTCTCTGCTCCCTCAATCCACCAGGCTTCGGATGTAACAGAAGTCAGATGCCTTGTCCTCGGGGGCTTCCTGTCATTCTTGGCGATGGTCCATCCACCTTCTTCAAGGCCTGCTTTGTAAGCAACTTTGACCATACCATACATATTATTTTAAGGTGTGCATGTGTTAATAGTTTCTTTTTTATTGTTATTGTTGTTTGAAAAAAAAAACTTCTCTGGAGGAGGCATACTCCAATATTGTGACCTGTGTTCACCCCAGATCATTTGTGGATGCTTCTTGCACCTGTCCTGAGTGATTTTCTGTAGCGGTCGCTGCACTGGGCAGTGGGTGGACACTGGATAGGGCAGACATGTGGGCTGTGTACCTATAGAGGGTGTTTGTAGCACTATGTTGTCATGTTGATGTGATCATGCCCTGTTCCTTTTTTCAGGACGTTGATGATGAGGAAGGTTCGTACAATGATGTGCCAGTGGGGATCCACTGCCATGAACAGAAAAACATCACTCCACACACGCATTCCCTTCACCACAATGCATCCTCAGTGGAAAATCATCTTGGAGGCAAACATTGTGATGGATGTTGAGAGCCTGCCCCAGGCCATGTACATGTTCGGACTTACCTATGCACTGCATCTCAACTACCCAAAGTACATGAAGAACACTTTTGATTTTTTTCAACAGGTACTTCTGAACTTAGGTAAGACAGATCTGAAACCTAAACTTCAAACACTCAATAATCAGCTTGCAATGTAAGATCCAGCATCTCCTCTTCCCAAGTCGTCAAATGTGAGTTTTTTTTATTAAGTAAGTTAAGCAGTAAAAGTAAAGTAAAGTAAAGAGAGAGAGGGTAAGGAGAGAAGGACAGACTAAAAAAAATGTTACATGGGGGATAGAGAAAGCATGGGGGGTCGTGAGGAGGAAAGATAGAGGGAGGAGGAGGGGAGAGTATGGGCTCTCGATGGGTATCTACTGTCAGTTTTATTTTTCACCCTTAAAGAGTTCCGTCTAGATCTGCTCTATTTGAAAAGTGTCCTGAGATAACTTCTGTTATGAATTGGCGCTATACAAATAAAATTGAATTGAATTGAATTGAATTCTATCTCACACATGCTTTTTTATTTTATCCAGAGAAACATTTTTTGTTAATGATCGAGTTCACAATTGCCAAGATGGAGGAGTGGGGTAGAGAGAGGAGGGGGGGAAGAGAGAAAGGGAGGTAGAGGTGGAGGGGAGAGTATGGGCTCTCCATACAGGTATCTGCTCTCTGTTCTTTTTTTCACCCTCCCGTTCTCTCTTCTTTCAGTCTCACACACTTTTTTGTTTTTACACATTTGTTATTTGTAAATGTTAAGATGCCAGTGTTCAGCAGGGCTGAGTTTTGTCTTGCCAGTTTGTAAACCAAATTTGAAGAGGCGCAGTACAATATTGTAATGACAGGAGGTAAAGAGGAAGAGATTTTTTTTTTTTTCATGCCATCACTGAGGAAACTACACACTAGAAGCCTATTAGGCCATGGCTTTGTTTCTTTTGTTGCTGAAAAAAAGACATGTTCAATAATAAAAATTGGATCAGTGTAATGTTGCAGTTGTATGTATGTATTTTACACAGCTCTATTGATTGAAAGACATATTTTGAGTTTCAGGAACTAAAAAAGTTAAGTTGGGTCAGTTAGAATATACAATTTAGTTGAATTGGTAATGGAGTAATGCTTACTTAACAAGCTGAGTTAAATAAATGGGTGGGGAATGATTGTTTAAACTAAATATCTTCAGTTACTGTAACTCGGTTATTAGTACATTCAACTTAAATGTTCTATTCCATTCCATTATGGGCTCAAGTACATTGAACGTAGTCCACTTCACTTATTCAACTAATGCTTCATTACTTAAAAAATTTAAGGCAACGAGTTACCTTGATTTTTTAAAGTAGATTCTACTTATCCGGGTTTACAGTGTAGAAAGGTGCTATATAAGTACAGTCCATTTACCATTTATAACCAGTTGGAGCAACAAAACACAGAGCAATGAGTTGTTTGAGTGGTGCTTAGTCCGTTATCAAGCAGGTAAAAATGGCGGCCTGCTCACAAACTTTCTCAAATTACAGCTAAATGGTACACTAAAATGATCTTATTTGATACTTTTTCAGATGACATCACCATCATCATCGACCAGATTTCAAACATAGATGAGACTTCATATCCAAAGGAAATCAGTTTTCAATGTCAGCAAAAACCAAGGAGCTGATTGTTGTTTTTAGGAAAGAAAGAGGCAAACACACACTCCCCTGTATATGCCAGTCAGGTGAGGTGGAGCAGGTGAACAGTTTTAGGTTCCAGGGATGATCACAGAAAACCTATCATGGTCATCTCACATCTCCACCCTGGGTAAAAAGCACAGACATTACTGTATTCCTTAAGGAAACTTAAGAAAGCAAAAGCGATATAAAACATCCTGACTCGAAACATCACAAAAGTTTGCTCGGTGATGTGCGTGGCCCAGGACAGGTGGTTAAACCAATTAGAAGATCATTGGCACACAGCTACCCAGCATCAGTGATATTGGTGAGGTGAGGTGCCTACAGAGCCCAAAGGGTACTAAAAGACATCCCCCACCCCAGACACAGCTTGCTCAACCTGTTGCACTCTGGGAAGAAGTACAGAAGCTTCCACTGCTGTACCACCAGACTTAAAGACAGCTCCTTCCCTCAGGCTGAGAGATTGATTCTAAGTAGTATTTTTGTATGACTTAAATCGATTTTACTGTATATCATTCTTATATAAAGGTTCTCATGGATCCTGGTGGAGCTTCCTACCATGGTCCTGCTTGACTCCCATTGCTAATATCACTGATATTATTGTTATTATTAATATTACTATTATTGTTGCTACAGTTACTGTTGTTGCTGTGGTCACTGCTCATTGTCCCCCATCATTGTTGTCATCGTCGTCATCATCTTCTTCATGTTCATCATCATCATCATCATCAGTCACTACTATTAGTGTAGTTGTTGCTACTGTTGTTGCTGTGCACCTTTGTCTCTGTCCTTCTGGCGTTACCACTGCTTTCTCTCTGTGTCCCTCTCTCTCTCTCTCTCTCTCTCTCTCTCTCTGTATGTCTCTCTCTCGCTGTCTCTCTCTCTCTCTCTCTCTCTCTCTTTCACACCAACTGGTCGAGACAGACGACCACCCACCTAGAGCCGAAGGGTCTGTCCTAGGTTTCTGCCTTTTAACAGGCAGTTTTTCCTTGCCCTTGTCGCCAAGTTCTTGCTCATGGTGGTACTGTTGGGTCTCTGTAAATAATCTTATAAAGAGTTCGGTCTAGACCTGCTCTATTTGAAAAGTGTCCTGAGATAACTTCTGTTATGAATTGGCGCTATACAAATAAAATTGAACTGAATTGAATTGAATTGCAAAAAGAGCATTACTTTTCATGTTTCTTGCTTTGTTCAGTCTCTCTTGGAGTTTGACACTCATTAAGTTCATCTAGATTGACTCGAGTATGCATCTGATACGATGAGCACATTCAGATTCAAAGTGGAGGCAGTAAAGAAACACAAGATCCAAACAGGAATTAGAGCCCTTCTGAGGCAGCCCTGATGATTTAAAGAGGGAGATAGAAGATGGGAGCCCTGAGCTGTGGCTCAGCAAATGAGTTCACAACAGCTCAGTTCATTTAGACAGCCCTTTAGCTATGACTCAATCATCCATCTATGTACTGCATATACAAGCCTCTGCTCGCAATGAAAATGTATCATATACTGCCTGTTCACTCATTTGTCTCACAAAGCCCTTGTCACGCAAAGGTCAGAAAGTGTTTCTATTTTCATTACGACACAGTATGTACTGTACATGCTGCAATTTAGTGTACATAATGTCATTACTTCTATAAAAAAAAATCACAACCAGAGTCAGAGCTGTATACGTAGCTGGTTAGAACAGAATTACACACAGCAGTCTGGTTACAATGTCCTTTTATTTTTCACTGCACACACACATTAAGATAAACGCTAAACTTCTTTTACCACTCAGCTTGCACACCTCTTTAAGCCTCACCGTTCAACCAAAGAATATTTACAGCCATCAGTGGTAAATTGACTGTACTTATATAATGCCTTTCCAGTCTTTTGACTACTCAGTGCACTGTACAGTACATGCCACAACCATCTGCACACTGAAGCAAGGTGTCAACATGCATCACAATGGAAACCAATCATTTATACACATACACCAATTTGGGAGTATCTTGCTCAAGGACAGTTTGACATCCAGTGAGAATCAAACAGGGGATTGAACCGACAACCTTCTGATTAGTTGGCAGTTAAAAATACCTTTGATTGTAGAGGCAAAGCTAATTCCCCTAACTCAATATAGTTCACTGTTTGAACATAATTTAATTCAAAGTTGTTATAACTCAAAAAGATTGATGGAAACAGTTGCAATACATATACTGTATATATATATAGTTGAGCCTAGACATTTGTTTTGAGAGTGTAATGGTAAATGGACCTGTACTTGTATAGCGCCTTTCTAGTCTTCCGACCACTCAAAGTGCTTTTATACTACGTGTCACATTCACCCTTTCACACACATTCACTCAGTGATGGCAAAGTCCATCGAACAGAAACTAACTCATTCATATACACACACACCTGTGCACAACATCGGGAGCAATTTGGGGTTCAGTATCTTGCTCAACATGTGGCGTCAGGAGCCGGGGATCGATCCAACAACCTTCTGATTAGAGGACGACCCGTTCTGCCTCTGAGCCACAGCCGCCCTGTATGTGTATGTCAAAAAGATTACAAAAGGTCTATGTATTTGTATTTTTTTTATCAAATTCAATCATTTTGTCTTCCTTTAAAACAAAATGTGGCTTGTGCTTCTGTAGGTGTGAACCAGTCTATTACAAGCAATGTAATCAAGACGTTCACCCATCAATCAGTCTTACTTTTAATGACACAGAGCAAAGATTCATTAGTTAGCTAGCTAGCTCCCCAGAGGGAGTGTTTCTGACACAAGTGAGCGAGTCATAGACTACAGCTCACCAAAATATTAATGTAAAATAACTTCTGTATTTCCACGACAGCTAGCTCAATCTGCCAGGACTGCAACTGCCCATTGTGTTATGTGCAGCTTTGTGCCATCTTGATTTATTGCTCCGCCCAGAATCTGTGGAATAAAGAGGCTGGATTTATCAAGACAAACTACCAAGAGCCAATTTAAATTGTATTAGTAATTGTAATTGTGTTGTTTAAATTTTAAAAGTAATTAGTTACAGTTGTAGTTACCGCCAAAAGTAGTGGAATTACGGTATCGCATTACTTTATAACATGTTACCCAACATTAGTCATTAAGTAATGTACTTAGTTACTTTGCACTTCCGGTGTTCGTTCTTCACAGACCTCAAGTTAACCCTCTGGCAGCACCAAACACACCAGTGCATTATTTAAATGTTTCTATTAATATCTCTGCAATAATACAGCACAGAAATATGGTTCATACTGTCTGAATCAGTACACGACACAAGTTATTCACAGAGCTTGAAGAGAGGAAGAGAAGAGAGTGCCGTCTGCCTTTCAGTGTGCTTAATTGGTGGGTTTGTGTGTCCATCTACATTTTGTTTCAAACTAACCAATGGGCACTCAGGAAATAATACATTATTTCTCTAACCATAGCCATACCTTAGTTACCATAGATACAGGTATTGTCGACAGTAAGAATTGTTTGTGCAAAAATAGTCCAATATTGACTTTTTTGTATGTCGGGTTGCATCAGAAATTGTGTAATCAGTCTAAACATGGTATTGTTGTAAGTGTCCATAACTGCCTTGCTGTATCTGCAAAGGAAAACAGTCCTATGGTTAGACCTAGCTGGTGTTTATCTAATCTGATGATGTACTTCTAATAATGAATGTAATCTGCACTCCCAATGAATTGTGTTGCATTGAGCAACAGTCATTATAAGTGGCATTATTGGCAAAGTAAAATCAAGAGGCTAAAAAATAGCGTGCATGAGCTAAATGGCATTAAAATAGATTTTAAGACTTTGTTTAATGTGAGCCATCTGCGTTTGCATATTTTTCAGACTCCTCTGTGTTGCTGCCAAGTTTGATACATTGCAACTTTCAGGAAAATCCATATTCCCTGCTTGTATTTACTGCTTGGTTATGAATGTGAACTCTATTTGCAAGTCAAAAATGAAGGTAATTAAGTAACTTCTAAATGAGCCCAAATTACTGTACTTGCTGTTCCTCTGTCTGTCTTATCATGAGTCCTTATAGATAATGTCCAGTTGAGGCATTCAAAGTCTCATCAGGTTCCACTGGTAGATTCTGGGGGGGTCACGGAGGGTAATCACCCTTCCTGGTGCCCTAATGTTCGAAACAACGTTGCAAAGTCTTGCACTCATGCACTCTTGGATGCCCCTATGGTAGATAAAACATGATAAAGGACCCCCAGGGGACTAATCCCGTCCCTGACAAAGCTGTTTCATACCTTAGAGCCCACTTTCTCAGACTTTACATTAGCAACAGAGGAGGTCATGTGCACAACACATTGCTGTGCAGTTGGAAAACCAGCACTCCAGAGGGGCAAGTCGCTTTCCTTACATCCTCCCAGATGGAACAGTAGATCAGTCTCCAGCAGACCTGCTCCTCCCCAGGGAGCCTTGGCCCTCCCCAGCCTCCAGAGGATACCAGAGCAGCTAATCTGTCATTCCTCTCTGCAGTATTTCTCTCTTATTATAGGTTAGACTATTTCAAGAATATAGTCATCATATATGGGACTCACCTTGCAGGTGAAGTGACACATTCCCCACAGCAGCGTCAGTCACAGACCGGCCCCTCATTTATCACCGACATCAGAACTGTAGTGCTGGACACCTTCCTATCACACAGTAGTCTGGTTGTGATGTGCAGCAGAGTCATCTGGAACTCAACAGTAGCACAAGACTGATGCTATCAACAAATGAGAAATATCTCAGTGGTGTTATAAGCTCAGGGCGGTTTAAATCTGGGGTTAAATGCCACAATGTAAGGGTTTGCTTCAGTAATGGGTTCACAATTTTAGATTATAAGCCTAATTAAAACATTTGAATACAGGCAATTATCTGCCCTCCTCAACTATGGAAATATCTGTCCCCTCTTCACACCTTTCCTGTTCCTGCCTGAACCTGCTGTCTCTTGGTCCTCCCGGAGTCATAAGGCACTTTTCATAATGTGTCTCCTGGCTTCCCTTATTCATTTCCTTTCCACATCTTAGCTCCACACAGCGAGGAGGTGAGACAGAGATGTGAGGAAGAGATGTGCGTACAGAGGAGCCGAAACTGCTAGATGTGAAATCATTGCCTCCACAGCCTCAGTAAGCGACAACAGTTGCTTCTGTATCACCTGACTGGTACCGGTGTCCACAGAACAATTTCCAAACCTTACAGTATTCATTTAGATTTCAAAATTGAATTTGAAACATAACAACCGTTTATTACTGTTGATTTTAATCTTTTAATCAGTGTTATGATTATGTATTATTTACATAATATTATTTACTTTAATTTGTGTTTATTTTTACACAATAGTATACCACATACCTGCTTGTGTGATAAATGGACACCAATTTCCACCAATGTGATGAAAAAAAAGGATTTTTGACTTAGTATCTTAAAATTATGAGAAAGTTTGTCAATATTTTGAGGTGCTAAGTTAGTATTTTGAGAAAATGTCTCATAATATTTTTTTTGTCACAAAACACTTTGTGTAGATTAGATTGTAATTTATCACATGCAACATGACAGCACATTATATTGCATCTCACCATGTATCTGTATTCTATTATGTGTAGATCCCCATACACCACAGTAAGAGCTGGGGGAATAAACTGTGAATTAATTATCACATTTTGCATTTCATATTGTCAATTAGGTTTTCAATCATGCCAAACATATAAATAACACTCATGTTCCACATGTGGGGGTGAGGCACTGACTGATACCAGTTTCTTAGAAACTGCTGGAACACATACCGATATAAGTGGAATTATCTCAACCTACTAATACATTGTTTTTCTTGTAGAAGAAATACTGTAGGTACCTTGACTCGTAAAGATGGATTATTTGTGCAGGCCAAACATTAGTTGCATCAGTATTTCCAAAAGCTTTCATATGTGTTAATTCCCATTTCTGACTTGTCATTCATTCTTAAGATCTATGTGAAAACTGACAGAAGCAACAAAAGAAATAACCACAATCCAGCTCGGCTCCAGTCTGAATAAAACTAGCCACTTACCTCATCAAAGCTTGACAAGAGCGAAGAATTTAAATGTGCTGGATTTGACAAAATCATAACCTGCTGAAAGAACCACCCTTTAATGTGAAAAGTAACGATTGGGAGACAAAGGCACAGCCTGTGCCAGTGTCTGAAAATACAGCAAATGTTAAACCAAATCACAGTGAAGGGGTGACTTTAGTTTTAAATGCAGGGAGCCAGCCTACAGACTTCAGGTTCTTGACAGGTTGCCATGAAGGCTGCAGCCCCCTCTACACAGACTTAGCCAGTTCTGAAATGTCACAGTATGCAAATGCTACATAATTTAACTGACTGCTCTTACACCTTTCATCCGCCTTAAACATTCAACTGGGTCCCCTGAAGAATGAAGGGAAAAAAGATATATGTTGTGGGTTTGGAGGGCCTTCAAATTGAAATCCTCAGCTCTTTAAATGAGTAGCAGGTAATGGACCTAAGTGCTGTCTGTATTAAATTAGTTTCAAGAGGCTGCCATTCTTTGGGTGTGCACAGTATGCACGGACACAGAGTAAATAATCTAGTGAGTCTGGAAATTAATTTGGAAAGCATGCGGGCATGACTTGTTGAAACAGAGACTGGCTGGAGAGCCAATCAGTCTCACAAAAAGACAATTACAAAATGTAAATAGTGGACACTTGAATGGGCACTGTGTGTGAGTATGTGTGTGTGAATGAAAAGGCAAAGTCAGTGGCTGATGTAATCCGCAGGCAACACATGACATCAAGTGGTCGTTTGTAGGAATTTCAGCATAGGACCAATGGCTCATCAGGAGTGGTTGTGGGGCTTTTACAGTGCCTGTTGTCTTCAGCATGTTATCAATTACAGGAAGTACTGTAGACAACTATGTTGATGTCAGTTTCCTGCACAAGAGCAAGAGGTTAACAAAAGTTGTTCACATGTTCAGTTCATACTTCTCACATCCTTACTGCGGTTTGGCAGGTTCCAAGCATTCAGAGCAAACAAAGGCTGCAGTTGTTTCAGGGAATTCCCATGCTGAGAACAAATGTATGCTTTCAGAACATGCTTGTATTAATCATACAAGTTATTAATGATGACATAATGCTAAAGGCTCAACATACAGTACATGTACTGAAACTAAAATTCAAGAGCCAGAAAGACATATGTTTGATGACAGGTTATCGAGACCCAGCTGGAACTTGTCAGGACAAGTTAAACAAGTTTGTCAGCCCATGTTTTCCTAATCTTTTTAGCACTGAATGCATTGGCCTGGAGTAAACTTTCTAAAGACTGAAATAAATGCATGAAACAAGCTGGGATAGCACAATTACTGACAACCCCATTATCTTTACCTCTTCCACTCTGCACTTCCAGAGGCTGTAGAAGGCTCCGTTTTGAAGCTAGAGTGAAGATATCATGTATGTATCATACGAAACTAGATGACTTAACATATCCATTGGTACCAACATGCTGGAGCTAAATAGCACTCCAAATTTAGGCCAGATTTTGTTGATGGAAAAACTGGTATGACTTTTTGGAATGGCATCCTTTGACTTCTGACCTCAAGATAACTGAATGAAAATGGGTACCCACAAGTCTTCCCTTTACAGACATGCCCACTTTATGCTAATTGCATGGAATTTTGTGCAAAAAACATTTTTTGCATGTGGTGTAAATGTGTTATTGTCACCTAGTCTATTTTAATGTTGCATAAACTGGGAATGACTGGAAAGTTGAGACACACACTTTATGCCACCCCTGAATACGTCAGTGTCCCACAAAGTCTGGAAACACCCATGTAGTAATGTTCAGCACTAATGTTGAATGATAAGACCTGGCTTACAGTCAGCGTTCCAGTTCAACCCAAAGTTGCTGGATGGGGTTAAAGTCAGGGCTCTGTGCAGGCCAGTCAAGTCTTTTCACACCAAACTGGGAAAAGCCTTTCTTTGTGGAATTAGCTTTGCGCGCTGGGGCCTTGTCTTAAAATTCATCGTTGATGAGTCACACACAGCAGTCGTCGCATATGTTAATAAGAATCGTATATGCAGGTGGGCGATGAGGGGGCATTGAGACAAATCTGTGGAAGTACCTCAAGCAAATAAGTCACCAATACTGTTGTGGCATCTCCTTACAATATGTGCACGTTTGAATACAAGCTTTCTAAGAAGTGTACAATTTTCTACTTTTCCCTTTACTTACCTTACTTGTACCTTTTACAAAAGTGTTGGCGGAAATGAACATTGCCTAACATCCCTTTCAGCTACCCAGTCACACAGTAGCTACAACTTGCCACCGCAGTAAGGGCAGCACCTCTAGATAGCAGAACGATCAACATATAAAAGATGGACATCTCCACTTCCTCACACTGTACAAAAACGAAGCCAAAATATTCTGGATAGATCCACTACTATAATGTGCTGGGGACACTGTATTAAAGTCCTGCCCATATGCCTGGCCAACTCAATTATGAAAGGGCCTCAGCTGTCAATCATTAAAAATGAACACTTGAACATACATCATATATACACACTTATATCTACTGTATATATTAATACAAAACAAAGGTTTAAATTCATTACCATTTCTATTTATACAGTAGTGTTTTTCATCCATCAATCTACTTCCAGTCAACTCTAAGTCAACAGCTATCCCTTTCATATCAGGTCTGGCTAACTAACTTGCTCACTCTGTAAACAAAGCTGGTACAGGAAATAGGAGTGTTATAGCAGTTCTTACCTTCATTTGCCGTAAACAAGCACTAAACTTGTAATGAACAATTGATCATTTAGCTACCTAAATCACTTCATATCCTGTATGCCAAAATGCTGGCACACAAACCTGCCAACTGAGTCTCATGTGCTCGCAGGTGATGACCGCACTGTCAAACATGTGAGGAATGCAGATCCAGTCTCCCCTGAAAGATGAGAAGTTGAATGAATTTTAAATGATGAAGCAGTGCTTCTTAAACACTAGATGTTATCAGGGTTGCTCAGAGTGCTTTCTTAACCTTTTTCTCAAAATTGGACGTTTGGTTACATTTGGGTTGATTTTCAAGTAGAAATGGCATTTGTGAATGGATGCTTCATATTGTTAAAGTTGATGTGAGCTGATTTATATACATGAAACATCTAACACTGGTATTTAAATATGACATTCCACAGAGTGCACCTTATAAAAACATGCTGCACTTCCTTGTGCTTGGACATTCCAGTAACAGGGAGAGAAAGAACGCCCATGTGGAGGTAAGAAAGGGACACCAATGACGATACAAGAAAAATTCATAGCATGACAAGACGCACAATAGCAGGATCCCTTTGGCTTTTGGATTTTGGCTTTTCAACATGAACGGGGCAAACTATCAAGGTAAGAGTTTTCCTGTTAATGTGACAGTTCAGTCGATTTATTCATTTTCACTTTGTTACAGAGCAATTTATTTTCTAACACATTTTTTACTTTAACACATCTTTCTGGATTAATACTAGATTAATTCATTTTATTATATTGTATATTGTAAATCTCAGCCCTTTGATACTTAATTATGAAGTTGAAGAACAGCTATGCTGAATGAATTTACGTTTAATTATTATTACATTAACTTATCTTATTTTTTCCTAGTTCTTCTTAGTGTGTATATATAATGTCGGGCAGTGCCTACTTAGCTACAGTAATTACAATTAAGATAAAAAGGATTATAATGTCAAATTTACATAACAGTTAGTAATCCTTAATCCAGTTAAACATATTTAGACATCTTGTGAATCATCTTACTATCTGTCCAGAAGCTTGATGGAAGGTTGATATCAGCCTGTGCTCAGTGGGCAGGCTGGTTAAGTTGGTGCAGGGGCTGTTTAACCTCTAACAACAGAAGAGAAATTTGCCTTCTGAAGTTTCCAATGTCATATTACCCCCAAAGAATTCTAACAAAAGGTTTTTCAGTGTTTTACTTTAGTATCAGATGTACTTAAAAACATACTAAAAGTTTACCAAAGTTTGACTCCAAGAATTTTATTTAATTTATAATATTTGTATTAGGTCCTCTTACTTGGCTGGCTAAAATTAGCCACTGCTGAACCTCCTTTCAGGTGGTTAGCAAGTCAGGTTTCACCTGGTTTTGTTCAAAGTTGGAGGGTGTATGGCTTCAAAGTGAAGTGCTGCTGGGTTTATCCATGGATTGTTAAGGGAGAAAATGATACAGAACTCATTCTTATAGAACTTGTGGCGCATGAGTTCAAAAGAGTTTGATTTCCTAAAAATTAAAATGCTTCAAATGCTTTTGCATTGTGGGGGTATAGAGCAAGTGCACCAGAGACTTCCGCCAAGCTGCCAACTTCCGGTTTAGCCCACCACTAACTTGAATGGAGATAAATTAATTTATTCATGTAGCTGTTCTAGACATTCCAAATATTAGAGGACTAAATGGATCAAATTCTGATAGTGAAACTCAGTTTTTTGTTCAGGTCACTACAGTCAGGATGGGTTGCATTTGGTCAATTGCACA
This sequence comes from Dicentrarchus labrax, assembly GCF_905237075.1. Classification (NCBI taxonomy): domain Eukaryota; kingdom Metazoa; phylum Chordata; class Actinopteri; family Moronidae; genus Dicentrarchus; species Dicentrarchus labrax. The sequence goes on along the minus strand of NW_026136703.1, from coordinate 1,144,248 downwards.
AATTTAGGTGTGAAAATTTAGTTCAAACAAGCGCAAACTCAAAGTTCAGTTCACACAGATTCAAATGAGCTAGTTTGCATTCACAGATCACAGTCCCAAAAATGAACAGTTCATTTCTTCCATTTTTTTAATGAGCTGCTTTATGGAATGAGTTTGACTTGGGTGGAGGAACTTTGTGGCTGTTGGCTCATGGACTTAACATTTATTAATGGTTTCTTGTGATCATTAGTCACTTAGGAGTTCGGTCTAGACCTGCTCTATTTGAAAAGTGTTGTGAGATAACTGCTGTTATGAATTGGCGCTGTACAAATAAAATTTAATTGAATTTAACTTAATGAGATGGCTTTCCACTAGTTTGTTTTCCTTTCTCTTCAGAAGCGTGGTGATGTAAAAACACCACAAAATGAAAGTGAAGGTTCTGTGTTCTTGTTTCCTTGTTGTTGTGTTATTTGGTCTTTATTAAGTTTAACTGAATTGTTAATGCCTTTCTGTCTTACATAAAGCACTTGAATTGCTTCAGAGTTGAAAGGGTTCTGTACACCTGTGCCGCCTTGCTGACATTTACACCTACATAACGCTCTGAGAAAATTCTTTCACTTGTTCTAAACCTGTTGGATAACATCAACAATGCATTGTCATCAAGCGAATCATAGACAGTTTTATCAGCCCTGTAGCCTGGCTGTTGTGGTTAAGTTCAGATATAGTCTCATTAGGTGTAACTCAAATTTTTCGTTTTCAAAAATGTAAACAGCTAAGATCTTTCATCTGGAGTGTGCACACAGTCTCTCGTTTGATGGATGGTGTATTTCTCTCTGCCAGGATTCAGCGCCACCACAGATCCAAATGAAAGGAGGATTGTTCTAGTCGGGAAGACCGGAGTAGGGAAGAGCGCAGCGGGAAACACCATTCTGGGCAGGGAAGCATTCGAGTCGGAACTGTCTCCAGCTTCCCAGACGTCTGAGTGCCAGAAAGCCAAGGGGAATGTCGGGGACCGAAAAGTGGCCGTCATTGACACTCCAGGGTTGTTTGACACTAATTTCAACCAAGAAGAAGTGTTGAAGAGGATCAAGATGTGCATCTCTCTGTCTGCCCCTGGTCCTCATGCCTTCCTGGTAGTTCTTCAGCTGGGCAGATTTACCCAGGAGGAGAAGGAAACTGTCAAGATGATTCAGACCACTTTTGGTGAAGATGCAGCTAAATACACAATGGTTTTGTTCACACATGGAGATCAGCTGAAGAAGCAAACCATTGAGGGCTATATTTCTGAGAGTCCCGAGCTGAAAGCCCTCATTCTGAAGTGCTACAGTCAATACCATGTCTTTAACAACGAAATTAAAGACCCTGATCAAACCAGTCAGCTCCTCGACAAAATCGACAAGATGACTATGGCTAATGGGGGAAGCTACTACACCAACGAAATGTTTATGAGAGCAGAGGCAGCCATAGAGAAGGAGAAACAGCGAGTCCTGAAGGAGCTGGAAGCACAGAGGCAGAGGGAGCTGGACCAACTGAGAACCAAATACACAGAGGAGGCCTACCACAGGGAGGAGAAGCGAGTGATTAGGAGATACAACTATGAAGCCAGAGCTCGTGCTGAAAGGTCCAATGATTTTGTCGCTGCTCCGGTGATGGTTATAGCGACGACATGTGGTGCTGTTGTCGGAGGTCTGCTCGGAGTTGTAGGAGGTCCAATCGGTTTGGCAGTTGGAGCTGCAGCTGGAGCAGTTGTTGGAGCTACTGTTGGTGCATTATCACTCAGAGTCTCAGAGCGTTGCAGTGTTCAATGAGGAAAGTAGAACATACAGTTAAAGGTGCCGTAAGCGAAATCTGCATTTTGGCTAACTTCCTGTCCATTATTGCAGTTAGCAGTCCCCTTCTTCCTACTCGCATCGCCACACTGAAATTCTACTATTCGCCCTGGAGGACCATGTCTTTGTGGAATTCTCTCTCCTGACTGGATAAAGTGGGAACAGGATGCCAGAAAATATATTCTCTACTGCAGAAAGGACTGGGAGAGAATATAGAGCTATTTAACACTTATTTTAACTTAAAAATATTGCTTACAGCACTTTTCAATTATGTTTATATTTAATTGTTTTCCAGGAAAATTATATCCCTCTAGTCTTGCGTCATCTTCATTTGCTTCTTAGTGAATGCTCATAATCACTTTTCGTTCACAATTTGAATATTTTGTACCAGAGATAGGTACACGGTAAAAATTCATACAGGGATTTAGTAGAGTCAATATTTTCTCATTTCCTTAACATAAATATTTTAATATTTAATTTTTGTTTTTAGATGTTGTTTTCTGACTACTTCAGAACTTAAAAGAAAATAACTATATACATGAATTATTCTAACTTGAAGTCTTTTAACTCTAAATCATGAGTTTGACTTACACAAATCAGCCATAACATTATGACCACTGACAGGTGAAGTGAATAACACTGATTTCCCTGATTATCATGGCTCCTGTCAGTGGGTGGGATATATTAGGCAGGAAGTGAACATTTTGTCCTCAAGTTGATGTGTTAGAAGCAGGAAAAATTTGATTTGAGCAACTCTGACAAGGGACAAATTGTGATGGCTCGTCGACTGGATTGGAGCATCTCCAAAACTGCAGCTCTTGTAGGGTGTTCCGGGTCTGCAGTGGTCAGTACCTATCAAAAGTGCTCCAAGGAAGGAGAAGGAGTGAACTGGAGACAGGGTCATGATGCACTTAGGGAGTGAAGGCTGGCCCGTCCAACAGATGAGCTACTGTAGCTGAAACTGCTGAAGAGTTAATGCTGGTTCTGATAGAAAGCTGTCAGAGCACACAGTGCAGAGCAGTTTGTTGGTATGTGGCTGCAGAACATTCTGACCACCAGGGTGCGCAGGTGCTCATAATGTTATGGCTGATAAATAATGTTTCTAAAAAAACATGATTAGCATGTAAGCAGACTTTCCATCATGCATTGTTTAAAACTCTCCAGAGACCCTTCCTTTTTATATTTGAAGAAAACCATATATGATAGAAACCTGCTGTGCATCTTTAATACACTTTAAGTTAAGCCCTGGTTGTTTGTTTTCACAAAAATGAAAACACTGCAAACAATGATTGATAAACACTGCCTTACACTTGCGGTTTCACATCATTGTCTTTGTTGCCAATATTGGAACAACGTTGCTCCAACAGGACCAGCAGCTGTATGTTCTTAATGTGAAATGAAAAGCTGACTGAGAAAATATAAAAATAAATCAAATCTTCAAATAAAGTTGAACCAGCTCAAAATGATTTACAGTGTAGAGCTAATTGAATTGTACTGCATCTTTAACAGTGTCTTGACTGTATAATCTTTGCGTAATATAATTGAAATCATAATGTTTTTACCAGGATGGATTATGACAGAATAATTATACATGTGTAGCATCTGAATAAAACATGCAAAATTGTATACAAGTCTGTACATACATTTCTTGAACTGATGTACTGCGTTGTGACTTTTACAGACCATACAAGTGTTGATTAATCAAGGAAATAATCAGACTGATCAGTAATTGAAATAATTATTTATATAAATGCATTGAGATACTTTCATTTTTTATATTTTGAGTACATTTTGCTGATAATACTCATGTGCTCAAGTTTTCAATTAAAGTATTTCACTTTTTTTTCACTGTGTGTTATTGCTAAATTGACTTAAGTAAATTATCTGAATGCTTCCTCCACCACTGGTAATCTGGTGCGTAGCAAAGTGGTAAGAGAGTTTCTCCACAATAATGTAACCACAGCTCAAGGCTGATAAATATGTATCACCTTTAAACTACCTTAAATTAAGTTTTACAACACTGAATTTCACACAGATGTTTAATGGGACCAAAAGGTCAAAGGTCAACTTCACTGTGACATCATAATGTCCTGGAAAACACTTTTTTGGCCGTTATTCAGCACCATGACGCAGGGAACAGAAGGGGAGATTGTGACCATATTTCTTAGTTGGTTGGACACTGAACTGATGATGTTTTGGACTCCGAGGTCAAAGGTCATTGGGACTCTCACCTTTCCATCTCATCCATTCTGACTTTCACTTCCTGCCTCATTCAGATTTTTGAGCGTAGCATCTAAAAATGCCAGGAGAAAACAAAAGCAACACAATTTGTATAGCTATACTTAATAAGAATCAATCTTTATATACAGTAGTAAAAAAGGATGTGTGTAATGTAGGTTCACTGAAATCACACATATGTACCATTAATATAGTGTTAACTTAGCCAACAAATACGCTTCATACCTTTCATTACATTCCATCACATTTATTATATGAGTCTGGACAAACTTGGATGTGTGTTTTGTCGCTATATTTCCAAAGTACAATGCAAATGCGTTTCTACTGTTTATCAAAGCTGCAGTAGGTAATAGGTCATATCTTCTTATAATGTCACTATACAGTAGTACATGAGACAGATAATCCATGAAAAAATACGGTTCCTTTGGCTCCTCCTAGTTCTCCAAATGGCATTTGAAAGAATTTAAGTCTCATTCCGAGGTCATCAAATACCAGTTACCAACTTTCTCAAAATTTGTTTTATAAAAGTTAAACTGTCTTGCACTGCAATGTTTCATCACTAAATGTGTATAGTACAATCTGTATTAAAGTTACATTTTTTTATACATTGCCAGCAGCATAAGTACAAGAAACTGAAAACAAAGATGTTGTTATGTTGTATTTCTTTAGACTCTCGGAAGCAGAAGAAGAGCAATGAACTCCGAATCATTTTGGTGGGGAAGACAGGAGCGGGGAAGAGCGCAGCGGGAAACACCATCCTGGGGAGGGAAGCATTCCAGTCTGAACTGTCTGCTTCTTCCTGGACAACTCAATGCAAGAGGGCTGAGGGAGAGGTCGGAGGTCAAAAGGTTGCCGTCATTGACACCCCGGGGCTGTTTGACACTAATTTCACTCAAGATGAAGCGCTGAAGAGGATCCAGACGTGTATTTCTCTCTCTGCCCCTGGTCCTCATGCCTTCCTAGTGGTCCTGAAGCTGGGCAGGTTTACCCAGGAAGAGAAAGACACCGTGAGGATGATTCAAAGCATTTTTGGCAAGGAGACAGTCAAATACTCACTAGTGTTGTTCACACATGGAGACAAACTAAAGAAACAAACCATTGAAAGCTTTGTTTCAAAGAGCGAAGAACTCAAAGAGCTCATCCAGGCATGTTACGGCAGATATCACGTCTTCAACAACCAAGTGACAGACCAGGAACAGACCGAGCAGCTCCTGGAGAAAATATTTAGAATGACTCAAGAGAACGACGGAGGCCACTACACTGCACAGATGTTCAGGAGAGCGAAAAAGGCTTTAAAGAAAGAAGAACGGAGACTTTCGAAGGAGCTGAAGGCAGTAGAGCAGCAGAGGAAGAAGAACCTGAAGGCTGAAGTTAAGAGGGAAATTCCTTTAACAGGAGGATCACCAAAACACCATAAATGTCTTCTGCAGTAGGAGGTGGAGGTACTCTGGCTGTTTTTTGCAGAAAGTTTTGTTTATCAAGTCTTATGGTTGAATCAGTTTTCTGGAGGTTGTGCTGAGCTTCATGTAAATAATAAAAGACTAAAAGAAGGGTAATATTCCTTTTTAGACAGGCACTGTTTGTAATAAAATGTAATATAATCTGAAGAACACATTACCAACTGAAATCTAATTATTTACAGATATGAAATCCCTTGCAACAAAGGTTAAGGGGAAACCTGAGCTACTTTAGTTAAAGCTAAAGGGTAAAAGACTTTAGTAAAATAAACGGTGCAAAAGTGCACTCCTGGATGCCTCTATGGTAGATAAAACGTGCCTCTTAGGTTGCTAATCCGAACCTTGAAAATGTCACCATAAATGCATCACAACTTCATATTAATTTATTTTTTACTTGGATACAGATAATGTTACATTGTTTGGATAATTTGCGGGGCAGTTTGTTCATTCTGTGATTCTCTTTGTATATTATTGTTATCTTGATATGTATTTTAGTCAGAATGTGTGTGTGTGTCAACCCTGATGTAATACCTATTCAGACCCCATATTATAATAAAAAACTAATACTGAAAGGAACAAAAATGTTACTAAAACTAAACATTTTAAAGAATAAAAACTGAACTCAAACAAGCAAAGTCACTCTGGAAAGTAACTAAAAAATACAAAACTATAAATATGGTCTGTATGGACTTGGTAAATGGACCAGTACTTGTATAGCACCTTTCTAGTCTTCCAAATACTCAAAGTGCTTTTACAGTACATGGCATATTTGCCCTTTCACACACATTCACTCAGTGATGGCAAAGCCCATTGAACAGAAACTAACTCATTCATACACATTCACATTCGGGGTTCAGTATCTCGCTCAAGGATGCGGGACATGTGGCACCACGAGCTGGGGATCGAACCAACAACCTTCTAACTAGGGGACGACCTGCTCTGCCTCTGCACCACAGCCGCCCCAAGGTGGTCTGCCATGGACCAGTACGGAGTGTGTACTGGTAAGAAGTGCCGAGTTACACACTGTAGACAACAAGGGCAACTGTAAACAACTGTTCTGAACATTAGTGTTCTGTCCTGCTTTTTTTCTGACATCATATGAGATGATGAATCATCATCATGCACACTCATCAACAGCATTGGAGTTGATTCAGTCTTTAACGCAACCAACCCTTATTCTGTTGGACAACAGGGACACCCTGTGGCCGTGCTGTTTATTGCACGTCATGGAAATTTGGTCACAGCATAGACTGGTCACACAGCATCCAATAGATAAATGATTGTAGTTCACATTTATTGCAATAGGCAGACACACACTTTCTACAGAATGACAACTCTCAGAAGTTAGTTAGATATACTGCAATTCCCTCGTGAGTTACAATTAAACTCATTATTTAAACTTGTATTAGGGTGAAAGTGTCACATTTTGAAGTGGGCAAGCTGTCATTGTATGCATTTAATTGACAGTTACCAAACTATAAATATTTCATGGACATAGTCCACAGTCCAAAGAGTGCATGGAATCTATGCATTTATTAGATAATTGTGGTAACATTTGAACATTTGATTGAAGAATATAATCTTGTTTTTATAACATGTAACATAACACAGTAATTAAGGTAACCCTGCAACCCTAGGTTTATCAATCAAGGAGATGCTGACTAATAGATGTAAAAAATGCACTAAAAAAGCACACAATTAAGGACTGTTCACTTCAGTTTGTTTCCCATCACCATTAAAGAGGAAACATATGTTGCAAGAATACACCATTCATTTTATTGCTACGACAAAAACTAAATACCAACGTCGAGACAGACGACCACCCACCTAGAGCCGAAGGATCTGTCCTAGGTTTCTGCCTTTTAACAGGCAGTTTTTCCTTGCCCTTGTCGCCAAGGTCTTGCTCATGGTGGTACTGTTGGGTCTCTGTAAATAATGTTATAAAGAGTTCGGTCTAGACCTGCTCTATTTGAAAAGTGTCCTGAGATAACTTCTGTTATGAATTGGCGCTATACAAATAAAACTGAATTGAATTGAATTGTTTACCAGTTCCACCAAAGGCTACATAAGAGTTGCAGAGTGTTTCTATGCAAACTCAAACACTGAAACCATAGCACTCATCTTTTTCTATTTTCCCATTACATTGCCTTAACCTGTATTCTTTTAAATATGAACAGGTGCCCTTTTTGGTCGCGAAATAAAACAAATTATAGACTTATCTTCAAAGAAACATAACAATAATCTTTATTTCTTGTTTTTCTCATTCGAATGTTGTCCTTGATTTGTTTTAACTCGACTCATTGAAAGAATAAATCATTTAAGTGGGTAACTGAAAGAGCTGAATGTTATAGATGTAACAGCACATGCAATCCAACAATATATTTAATTTAATTTAACTGATGTCAGAATATATATTTTTCAATCTAAAAACAATTGTTTACTTTATATACAAACAGGTAAACATAGACAATACATGAACAGTCAATGCAAGGGGGACAGACAGAAATCATAAATTAGTAAAATAAATGAATTTGGATTGCTTTCTTATTTTACAGTATGGGAGTAATGAAATGTACTGTTTGATTCAACATTTAAAAATTATGGTTTACAATTGCAAAATGTTGATTCGTGCATGTGGAATTTTGCAAGCAGAAGGATCAAATTGATGATATAGTACTGATTTCTTTTGTTAGAAGGGTAAGGGGAAAAATCAGAATCGATATGCTGATAAATAAAAGCACAAACATCTCCTTTGTTTACTGACTTCTATTTGAATTTTGAAAATAAAATGGTCATTCAAAAACACAAACACACACAAAAAAACGTTTAAGCCCACGTGATCTCCCAGCACTCTGTCATGTGACGCACAGGAAGCGTGAGCGTGCATACAACAGCCGCGCGCGGCAGCGAGTGCAGACCCTGCTGTTACAGGATGGCGCGCGGAGCTTGGGCGGCGGTTTTCCTCCTTCTCGGTTCGGTTGTGGACCCCTGCTCCTCTCAGACCTACGCCCTGAACGATAAAGCGGGTCTGGGCAGAGTTTTTGACGGAATTGGAGGTTTGAGCGGCGGAGGGGTGAGTTGAGTCACTTTTGAATGACTTCCTGGTACGATACGGTCTGTCCACAGAGAGGACGTACAGTTAGCTGCCTCACTGCTTCTGTTACTGCAGTCCTTTTAACGCTAACAATGTATCTGCTGGCTCCTTCAGGCGACGTCTCGTTTACTGGTGAATTATGCTGAGCCGTACCGCAGTCAGATATTAGACTACCTGTTTAAGGTACGGTATCATTCAGTCATTCATACAGTCCACTGTAAAGTAGAGGGGACCTCACCGCTCTGCTTTCTGCTGTCTGCTGTCTGCAGCCCAACTTTGGAGCTTCTTTGCACATACTGAAGGTGGAGATCGGAGGAGACTCTCAAACTACTGGTGAGTCATATTAAGTAACACTGCAAATGGATTCATATGTCAGCCTATTAGTTGTCAGGAAGTAGTGCAAAATGCCAGTACAGGTTCCAAGATTCAGGGTGACCCCTGACCTGACTAACAATAGATATTTTATTTACAGGCTGGTAAAAGTAAGTGAAGTTGCAAATCTTTAAAGCTAGAATAGATGACACTGGAGAAACCAACAAGAGACAGCTAGATTCTGAAAATATCCAACAACAAAACAATCCATCCCCTCCCTTCAGGTATGCCTCCAAAGCCACTCCCCTTAACACATGATCCTTCAGCGCATTGCTGTCATCGCTAACCGTATCCGACCACCTCATGTCTCATCCACACATACTTCTACGTTAGGCCTTTCTTATTTCCCACTTTGTACATCCCTGATTCCTCTCCTCGCCTCCTCGCCTCCTCTCCTCTCATCTTAGACCCTCCCACCTGAGATGAGAGCGGAGGGAGCGAGGAGGGACACAGAGGAGGGAGGAGTCAAGGCAACAGGCTTTTAACAGGAGATGTCCTTACTTCAGAGTCAACAACTGCACAGCTGCATTATCTGCCCATTGTTTAGAATGCTGCTGTATTTCATTATCTCTGTCAGATAAGCATAACAGCGTTCATAAAAACAACTATATATTTACTTTCAGTTCAATTGACAGTGTGGCATAAAGTGACAAGAACGAGCCAACGGATGTCATACATTTCTTTTTATTTCAATCATGAACTAATAAAGCTGCTCTTTCACTATAAATCTGTTTATTGCTCTACTGTTTCTAAAAATATGAGTTTTTCATTGTGTTCCGTACTGTCAGGGAATCTATTGTGCCAAACTCCCTTAAAGAAAATGAAAAAGCACAGGACAAGTTTGTCAAATGTCGATGGTCTTTTTGTCAATTTGGCATCAATATCATCCATAAAGATAAACAATTGACAGTTTAGTCTCCTCAACCGCTTTTAGAAGTCTGATAAGACTGTAGGAATAAGGCCGTTTCAACCCCTCACTAAATAAGTGCTGGTTGGTGGATTAAATATAGGCCAGTAATATGATTCATGTTTAGTGTGGGAATGATCATTGATACATCACAAATTTGTTTAAAAGAATATATAATTCAAATCATGTGTGAAATGTTTGGGGGGTCAGTACCAAACAATCTGAAAAACAAGATTTGCTCCAAGTTCCTTTTGTGTTCCTTATGGTTGTGACATTGTCTTTTTCAAGATGGAACAGAGCCGTCACACATGCACTATGAGAGCGATGAGAACTACTTCCGAGGCTACGAGTGGTGGCTGATGAAAGAGGCCAAGAGGAGGAACCCAAATGTCACACTCATAGGTGAGAAAGCACAGTTCTTCTGCCCTATACTCCAGGAAGCTCAGACAAACAGCTGCTGAAGATAATAAAGATCATGAGAATGTCTGCTGAGAAACTGAGATCAGCTGATGATAAAACATGACAGGATATCAAGAACCCCTGCTATGTATTATTTGTAATTGGAAGTGCCTTGGGACCATGCTGCATGGTGATTCTGCTCTTTAACTAAATACACTATTTGTGGGCTTATGCATACTAGTTCCATATGGCATGAAAACATCTGGCATTAGGGCTGCAACAATGCAAAATAATGTTCATTGTCGAATAATCTGTCAATCATTTTCTCCATTAATTGATTAGTTGTTTGGTCCATTAAAAACAATTGTTGAAAAAAATCCGGTCCACCCACAGATATTTAGCTTACTGTCATACAGGACCAAAAGAACCAGAAATATTCACACTTGAGAAGCTGTAATCAAAGAATGTGTACATTGTTGATCAATTATCAAAATAGTGTGCAATTAATAGTTGACAACTTATAGTCATGGAACTCTACATGTATATCAAAGACTTGCTGGATTTTATTTTTGCAGTCTAACCACTTGCAGTGTTTGTTCATTAACAGTAAGCAGGTCTGATGGGAAATGTGGTCTTACCAAAAACAGCACTGCTGCTTGGAGCGCTGCTTTGACATTGATAGTGTATTGGTGGTACACAATGCATCTTCAGCCTTGCATGTGTTTGTCTTCCTGTAGGTTTACCCTGGGCCTTTCCTGGTTGGGTGGGCCATGGTAAGAACTGGCCCTATGATTTCCCAGACATCACTGCAGCATACGTGGTGAACTGGATCCTCGGTGCCAAGCAGTACCATGACCTGGACATTCAGTATGTCGGGGTGTGTAGTCGTTTTACTTTGTGTCTCATTCTTTTTCAAGCTCCATGCTATGCTAATAGAATTGCACTTCATATCACATCTGCCCAAACCTTCAACCATGCACATACTCGAAAATATATGCATCTGTGGCTGTGTGGCGACATCTATGACATTAATGCAATTTAAATGAATCTACATGCAGCAATACTTTCTATTTCATGGTACTTTCTAAACAGACTTACTTTACAGTGAAAACAAAGGTGAGCAGTAAAACTAGTAATCACAGTTTATAGACCAACTTTCTGGTTCAACTTTTACCATACTTATTGCAGTTGTGCGTGTGTGTGTGAAGACAAAGTTTAACTGTTCACTGAGGAATTATTAACATTTCAGGTGTTCACTTTCAGATAATGTGCTTTAAAAAGACAGCATTCATTTGTCAGCTTGTTTACAACCTGTCTGATCGTCTGACTGCTTGTGTTCCTTGACCTGCGTGTCACCCAGTGTTCCCAGATTCCATATATATGATGTATATGATAAACTGTTACTGTTAATTACAACTAACTTGACAGTATTTCAGGTGACCGTAGGGGCTGTTACATAAAGCAGCTCAAACAAGGTTATTTAAGTAACTTTTTTTTTCTTATGTTAGCTGAACATATAACGCTGCTTTGAGCAGCAGAATCTGTACACGTTTGCAGTGTAACTAAAATTGGCTTTCGTCTGTTTAGATTTGGAATGAGCGAAACTTTGACAGCAAGTACATCAAGGTAATCCCAAACTCTTTTTTTCAATGTCCTGTCATTGATTTGACTGACAGATGTGCATTATGGGTAAGCTTGTAGCCTAAACTGTGAAATAAATGAGAAAAACAGCCACCAACATTGAGTTGTGCTCCACATGAGAGATGAAGTTTGACTCTCAGTGGTTGATTTGAAGTTCTAGCTGGGTTCCTCTGAGAGCATGTCTTTGTTGCCAAGGTTCTCCGGAACACGCTGGATAAACTTGGTCTAACTGGCGTTGGCATCATCGCGGCAGATGGTGATTGGAGCATCGCTAACTCTATGATCGCTGACCCGCACCTTAATGACTCTGTTGAGGTGATTGGGTAAGTACAGTCAGCCTGTAGTCACACTCAGAAGTGGCGCAGAATTAAAACTCCTACCACAGTGGTTCCCAACTATTTTTCAGACGTACCCCCACAGTCCTGTCAAAGGAAAAGTATCATCAACACCACCCAAACGTGTTGGTTTGCACTGATTCTAAACTGGATGTTATTTTACACCACTGATTTATAAAAGTGGATATTATCAGAATATTTTCCATACAGTTAAACTGTCAGTGTTTTGGTTTGTTTAACTTTGCATTCATACTACTTGTGACACAAGTTGCTGTTTCAACCATTTACCAACTTGTATGTAACATTTTCAACAGTTTATTCAGTTTTTAGATGATTTTTTTCAATCATTCATACATTTTTAGCTAACTTTTTCAATTCAATTTTATTTGTATAGCGCCAATTCATAACAGAAGTTACTCAGGACACTTTTCAAATAGAGCAGGTCTAGACCGAACTCCTTATAACATTATTTACAGACACTTAACAATTCTCACCATGAGCAAGCACTTGGCGATGGGGGCAAGGAAAAACTTCCTTTTAAGAGGCAGAAACCTCGGACAGACCCCTCGGTGCAGTGTCACCCGGTGGGTGGTGCCTATAGCAGCATAACTAAGGGATGGTTCAGGACTCACCTGATCCAGCCCTAACTATAAGCTTTATCAAAGAGGAATGTCTTAAGCCTACTCTTAAATGTGGAGAGGGTGTCTGCCTCCTGAACCACAACTGGAAGCTGGTTCCACAGGAGAGGAGCTTGGTAACTGAAGGCTCTGGCTCCTGTTCTACTTTTAGAGACTATAGGAACCACAAGTAGCCCAGCATTAGGAGAACTATTTACTATTTTTGGGCCCAATGGCAGTGCGATCTAAAGTGTGTACTGTGAGTTTATTGGAGGGCAGTTTGATCCCTGACAACTGATTGACTAAACATGTGATGCACACATGGTGAACTGGCTTCTTCATTTGCGTGTGTCTTTACTTTAAACACTTGGTGAGTTGGTCTTCTGTTTCTCATCTGGCGTTGTCTTCTTTCCCATAAATCTACCTGTTGTAGTGAATCAAAGCTGAATGTTTGTGGCTGTTTTTCTCTTAGACTGGAAGAGTTTAGTCATACGCCGACTTGATAAGCTAAGTGCATGCTCCCATATAATACACAAACAAGACACTTTTATCACTAAAATTAGGTCACAGTCAATTATCTAATCTTTTTTCAATTTAATTATCCACTATTTCTAAAATCCCGATATATAGAATTGTGGAAATTAAGTTATTTCAATGTTCCAAATTTATATTTTCTGTCAAATTTAGATGACAGCAAATCAACAATAAGTTTAAATTGCCCACTTACCCAGAGCAAGTAAAATGCCACTTTGGACTAGTAAATCTTGCAACTCACTTGCCCGATTGGGCCTGAAATAATTTAAATTTTTTTTAATTAAATAATTTTTTGGAGCTGATGATGGAAGTTAAGAGTGAGCCATCTCACTTCTTTCTCATATGTGTTGTTGCACACACTCAGTACCGATCGACCTAAAAACACCACAACACAACAATTCTTATATTCAGGTGATTATACACTAATGAAAACATACCTATGGATATTATATTCCATTTCTGACAATAGCTCCTCCTAAATGTTACACACAGGACCTTTTTAATAAATAATCTCAACTGTTCAGCTTCTTTAGCTGAAAACAAAACATCACATGTGGGGCAAATGGGCAAAAAAAATCTTTAAATGCAGCTTTATAGTCAGTTTTTGTAAAAAATCAAAATAAAGCTTGATTTTGCAGGTGTGTGGGTTTTACATGGTTGCAGCAAATACTGTAAACCCTGATAAAGTCCAAATAGTCCCAGCTATAAATCTGTGTCTTACTCTGCTCTCTCCTCCTGTGTGACTGACTGGCTGTACCAGCTGCTGCGTTACACTCTGGATAAGAATGGCCTGGAGGGGGTCAGGATCATAGCCAGTGACAACCTGTGGGAGCCCATTACCCTGTATCTGCTGCTAGACCCAGAGCTCGGCAGAGCTGTAGACGTGATAGGGTAGGACCCGTCTCTGCGCGTGGTGTTTGTCTGCACACCCTAACATCAGTTTGTTGTGTCTAACTGAGCTATTAACAGGTGATACATGCAAGCACTAGGTCTGTGGTCCTCTTTAATGGGTTGAGAGTGTAGTCTTTACCTGCATGATATGTACAGTACTAACCATAACATTCCTGTGATCAGTGTTTCTGTTTGTGTGTGTGCATGAGCATATTTCATTCATTGGCTAATTCTGATCTGTGTTCTGTCTGCTCACAGTAGTAGTGCTTGATATGGGTTTTTCAATTAAATGCTGAAATTTAGAGAGCAGGGCAATATCAAAACAAAGACAAGTCATGTATAATGCCATTATTCCATGCACTTTACAATCTAATATACATGGTTTGCCAATAGCATGTTGTTTTAGGTGGATTTTTATTAATTAATGAACACGAACTGGTCAGTTTTTGGAACTGTGAGCCTAAAATTGTGAACTTTGAATGTGAGCTAGTACATTTGAATCTGTGTGAAGTGAACTTTGAGCCTGCACAACACTGCAACTGTTCCTTGTAGATTTAATCTACACCATGTGATAGTATGTGCTTAGTCACTTCCTTGTTGACTCATCTCTCGCCTTCAGCAGTACATGAAAGGTTTTTTAACTTGTATTAAACATTTATCATTGTAGTCTTACAATGATAGGTAAAAAAAAGAAAGCAAGATGTAATATAAATTATATATAAATATCCTAACTTATGTTGCATGTGTTTTTTATTTGGCTGTTTTGCTGTTTTGCTCATTGATTTGGCCTGTTTGGCTGTTGTCTAGTTCACTGGTTCTCAAACTATGGTACACGTACCCCTGGCGGTATGCGAGCTTCCTCTAGTGGTACGTGGAGGATGTCACAAATATTTCTTTTAGTTAGGGCTGCGACTAACAACTAATTTGATAATCGATTAATCTGTTGATTATTACTTCGATTAATCAATTATTAATCGGATAAAAAGACAAAAACTACATTTCTATCCTTTCAAGTATGTCATTCAAAAAACAGCGTCCTCTTGTACCATGTTCTTTCAAACAACTTGCCAAATAAAACAAAGCAAAGGTTACAAAAATAGTTTTTTATAAAGTGCACATAACTACATTACATTTACATTTTTTCTCAACACAAAAACCTTTTTAAAGTCTTCCATTTCAAAAAGGAGCCAAATGAATTTAACAAATAAACATAAAATTGATAATAATAATAATAATAATAATAATAATAATGTATAAAGTGCACTTCAGTTTGTAGCTGAACGGTTTTTAACAGTTATCAACAAAAACAATATATATAGGTTTTGATAAATTTCACATGGCAGGCCTTTTCCATTTGTTCTCAAAACAAAAACCTGTTCAAGTCAGCTGCTTGCTGTGGTGTGCAGACCTTCCTTTGAACAAAGTCACTAATGTTGGGTTGGTTCTTTCTGAAATGAGAGAAACCATATAATAAACGTACATATTAGCACCATTTACATGTAACTCAATACATACTTTGTTGATTTAATTAATAATGCTGATGTAAAAGGCAAATAAAGACAATGCCACCACATAAAAAACTAAATTAAATAAATGGACATTGGGGATGCAGCATACGCCAAAAATAAAACGGAAATGTAACTAATCAGATCAGAACTGGATCAGATATTGTTCAAGTTTCTGTTTTGAAGTAATAAAGAATTCACTTTAGACTGCCTCTGAATAACAGCAAGATATATTCCAGCAACTCCATAACGTTAGTTATACTAAAGTGTCCCTCCAACCTAAATAGATTTAAATAGCTTTATTGGTGGCCCGGCTACATTGATCCATTATGAAACGAACCGGATATATTTCTGTCCGTTACGTTTATTTCAAAATTGGTAATCGTTTTCTCCACCAAAACAGAGTCAAATCTGCCGGAGACCGACACATTATCAACCCCGAGTTGCAACAAAGGGATACTCAAACAAAAGAGCTGGACGTCGTAGTTTGTAACACTTTAAAAATGAATACACAGCAGTTGCTGCTGCGCTTCGTTAAACAATCAGATTACTCCTCGTTAACAAAATGTTAAACACACGTACACGGACACGACGGATCAATGTACCAGGGCTATGGATTTATAAAGTTAGGTACCGTGAGTTCCCTTCATCCATGGCTCCAACATGTTTTCTCTTCAGGTGCTCCCGCAGTGATGTTGAACCACTGTGCCATGCGAGGTCAACGCTGCACATTTTGCAGCAAACTGTCTTCTTTGAAGGCTTTAACGTAAAGTGTTCCCACACTTTTGATGACTTGGTCGTACCCCTTTCTCCGTGGTATCATTAACCTCCACACGTTTCTCCACTAAACACTAAATCTGTAGAGTTTGCCTCCGCCATTTTTCAAATGTTTACTCCAGGCAAGGTAGACGGCGTCGTCACGTGAGCTCAGGCACAGCATTGGCTGACTTACTGCCACCACCTGAGACGTTGCCGCAGCGCCTGCCTGCAGCGCCTGCCTGCATCGCCTGCCTGCATCGCCTGCCTGCAGCGCCTGCCTGCAGCGCCTGCCTGCAGCGCCTGCCTGCAGCGCCTGCCATAGATCCAACGAATCGATGACTAAATTAATCGCCAACTATTTCTATAATCGATTTTAATCGATTTAATTGATTAGTTGTTGCAGTCCTACTTTTAATGAAAAACATTTATTTAAAAACACACTCAACATACTTTACAATTTGTGTGTGTGTGTGTGTGTGTGTGTGTGTGTGTGTGTGTGTGTGTGTGTGTGTTAGCTAAATTTAACACCCAAATGTGCATACATCTCTGTTATTTTCTTATTGACTTTGACCCTGTGTGTTGTATGTGTGGCATTCAGGGCCCACTACCCAGGCACCACCACTGTGAAGGAGGCTGTGAAGACGCAGAAGAAGCTGTGGTCGTCGGAGGACTACAGCACTTTCAACGATGAGGTGGGAGGAGGTTGCTGGGCTCGCATCCTTAACCAGAACTACGTCAACGGAAACATGACTGCGTGAGTAGATACACAATGAGCTTTTATATTTTATCCAACCAATCTATTTTTTTCCTCCCTATTTTTATTTTATTTATTTTTTTTGGAGAGAATTACTTTTTTTTTTTTTTTTAACAACTTTATTTAAGGCGTTTTCAGTTATAGAGACAAAGGTAAACATACATACATACACACACACAGGCTAGAGGGAAAGGCCCCAAAAGTGCTTTAGTTTTCGAGATACCCCTACCGGAGGTAGAACAAAGCACAACAATGTTTTTTATTTTCTCCAAGGTCTCCCATATATGAAATAGATTCTTGTATAAAAATATTTTACTGCAAAAGTGGTTAAATTGAGAGATATAGTGGCACGCCCCAAATTTAAAGTCAGGCCGAATTAGAGTCAGGCCGAATGGGAGACAATACACCTTAACCCATGTAATTTTGTAATCTAAGCTCTGATTGATCCCAAATTTGGTGTGGAAGTGGACAGGGGCCCATTTACATGTCTGAAAAAGAGAATGTGGATATCTTGATGCACTGAGGAAATACAGTACTACAAACACAGAAGTACAATAGGCGGAAGTATTAAATATGAGGGTCTATGTTGAATGTATACATTTACTTTAAGTTAGCTTTGGCTGGGAGTGTCTCAGACACACCAACCAGGATTTGTTAGAAAGGTCTGACTGTGCTGAATCCAGCAATATATGATATGTAACTGTAGCAGGTATAATCAGTCATCTACATTAAGAAATGTATGACGTGTGCCAACAATAGCATGAAATGGATGTAAATGGCATGTCCGCAGACAACAATCAAGAAACTAAAAATACACTGCCATATGAGAGAAATTGTAACAGACAATTTGTTGAAATTGTTGTATCAACTTTAATTTAACAGGTAAATACATTTTCTGGATGCAAAATGTTTTTTACAGGCAAAATACACTAAAATATGAACATATAACACTCATACAAACAAATTTGTTGTATGAAGAATGTCACTCATCCACATTATCCTCTGTGACAAAATGTGTCAAGTTTGGACACTGGCATTGGCATGAGCAAAACTCAGTGCATGTCAATCCCACTGAAAGACACTGGCATTTTCTTTGGTCACTGCAGGTCCCATCACTGCAGTAGAGGTGTGTGATGTTTCTGAGTTCTTGTGGAGCCGCTGGTTTCTGGAACAATGTGGCCTCAATAGATCTGTCTTCTCTGACTTTCCAGCCTTGTCCGATGGGATTCCAGAGAAGTGCCTTTGGAAGATGGCTATGACGCCACACTGCTGTCTGATACATTGCTCTCAAAACATGTTGCTTGAAAGCATCTTCAGTCGGAGGTAGCTGTGCTGCTGATGCATCAGTTGTGGATGCCAAAATGTATCTCAGCTCATCAAGGCTAGTGCATAGGCTTCCATTCTCTTTTCTCTTTTGTCCATACAGATGGAGGGCATATTTTCCTGCCACAGGCAATGCTTCTTCCAAGCTGTTAGATAATCCAAAGTTAGACATTTCTTGTAAATCAACAAGGTTGGTCTTCAGCTTTGTAAAAGCGGTTGTCTTTCCTTTCCTGTAAAAGCTGCTTGTGGTGTCACAGCCAGTGAGGGAGTGGCACGCAGGTAGACATTCACAGAATTTAACTCCAAGTTTCTGTGAAATAGCACAGATTGGGACAAATCTTTCTCTCGGACCATGTCCAGAGTGCATGTACACAGTAGATGAAGCAAACATTCCTTTGCTTGAATAGTAGACAAGCAGTACCAGTACATCTGTGTCATTGCATTTGATGATAACACGAGAATGTGACCTTGCGAGGTGTATTGCATGTAACACCACTCTTGTATCAGCCTCCTCCTGGTTACTGTATAGGTCTACTAAGCTTTCAACCCCTGACTGGCTGACCATCTTAACCTCCTCACCATTTTCAAAACCTCCTGCCAAAATAATGGTCTTCTCTGCTGAGATTCTCTGAGGTCCTGTATCCACTATGTAGTTGCTGACAAAGCTACACAGGGCAGCCTTGTTCCCACTGCACTTCAGGTATTTTCTGTAGTTAGGAACATTTGCTCTTCCTGTAATAACATATGTAGGTCTCTTAACCTGAACTGTGCCTCTGCGTTTCCTTTCAAGGTCTTTTATTGATGGCGAATGGTCATATCTGTCAAAGACTATAGCCACGCAGCTGAAGCCCTCCTTTCCTGTTAAGGCTGCAGTTTTCCTCCAGATGCTTTCACCTAGGTCACTGAATGTCTGGAAGTCTGAATCATGGAGACCCTGTAGAAGAGCCATGCCATCAATGATGTACGCAGATGGTTCCTCTGAATTTGGCAGTTGCTGTATCTCCTCAACTACAGTCTCAATTTTCTTAGCAAAGTCAGCCTTTGTTGTTTTCCTCCTACTTCCATCATCATTAAACAATGATGGGGGGACAGCAGCAAGTTCATGAGACATCACAGTTTCCATCGACACCTCCCTCTGCTTGGAAACAGCAAGAAGCCTTCGGAAGAGCACATCTGAATCCATGTGAACTTTTCTTGTGCCAGCCTCAAATGACTTTTTCATGTCTTGGAAAGTTGCACAGTGTTTTCTATTTTCACGGTCCCAGAAGCTCCGTGATCTTGTGGATTTTGCCAGGCGTTCCTCAATAAAGACTGTGTTTTGCTTTGCACCCTCTTGGAGGAAACATGAAAGCTCTTTTGCAACCTGACCTGTGACAATGTTAATCAGTTCCTCTGGAATGCTATCAAGGTTGAAAGGATTCTGCATCTCCTCCAAAATTGCCATTATCTTCTGTACATCCCTTTCATCTCTGTCCATTCTGGATGAGCCATGTTCCTGATGGGCTTTTGAACTCTTCTCATCAGTGTCACAGAGGTCTTTCATGGCATCCACATATGCTGTGGTTACATGTCTTGTCATCAGCCATCTTGTGAGAGCTACCTTTCGTAATGTAAACCCAACAACTCCACCATGACTTTTTCCCTCTCGATTGATGGTTTGCTCCAGTGCCTGATCAGTAGCCACACAGTTGAAGCTTCGCTCCTCAGACCGGTGGACAACAAATCCTCCATGCTGCATGAATGCATATGCTTCTGGCTGTTGATGTTCAAGGGATTTCATTTCTGCTACATACACTGGCATGCACTTTGCATAGTTTGACCTTCCAGCAGCTCTGAACCAAGGGATGACTTCGCACATACAATTCAGATGGAGTTGAAAGTCAGCTTCACGCTCAGAACGAAGAATCCGCAGCAACAGATCAGCACCTTTCAGGAAGTTCAACCAGTATGCAAAGTTTGCTGATTGTTTAACTCCCTCAACTGAGAACATTTGGATACTTTTATTGTGATAAGGCCAGTCTCCAATTCACTGATAATTGTCATTAGCATGGAATGCATGTTGCAGATCTCTCAGGAGCTGCTCTTGTGTTCTTGTCATTGGATGTTGCCTTTTAAGCCATGACTGCATCGCTTTCCAGAAAAGCCTGAACAAAGCTTCAGGGGTTAGTTTAATGCTCCTAACGCCTCTTGCCAGTTGTTTGCCATGAAGAATTTGTCGAGCTGTTCCCTCAGCATACACATCAGACTCAGTCAGTATGTCATTGAGGCCGCCATCACCATAGAGCTTTCCAATGCTTGCCAGGTAAGCCATGGTAATGTGCATACCTCCCAGTCTCATTGTTAACTTTCCTTGTAAAGAGGGTGGTTTGCTCCATAATATCTGTTGTGCTTTGCTATAGATAGCAAGGTCTGCAGTCACAAGGATGTGATGCTGTCCTAGTTCTTCAGCAAGTGCTACAAGCCGTATCATAGCTGTATATATAGTGGACAGATCCGAAGGTGATTCCCTAATGAAAGGCATGTAGAGAACACTGGCTACAGCACAGGAATTATCAGATGTGAAGGCATTGAATGCGGACCATGCTGGGACATTCTGTTGATTCTCATTTACATTCCTGACAAGCTTCCACACTAGATCTCTTCTGTCTGCTGCCATTGAGACTGCAGTGTTGGATTCCAGCATCTCAGGTTTGTGAAGTTCAGGTGGTTCTGGTCGCTTTGGAGGTTTGATGTACCTGTGATCAAAATTGAAATAAGAAGTTGCTTATAATCATATACATTACTTATAAAACACTGTTAGTCTTAACATTCATCCAGCCTTTTTATCATCCCAATAAACCAGTACTGTTACAGGTGATAGGGAAAGGATATTTACTATAACATAAAAATACTCTCTATCATATCATGACAATATTTTAATCAAATCTAAACAAAAACACATTTACCTGTGTAGTTTTCCTCCATCCAAGTCACAGGTGTTTATAGCAGCTAGAGATCTTTGCGAAACCCTTGCAATGCTCTTCTCTGCTGTGGAAACATGGCCTCTTCGGTACACAACAGTTGCCATAGCATGAGTTGTGTGCTTCCCATCCAGAGTGTCTTCGTTTTGGTCAAAGTTGTCAATGGCTGCATCAACAATCCCATGTTCAGACACATTGGAGAGACCATTAGGGATGTAAACACCTTCTGCCCTTGACATCTGGTCTGCTGCCACTGATGTGAGAAAGTGCCTAACCTCATCATAAGAAACACAGTGGCCCATTGCACTGAGCTCATTAATTAGTGTCTTGCTTCCAAACTCATGATGAATCAGAATTGCAAGTCCCAGGGTTATTGGTGTTTGAATGTGGCGACACTGTGCAAAAAGACTGTGGCAGATTGTGATTACACAAAGATTTTCTTTCAAAGATGGTTCCTCAACACATGTTTGGTGGTTTCTAAGAGCTCTTGAATCAACACACCAATTTACAAAGTCATACAGAAGGTCAGGCACATATTTGCTGCATTGGAGACGAGAGAGCTGATCACTGCTAACATAGAAATGACGTTCATGTTCAACATTCTCCATACTTCTCCTCAATATTTCTGCAGCCTTGCGTAAGATCTGGGTATCAGAAATACTGTCAAGTGTCTTTGGAAGTGTTGTCTCACAGTCATCTGTCTATTCTTCTCTGAGTTGGGCAGCTGCTCTCAATGCATGACCAATGGACATATTACCAGAGCACACCAAATCTGTTTTTCCAGAACGTTCAACAAATACCAGCCTGTCATTGTAATGCTGAAGGAGCCTTTCTTTCAACTTCCAGGATTTGTACTTCTTATCTTGTTCATTTGCCTCATCTTGGGCCTCAGACATTGTCCTCAGTATGTCAGTGTAGTTACCAGTTAAAGAGTTAAGAGTTGTTACTTCCATGTCTTTTGACAATAATGTTTTGTCAATGTGTTCAGGAAGCTCCATGAAGGCCTTGTCATACATAGTGGTCTCTTTTTCAGCTTCATTTTTGCGCCTGGCAGCTGCTATGTTTCTAGCAGAAATGTAGTGTGAGAGACATCTCCTATGGTACTTTGCATCATAAGCAAAGAGATCTTGGTGCAAAAGTAACCGATGATGTATGACTTCATCTGATCTTTCTGATGCAGCATTAAGGACCTTGTCTCTGGTACCCTTGCCTGTACCTGTTGTAATAGGTGTCAGACATTCTGGTCTGATACTATCTTTACCACAAATTAAGCAATCCCTTCGTATATTGAAAAAGGTTGCATCCTCTCTACTTATCCTTCTTGATGATACTGGTTCGGAGAGGCTCTCTCTTTGAGCAGGAGTAACTTGCTGTTCATTGATGTTAGTCTTACTAGAGTAGTTTGCCCTGCATGATACATGATATGACACTTTTATTTTGAAGGAGAGTATGTCATCTCTATGTGGAAATAAAGTTTTATGGACATCATCTCCTCTCTCTTCTGCAACATTTAGTATTCTTCGAAGGCCTTCTACCTTGGGATTCTTGACATAGGGGTCTTGTTTCTTGGAAAGATTTTCTAGTGGTTTGGTACAGATAATACAGAGCTTTGGATCCAATGCCTGTGGTTCACTCTCCATCATCCCAGTACTGGTTAATGAGAAAAATATACAAATTTTATCTTCAGGCACATGGAATTAATCCTTTAATAGTTTCCACAATTAGAAACTCTTACAGTAGAGTAGAACATTCCCCAGGCCAGTGGTTCCCAACCTGAACGCCAAAAGCCCCACAAGGGAAATGCCCAAGCTTCACAAGGGGTCGCAATACTTTCTTGATTTTAAGTGGTGTAAGAAAACCTTTTTTTTTTTTTTTTTTTAAATATACACAGTAGGCCTATAGCTCTGCATTTAATTTATTTCTCTCAAAAAGATAGTATAGTTGTTTTTAAAGTTGATATTATTATTTGAAATGTAAACTTTGAGCTGAACACAAGCTATATTCACAGAGCCTTCACTCTCTGATAAAAGAGAGTCTGTGTCACTATCAATTTAAGGCAATAAAGCCAAAAAGAAGCCTATTAAGCTGTATTACTGTTAAAAATACATAATACAGACAGAGAATTGTATAAAAATATAAGGGAAACTCATCAATATTCACAGAAAATCTTCTCAAAAGTCATCCAAATCTTTCTGGGTTTTTTTACACAAACTCCCTGCAATTATTTTGTTCACTGTTTAGGTTCATTGTACAGTTTATCACTACTGTTATTGTTGAAATATAAAAGGAAATATACATAAAATATGTCAGTCAGGGGTCATCAGTTTACTCAATGTAGGTAAAAGGTTGGGAACCACTGCCCCAAGCTGTAGGAAATTAATGGTAAAACTCTCTATATAAAAATTGCAGGTATTATCACATTAAACGGCTTGTGTTTAATAATTGATTTAATGAGATTGGTTAGCGCTGTTCTACAGGTTATACTATGATTGTCCTGTTCTATTCATTATGAAGAATATCCTTCAGACAACAAATCAGTCTTGACTGGAAACACAACAGCTAAGGAATTACTACACTATGATCACTATAGCTCAAATAATTCATACACTGTGCTAATTTTGCTAAAGACAAATTGTATTAGCTCATGTAAATTAAGCCATACAGGTAAAAATATAAATGCAAATCTTGTGATAATCAAATTAAATTCAGTTAATAGAAAGATAAGTATACATTAATAGATTATAATATAAGGATGCTGGTAGATTTTTAAGCAGCTAAAATAGATCAGTCAATTTTGACTAACAACACAAAGTTAGCTAGCATGAAACGAAGAGCAGAAGGGATAATAAAACCTCTAACACAGACAAACAAAACAAACAAAAGTAATTAACATCAACCTAACACAACAGAATGGTTGAATCAAGTATAATTATATGTTAGCTGAAGCCAAAAGGTATAGCCTTTAGTTAGATTTTCCAAAAAACATGACTTTGCAGTAATCAGCTAACAGCTAGTAGCTACAGTAATCAGTTCTTTAGTCAAAGCTGAATCATTTTTACCACATCACATTAAGACTTACTTTGGACATTTTAAGAACACATCTATGAAGATTGTGGTGTATGGACATGGGTCCAAGTAGGTTAAGGTGACCAGGTTTCCGAAATGAAAATCGGGGACATTTTTTAGCGCGGTGGTCAAAATTTGTTGTTTATTCATTTCGTTATCGTTATGAAATGAATAACAGGGGCAATTACATGTTAATGTATTTTGACAAATGAGTAGCCAATGAGAAGTTACCCTTAACCCTTCAAACTGTTAACCAATATGAAGAACTTGGATTCTGATTTGACTCTGATTCTTCTTCTTATTATTATTATTATCATTTATAGTTCTTTTTTCTTTTAGCTATTTCAATCAACTCATGGGAGCTTGTCAACATGTGCACACTTCCACTCGTGACTTCAGCCATATTTCACAGCAAAGCATTACATGAGAGGATTTACACTTACGCTGTGCACTCCTTGTGATAGAAAGTCAGAACAAACTCTGAGTGCAACCTGCACGCTGCTTCCCCCTGTAAGGACGGTGCCCCTAAAATAAAGAAGGAGGCGCTCTCCAGCTGGCTCCCCGTCACCACCTGCAGCTGCACAGACGAGCAGAGGAGCGCTCTGCTGTTGTGGCGTCGATGTGCCGCAGCACAGCGGGAGCAGCCCGCGTGTGTTTTATAAAAAAAAGCAAACAAAAAGAGACCAGCCGGTCGACACAAGCCATTTACCGCGCACGTAACGTCAGCACGTTAGTTAAACTGGTTTAACCCTATGGTTTAACCATAATAACTGGAGTGTGCATCCATACGCAACTTTTTTTCTCCCCCATTCAAATCGGGGACATTTTCGGGGACAGCTTTAACCGGGGACAGGTCGGCCAAATCGGGGACTGTCCCCGAAAATCGGGGACGTCTGGTCACCCTAAAGTAGGTTTTAGAGTTCCTCAAATAGTTTATAGTTGATCAAATAGTTTATCCAATCACTCTCTACCAGGCGAGCTCAATCAATCAAATGACTAGAATATTTAATACAGTGACAATATTTAGTTTTGTTGAAAATGGTGTTCTAATATTATTTCAAGGGGACTGACAACTTATACGTATATTATAGTTGAATAAAATAGGCTGTATTTGTTTTACACAAGAAATGTTTAAGTTAAATAATGTATAAATAATTTATTATGCCCACCCCTTTTACATCCATTTCATGCTATTGTTGGCACACGTCATACATTTCTTAATGTAGATGACTGATTATACCTGCTACAGTTACATATCATATATTGCTGGATTCAGCACAGTCAGACCTTTCTAACAAATCCTGGTTGGTGTGTCTGAGACACTCCCAGCCAAAGCTAACTTAAAGTAAATGTATACATTCAACATAGTCCCTCATATTTAATACTTCCGCCTATTGTACTTCTGTGTTTGTAGTACTGTATTTCCTCAGTGCATCAAGATATCCACATTCTCTTTTTCAGACATGTAAATGGGCCCCCTGTCCACTTCCACACCAAATTTGGGATCAATCAGAGCTTAGATTACAAAATTACATGGGTTAAGGTGTATTGTCTCCCATTCGGCCTGACTCTAATTCGGCCTGACTTTAAATTTGGGGCGTGCCACTATATCTCTCAATTTAACCACTTTTGCAGTAAAATATTTTTATACAAGAATCTATTTCATATATGGGAGACCTTGGAGAATATAAAAAACATTGTTGTGCTTTGTTCTACCTCCGGTAGGGGTATCTCCACATTTTGGGTGACTTCCCACTAGCCTAACAAACATATCAGTTCTCGTGAACATAATCCCGTACTAGTACCATCCCCACATACCCTCCCCTGGGACCAAGAGTACAAGGAGAAAAAAAAAAAAAAAGATCCAGTGCTGTATAAGTGTAACATCAATGGGCTAGTCAGACAGGTCGACAAGAGAGAGGACCAAGATAACATGATTAGTTACAGATTTAACTTCTTTACATACTCAATAAGGGGAGACCACATTCTGGTATATGTGTCACAAGAGCCGTTCAGTGTGTGTCTTATCTTTTCTAACTGAAGTAGAGACAGCACCTCCTGAATCCATCTCCTGAAGGGTGGGCATTTGTTAGATTTCCAATTCAATAAAATCACCCTGCGAGCTATAAGGCTACAGAATGCTATAGCTCTCTTTTGTATATTAATGGTACATGTTTCTGAGGGTGTGACTCCAAATAAAGCAGTGAGTGGATTGGGTTTGAGGGGTGTGTTGCATAGAACTGATAGACAGTCGAAAATGGAGGACCAGAAATCAACTAAGGAGGTACAGGACCAAAACATATGGCCCAGTGACACTTGGTTGCCACACCTGGGACAGGTAGGGAGAACAGACAAGTATATTTTAGCTAGCCTATCATTGGAGTAATGTAACCGATGGAATACTTTGAACTGTATCAACCCGTGCCTTATACATATAGAGGAGGTGTGTATGTTGGAGATACATTTAGCCCAGACATCATCCAGTATCACAGTTTCCAGATCCTGTTCCCATGCTTTACGCGTTTTAGTGTGCGGAGAGAATTACTTTAATCCATTAGCTTACACTGTGTTCCAAATTATTATGCATATACTGTTTTTGTTCTTTTTCTTACTAAATAGTCGATATAATTGGCAGTCAATAGGATTTTTTATTCCTCAACAATTATATCATAATCTGGATTTTTTTAAACACAATTACCAATGACATTTCTTGCAAAATAACTCAAAATGCAGTGTTCCAAATTATTATGCAAAACAGAGTTTCAAAACACTTAAGTTTCTAAAGGATTGAAAACCGAAATCTGTTGTATTTTTTGCATTAGAGGGGATCATTTTTCTCAAATTAAAGCTATTTAAATCAAAAACATCTTTAAAGATCGAGTTACATATTAACATAGGAGCCCTTCTTTGATACCACATTAACAACTCTCTCATCCATTGAACTTGTAAGTCCATGTACAGTTTCTGCCTGTATTTCCTTTGAGGATGCCAGAGTTGCCTCCCAGAGCCGCTGTTTGAAGTAAACTGCCACCCACCCTCATAGAGCTTCCTTTTAAGGATGCTCCACAGGTTCTCATTAGGATTGAGGTCAGGAGATGATGGTGGCCACACCGTGATTGTTTCTCCCTTAATGCCCATAGCAGCCTAGGCCTCAATGGTATTTGTTGCAGCATGGGATGGTGCATTGTCTTACATGAAAATGATTTTACTCCGGAAGGCATGCTTCTTCTTTTTATACCATGGCAGGAAATGGGCAGTTAGGAACTCCACATATTTTGCAGAGGTCATTTGACACTTGACACCTTTAGGCACCTTAAACGGGCCTACCAACTCACTTCCCATTATTCCAGCCCAAAACATCCCTCCACACCCCTTGCGATGTCGCACTTTTGGGATATGGTGGCCATCCAGAACTCCTTCCATCTGGACCATCCAGTGTAGCACAGCATTCATCAGTGAATAAAACTGTTAGACAATTAGTCTTCATGTATTTCTGAGCCCACTGCAATCATGTCTCCTTGTGGGCATTGTTTAAGGGTGGCCGAAATACAGCTTTATGCACATCAGCAAGCCTCTGGAAGATCCTGTGTCGAGAGGATCTTGGGACTCCAGAGTCACCAGCAACTTCAAATACCTTTTTTACAACTCTTCATTGGCTTTTTCACAGCTGCTCACTTAATACGATGAATTAGCCTTACAGAAACTTTCCTTAACACGCCTTTATCTGAACGAACCCTGTCTGCGCTCTGAATCAGACACAAATCTTTTCAGAGGACAATGATCTCTCTTAATACTTAGTAAAATATCCAGTGGTTTCATACCTTTTGAAAGATACTGCACTATTTCACACTTCAGAATCTGCAGAAAGATATTTTTTTCCCCCTATATTGCATGAAACCTGTAACTTGCTTAATAATGTGGAACAACATCCTTAAGTAGTTTCCCATTAATTAGGCTCACCTGGAAAACTAATAAAGACAAACCTGTCTGAGATTGATGTCAGTGATCTAAACAGACATGGGAACACAATCGAAAACTTTCATTGACATTGTTTTTATTTTTTATAATTGAAATCATATTTGCATAATAATTTGGAACACAGTGTATATGGAAGAAAGGTTAAAACTTGTGAAAACAACCAAACCTTGTACATGAAGGAAATCAGCTTTTAAGTACACAAAAGAGAAAATATTTCATCATTAATGTGTAAAAATGATCCAAAAAGATGGTGGCTGTGCCATGAAAACCTGGGTTCAGCTCCTGTGTCCAGCTGTGGTTGATTGCTATTCTTCCTCCAGCACCATCTCCTGGAACCTGGTGGCCAGCTACTATGAGGATCTGCCATTCGGCAGAGACGGGTTAATGACAGCTGAGGAGCCCTGGAGCGGCAACTATGTTGTGGAGTCCCCTATCTGGATCACAGGTCTGCATTACATTGTGCACTCAGAAGAGAGATACTGTGCAAGTATGTTATGTCTGCTGATCTTAACAGCACAGCAGAATGTCAAATAGGACATTGAACATTCCAAGTTGCTACTGAAAATAATGCAAATGGCTTTTAAAAAGAGTTAATTCCAACTAGAAACCTGTTTCTCCCTCAGATAGTTAGCTAAAATCACACAAATATGGCACTGACATGTTTATAAAGACAGACATTTCTTTGTTCTAAATATGTTTCAAAAATAAATGGAGAAAGTATTGTAGAAAAGCAAAGGTCAGTTGTCAAACAAGAAAATGAAGTTATAAGGTACAGTATGAAGGTTAGCTGTGTGTAGTGTGGTTCCAAAGCGTATAGCATGCAGTTGGACGAAGACAGACCCCCTTGGCCAATGTTTAATAATATGACTTCCATTTCTCTTTTTAATTGGCATCCACACAATTTATTATTCAGTAAGATAGACACAGAAACCACAATCTATAGAGTTACTGCACGCCGAATTTTCTGTAAATGACTTTGTCATGATGTCAACAGGTTACAGTTACTAACTGCTGTGGCTGACTTATCAGAGTTATCAGCAGTGGTTTAATAAATCAATGTATTCACTGTTATTTTCATCACAGCCCACACCACACAGTTCACCCAGCCAGGATGGACCTACCTGCAGACTGTTGGACATCTGGCACAAGGCGGAAGTTACGTAGCCCTGACTGACGGGACAGGAAACCTCACTGTTGTCATTGAAACAATGGCAAGTTGGGATTTCCTGTTTCCATTTTTACTTTTACATTTTTCTACAGAAGCAAATTGCTGCCATGCCAGAAAAAAAATTGTCAATAAAAATAAACAGATAAATGCCACATGTCGAAGTATCCTTGAGCAAGATACTGAACCCTGAATTGCTCCTGATGCTGTGCATCACTGAGTGAATGTGTGTGAAAGGGTGAATGTGGCACGTAGTGTAAAAGTGCTTTGAGTGTTTGGAAGACTAGAAAGGTGCTATACAAGTACAGGTCCATTTACCATTTACCATCTTGTTTCGTGTTATAAAATGAAAAGCTTCTTGTTATAAGAAACGTGCCATTGATAGGTTAGCTGTTTTTCTCGTATGACAGCAATATGCTGCTGTAGTTTCCTCCCCTGCCTCTGTAATTTAAAATATTTGTCTAGAAATTATCTTATGAAGTTCTGAAGGATGTAGCTGTACAGATGATTAAAACAACAAAACTAAGTTTTTAGGTTTCAGTGTTCAAGTTTAGCTTGAAGTTGTGTTTCCAGCTGTTTTATTACTGTTGTTACATTTACTACACTGATACTCTAAAACTGCTCTTGAGATATATGAATGTCTGTTTTCTACATTTCCTTTACAGACTCATGATCACTCAGTGTGCATAAGACCTCCACTACCTCCCTTCAATGTGACATCCCAGAATGCAACTTTCCAGCTCCAGGGATCCTTTGTAAGTTCCTCTGAGGTCTTCATCATACCGCTGAGTTAGTGAGTGATACCTACTGTTGTTATCCATTGTTATTTATTTTTCCTAGGCCTCCATCAAGGAACTCCAAGTGTGGCGGTCGCAGTTTAACTTCAAAACAAAAAAGCCCTCCTTCTTTGAGAAACTAACTCCACTGAAGGTAAAATAAGAAGTTAGAAAATATGCTTCCTACATTAAATCATGGCACCAATAGTTTTAACATGTTTATGATTATTTCAGCTTGTTGATGGATCCTTCACCTTAAACCTAGCTGAAGATGAAGTTTACACTTTAACCACGATTACAACAGGACAGAAAGGAAGTTACCCAGACCCACCCCCTTCCGCCCGCTTCCCTAAAGTCTACAAGGACAACTTTGACATCCGTAAGTACAGCATGCACGGAACCCAAATGATTTTTGTTTGGTCATTGAATTCTTGGTGTGTAGGATTTAGTGCCATCTAGTGATGAAGAGCAAGAACAGGTGTACAGGGCACAGAGTGGGACTGACAGGGGCACCATTCACCCAAAATCAGTTTAGCATCAAAATGATTTCATTGTAAGGTAGAAAGATGCATAATGTTAATTCAGAAAAGAAGAAAAGAATCAGTTATATCAAGACAAATGATTTCATTCAAACCACAAGCTTTCTCAAAATTCCTGACCTGATTTATTTTCTTTATTTCCTCATGTACTGTGACCTGGTATTTTTGAAACATTGGAATAAAAGGTCTTAATAGTCTCCATCCATCTTCCCATATCTCTGTATTTGACCTCCTGTAGGAAACCCCCCCTTCTCGGAGGCTCCGGACTTTGCTGACCAGACAGGGGTGTTTGAGTACTACATCAACCTGACTGACCCTGGACCTCACGTCTTTACCTTACGACAGGTTCTGACGGAGAGACCCGTCACATGGGCAGCTGATGCCGACCAGACCATCAGCGTCATAGGAGACTACCAGTGGTGAATATAACTTGGCAAACATGCTAACTTAAAGCTAAAAAAAAAAACTTTTTTTCATATTTGCAATCAGATTTTTTCCTGCTAGCTGTCAGGACATAAATTCACTATATCCTGACAGTAGCACATGAGACAGATAATCTGTGAAACAATCAGGTTCCTCTGGTTCTTCGTAATGACATTTTTATAAAAGTTAACTACTGCAGCTTTAACTGTCTAAAACCTCGTATTGTGCAAGATTTTTATCCAACATAATCTCACACTGTTACGTTACAGGCACGACCTGACGGTTACATGTGATGTCTTCATGGAGAGCGTTAAGACCGGTGGGGTCTTCATAGCAGCCAGGGTGGATAAAGGTGGCCAGTCAATCCGCAGCGCTAATGGAGTCTTCTTCTGGGTGTTTGCAGATGGCACATACAAAGTTACCAATGATCTCGGTCAGTACTATCACCCTCTGCTTCATTATTAAAAATATTGTACCGGGTTGGGTAGGTGTCATTGCTGTTTCTCTTATCAATGTGTGTTTGACCAACAGCTGGACAGACTGTACTTGCAGAGGGACAGTCTGGTACCCGAGCATATGGTTGGCACACCTTATCACTCACTGTGAAAGTAAGTTGAGACTCCATGTCTTAATGTTCGAAATGTTTCATACTGACACTCATTCATTTGTCCTTTTAAAGACTAGAGAGCTTGACTGCAACCAAATCAAGACTGATGGGTGCTGATGAGATTAGATTAGAATTCCAAATTGGAGCCTTTTTACTTTATCACCTCCTCAATTGACCCTTCTGGAATCCTGTCCCTTTTTTGGTCAGAACCTCGGTCAACTTTCTCCTTTTCTTTAAGCAATAGGTTTTTACCCAGGAAGCGAAGTCATGACCCGCCCTACTCTGCCTCTGATTGGCTAATTCTGACCGTTTTATTATTATGTTATTGGTAATATTAGCAAAAGGCTAGCTAACTAGCTAGCTAATTTAAATTAATGGTTATTAAAGGATTTGATAACATTGGGTAACTTAAGAGGTGGCTATGTCGTATTTATCTTTTAACCATCTTCAAAATGTGCAGGAGGAAATTGACCAAGGTTCTGACTGAGTCTTGCTCAGTTGTTATTGGTGCACAGAACAAAAAGGGGTGGGACTAAGGAAGGGTCAGCTGAATCACTTAAATTCTTTAAAGCCTGGACTCAAACATTGTACATGCTTTTAGTGGAAATTATAGTTTATCAGAAACTCTGTCCACTCTGGGTTGTAGATGGTGGGAGAAGCTAGAAAAGTCAATTTTTTGCTGTGGTATTACGTACCTGTGCTTTCCAATCAAAACAATGTGGCACACGAATAGTCTTTGAACTGATTAGGCGATTGGATCGGTAACCATTTTAATTGATTTATTGTTTATATGTTTAGTTTAAAGCAAAATAGCATATCAACAGCTCCTGTAATGTGAATATTTGCTGTTTGATAGTAAAATAAGTCAACTTGGGCTCACAATTTCAAATGGGCATTTTTCAATATTTTTGACATTTTCTCAAGAAAACAATCAGCACATTAATTGATAATTAAAATAGTCATTAATTGCAGTGAAGCATTATTTTGATTAATATCTTAGTTTATGTAGAGAGCTCATAGCTTTTCCTGATTAAACTTCTGTTGCCATGTTGTACATGTCAGATCACACTGTAAGTCCCACAGGTAAAGACACATGAACATAAGCGAGACTGTTTCCATAAATTGACTCAGGTTTTGCTGGTTGCTGAGCTTTGTATGAACTGAATGGGCCTGCGGTGATTGGCTGCTAATGGTTACAGTGTAATCACATGCTAACTGAACCTGTCACACCCATGTGACTGACTCAGGATGAGGATGTCTATAAAGAGTCATACTGTATCTCATAAAGTGGATATGCATATATACTCAAACCATTTGCTGACTCACTGTGCCCCCGCTCTGCTGCAGGGCCAGTACGCCTTGGGGCAGCTGAATGGATACCCTCTGTGGAAGAACGCTGTGGTACTGACTCCAAAGAACGGCTGGGCAGCCATAGGAACGCGCTCATTTGAACTGGCTCAGTTCGATAACTTTGCTGTGGTGGCAGGATAAGGATTCTACTGTGAAATAATCATTTACACTGTGCAGTGAATATTGTGATTAATTTATTGACTTGTTCAAAGCATTGATTTTAACACGATAGGTGCAATTTTTTTTTTCTCTTTATGAAAAGGTTTTACACAAGAATTAAGGGAACAAGAGGTTATATAATGTAACAAAGCACTGCACCCTTGAAAGTTCTTGTCTGATATATTTGTTAATGATTTTGCACTGTCTGGTTTTTATGGAATAAAGAGATTTTTATGTTTTTGGGGAAAGATGGTCTACTTTACATGTACTGATAGATGTAAAACTAAAGTACAATCATTATCCTATTGATCCAGGCACTTGTATGAGAAGGTGATTTCTAAAAATTACTTTTAAAGCTGCAACTAACTATATTTTTAAATTGACAATGGATCAAATAAAACGTAATGTGAAAGCAGTCACCCATAAAAGACAGTTATAACCAACTTTGTAATGCAGTTCCACTCGCACTGAGATATTTCAAGCTCTTTTAGCTCATTGTTTTGGTTTTACAGCTTGCAACTTCACTGTTTGCTCCCTACTCTCATCAGCCTTGGTGTCCACCAGCAGGCAGCTGTTCTCAGTGAGAAAGCTCATAAACCCACTGCCTGCTCAGAGGACACACACAGACTACAAACGGTGGAAAGCATCAACATATAAAAGATGGATGTTGAATCTTCACTTTACAAAAATGAAACATAATATCCCGGATACGGTCGCTGCCAACTTTCGCCACTTGGAGCCAGAGTGCGCAGAAGTGATCACTGACAGGTGAAGTGAATAACACTGTCAGTGGGTGGGATGTATCAGGCAGCAAGTGAACATTCTGTCCTTAAAGTTGATCTGTTAGAAGCAGGAAAAATGAGCAGAGACTTTGAAGTAGTGAACAGAATACAATGCTTTTATCCCACTGTATATCTCCTTGTTTCTTTTAGATGAGAACTGGCCAGCCTTGTGGACTGAGAGTCAAGCTAGGGAATTTAAAAACACTTTAATTTACTTGTTTACTTGAGTATTTACATTTTATGCTACTTTATAGCATAAAATGTAAATACTCAAGTAATGGATCAGTTAATGCTACTTTATACTAGAAGTATAAAATAGCATAAAATGTAAATACTCAAGTATTACTCCACTACTCAAATACTCCACTACATTTCACAGAGAAATATTGTACTTTTTAGTCCACTACATTGATTTAACAGCTTTAGTTACTAGTTACTTCTCAGATTAAGATTTTATATAGAAAACATGTGATCAGTTTATTGGCTTGTGTTGCTTATAATAAATTGTGTATAATACATACCCAGCCTTTCAGAATGCTTTCAGTTATGTGTGGATGCATGTAGCGGACTCAGGGCTCTATCTTGCACTCAGCCCAATTGACTTTGTACACTGGCGCTTGTATAATTCCTGTTTTGCACTCGACGCACATTGGAATTTTCCCTCCACCGACGCACGTCCTTAAATTAGGGAATGAACTTGCGCTCCGGGGGGCGGTTCAGTGAAAAGAGGAGGCGTGTTCCGGCGCAAACGTTCCCTGGTGCTATTTTGCTGTTTCAGAAAACAATTCCGCCACAGACCAGGAAAACCCTAGTCTAAAGTCAGTGGCGCTTATTCAGATGCTATTTAAAGGGCGCAGACTTGAGGGGATGTGCCTGAGAGGCAGCAGCAACATCGCCACCCGGTCAGGACGGGCATTAATACTTTGCCGCATCCCGGACAGCTCCCGCTCCAGCATGTCAAACCCGGTTTGCTGCAGGAACTGGTGGTCCTCCGGCGTGTAGTGGGTCTGGATCCTCTGCACCTT
Source organism: Dicentrarchus labrax (assembly GCF_905237075.1). NCBI lineage: Eukaryota > Metazoa > Chordata > Actinopteri > Moronidae > Dicentrarchus > Dicentrarchus labrax. Next base: position 1,108,784 of record NW_026136703.1, on the reverse strand, counting down.
GGTGTTTGCACTGCTCCCTCCTCAGCTGGCCCTTGCGCACTGCTCTCAAGGCCAGGGTCTTCTTCCTGTGAAGCTGCGTTACATTGTTTTGATTTATTGTATGGCTGTGTTACATTTATTTCATGTCAATAATGCCACTTCTCTGTATTTTACGGCCCTGACGAGAACGTCGGTCTCCTCGGCTGTGAACCGCTCCTGGCGTGCGCCTGGCCAATCCGCCGTTATAATGGCAGTCCGCCATGGAACAAGCGCGCCTGCTTTTAAAGGGAATGTGAGATGACGCTCTGATTGGTTTATTGCATGTTACGCCCAAACTACACCTATGAGTAATGTAACTACTTCAGACCAACCCATTTTAGATTTAGTCATTTATCCCACCTTCATAATAGCAACAGTGCCGAGATCCGCCCACAAAGCTACTTGCGTTTTGCGTTTGATACTTGCGTTTCAGATCGTTAAGATAGAGCCCTCAATCTGTTAGTGAGTGTGGTGGTGCTTGTGGGGTGTCGGTCCGGGACGTGTGTGTTCGAGGCTGGGAGGGAATCATCACAATATACCCGCTACAATAAACTACACCACTGGATATAGAGAAATATGAAATATGACAAAAAGTCAGTTTGATAAAAGTGACCTCCTGCAGATTGAGGTAAAGTGAAGTGATACAGGGCTGTTAACGTTACTTGTAACAGAGTATTTCTGCACTGTGGTACAAGTACTTTGACTTCAGTTATGTTCCACCTCTGCGTTGAGGCCTATGTTAGAGTCCACAGGGTGTTTGTGTCACGTTCTCCAGCGGAGGACCCCACCGCGTGCTGCGAAGACGCTGGCGTCGCAGGCACGAGAGGGCCATCCCCATGGCAACGGGACACCAACAACACTTACCTTACTTCCAGCTGTGGACAGGCTGGCGGAGCCCAGAATGGAGAGACTTAAACAATCGCCTAAAAGAGTTTTTATTAACAACGTAGACTCATACGCTTCAAAATGTATTTCCAAGGTAAATATATTTGATGGTGGAGCTCAGAATGAAGCTAGTCGAGCTGCTAGCTTGCGTTAATGTGTGCTAGCTAACAGCTACTGAGCAGGACGTTGAACTAACGTTACTGCAGCACACGCCGATATGAAGGCCGTGGACAGCTTTAACGTTAGTCACTGACATAAGTTAGTTAACGTTAGTTAACGTTTGCATCTCCCTGTGTCGCAGTTCCTTTCACAATGTGCGCTCGGAGCGCCTGTTGATGCTGAAGGAGAGATGGAGACTGAGGAAGAGGAGGAGGAGGGAAGAGTGGGTTCAAAGCAGAGCGGAGAAGGAGCTTTTCACGTTGTTGGGACTGTCTCTGAGGAACCTGACGAGGGCAGAGCTTATGTGCTGGAGCAGTATTCAGTGAGTGCTTCATCATTCAGAACCGTCCACTAGCACACATTGTCTGATGTCTCATATTTCTTGTTTGTGTGCCAGAAACTGAACAGGGAGGAGCTACTTGCAAAACTGATGAGTTGTGATGTTGTTATTTACAACATTACCCAGCATGCCGATCAGGTAGAAGAAGCCTCCTGGGCTGTTTCAGGTAAGCAGTTGATGGCTGTGCCGCATGTGACGGTGAAAAAAAGATTCTTGAAGTCATTATAATGAGAAACTTTCTCAAAGTAATGACATGGTATCTCAAAATAATGAGAGTGTCTCAATATTTTGACAGTATGGAACACAGTGTTTAATATTCCTCCCTGTCAGAAAGACAAATACTACCTGAATGAATCTTAGATAATATTAATTTCTGAGTGTAATATTGCTTTAACTGTATTAGTTTGTACTTTACTTTCTGCTATTTATTATACTGGTACGCTGGCTGCATTAAGAACTCTTTTTGTACCTCATATTTTAACCAATTTGAAAAATGGATGGAATCAATGGATTTTTGCGTAGCTCTGCTTGTACCTTATGAACTGCAAAGGAAATAAATGATGATGATAGATGATAATAAAAATGATAATAGAACAGATTGTCAGCAGCCAACACGTGAGCAAAACCTGAAAATGATTGCAGTGGTAAACAATAATTAGATGTAATGACACCATAATTAATGAATCAGTCAATGACATGTGTTTTCTTTGTAGCCCTCCACAATGAAATGAGCCATTTTTCTAAACCGAAGATGTTCATCCTTGTCTCCACGGTGATGACCTGGGCTTGCAGCAAGTCAGTCGATCCTGTAAGTAGACACATACAGTGCCTCTGGCCAGCCTCATGTTATCTTTTTGTGTAACATGGATCTATTTTTCTGACCAACAGCCACATAACCAAAATATGTTCAAAATCTGATTCCTCACTCTAGAAAATGTTTGTATTTTAAAAATAGGTTAAGTAAAATTATTTACTTTATTTTCTGTCAGTAATATTCTGATATAACTTCATACATCTGAATAATCTGTAAGCAGTAATTGCCTTTTTAGTAACCACATCATTTATCTAACAATGTGTCACTTATTTATTACAGTAAACCAAATTAATGAATGTTTATTTGTAAGTGTTCCAGGTCTGTTTGCCCACCAACCCTGGCCATATCAGATTTATGTTATGTTATAACAGGATGATGATCCTTTCACTGATGAGATTTTCTGGAGAAGGAGAGCACATCCCAACTTCAAACAACACACTGACCTGGAGAAGAGGGTGGCCAAAATGGGCAAAACTGTTAGTTTCACATTCAACTAAATTGTTACATTTCATACAGGAAACACATTCATTCTGACATACAGCAGCTATGACCCTGTCACATGGTTGTTGCTTTTAGAACATGAAGTTGTTCTCAACATACGTGGTGGCGTCGGGACTTCAGTATGGGATGGGAGAGCAGACCTTCCACTTCTTTTTCAAGGTGAGGTTTGAAAACTGCTGTAGATTGATGCTTTGGCTGCCAATCAGATCCATTTTTATTTCCCCAGTATACATACATCTCTATCACTGAAATCACAGAAATGTAATTTTGTCATAGTGTTCATTTTCAGGAGTGTTTACTGTTAAGTGTAGGCACATATGTTTTACAGCTTTCTCTTCCATGTAGCTGCCAGTGTTGCTGTTTGTTTGTATGTAGATATGCTATATGCTAGGCTAATCGATGTTGAAAAGACAACCACATTTTGAAGATGGTTAAAAGATAAAAGTGACACATATATAATCACATTTTAAGTTAGCTAATGGTAGCAAACATTAGCTAACTAGCTAAGTAACGACTGTGGTAAATGAGTCAGCTAGTTAGCTAGTGTTTTGCTAACATTTCAGATGTAACTAGCTAGTGAACAACTGATGTAACATTAGTGTTTGCAGAGCAAACTAGCTACTTTACAGTTGCCATAGAATAGCTGGCTAGTTATCTAGTGTTTAGCTGGCTAGCTAACCTAAAGTGTGAATATAAATATGACACTTACACATTTAAACCATCTTCAAAATGGGATTGTCTTTTCAACATAGACTAGCTTAGCACATAGCATATCTAGCTATCTGGCTTGCTCAAATGTTATTGGAGCACAAAGCAGAAAGGGCCAGATAGGGTCAATTACCCTTGGTTCACTTTCAGATGAAGTCTCAAATTTTTTAAGATAGAAAAAAATCATATTTCCCCTAAATGTGGCCACTGTGGCTCTTGATAATGCTAATGTGACTCACCACCTCCGTTGTAGAGATTCTGGGAAAGTGTATCCAGAAGAGAAGGTGGGTTCTTCCCATACAGTATGGAGAGCTGCCTGTTTTGGTCCAGCCTGCCTCAGTCTTTTCTTACAGTTGATTTTGGGGAGGTGGATCATGAGTCTGCAGTACGACAATGTCGATCAGGCCTTTAACTTACTCAGCTGGGATCAGTCGCCAGACTTACTCAGTTCATTTCAATTTCAATTTCCAAGGGGCATTATCAACGGGTGCAGTTCATAATGCCTCTGGACACAGTTGGATAGATCTACAACCAACATCAATCCTCAGCTCTAGTCAAAGTGTTGGATGGACCAACATGACAAACGTGAATTTGCTTCACCTGTGTAACTAATTGAAACAATCTGTATTGTTAGACAGCGTGGTTGGGACGTGAAGGTGAAATACCTGTCTTTGGAGATGGCAACAACATCGTTCCCACTGTTCACATCAATGACCTGGCAAGGTTGGACACACACATGCACATCAATTTTTTGTTAATACTACCTTGAACAATTATTAATGTGAGGATATACAGTGCCTTGCAAAAGTATTCACCCCCCTTTGCTTTTTACCTATTTTGTTACAGCCTTTAGTTCAATGTTTTTTTAATCTGAATTTTATGTGATGGATCAGAACACAATAGTCTAGGTTGGTGAAGTGAAACGAGAAAAATATATACATAAAACTATTTTTTAGAAATAAAAACTGAAAATTGGCATGTGCATATGTATTCGCCCCCTTTGTTATGAAGCCCATAAAAAGCTCTGGTGCAACCAATTACCTCCAAAAGTCACATAATTAGTGAAATATGAGAAAAGTGCCACATGATCTGTTAGTACATAATACACACCTTTTTTGAAAGGCCCCAGAGGCTGCAACACCTAAGCAAGAGGCACCACTAACCAAACACTGCCATGAAGACCAAGTAAGGGACAATGTTGTTGTCAGGGTTGGGTTATAAAAAAAATATCCAAATCTTTGATGATCCCCAGGAGCACCATCAAATCTATCATAACCAAATGGAAAGAACATGGGACAACAGCAAACCTGCCAAGAGACGGCCGCCCACCAAAACTCATGGACCGGGCAAGGAAGGCATTAATCAGAGACCTAAGGTAACCCTGGATGAGCTGCAGAGTTCCACAGCAGAGACTGGAGTATCTGTACATGGGACGACAATAAGCCGTATGCTCCATAGAGTTGGGCTTTATGGCAGAGTGGCCAGAAGAAAGCCATTACCTGGCAAAAATGGCACGTTTTGATTTTGCGAAAAGGCATGTGGGAGACTCCCAAAATGTATGGAGGAAGGTGCTCTGGTCTGATGAGACTAAAATTGAACTTTTTAGTCCAGGGAAAGATGGATGGTGCTAAATGCAGGGATATTCTTGAGGAAAACCTGTACCACTCTGTTCGTGATTTGCGGCTAGGACGGAGGTTCACCTTCCAGCAGGACCGTGACCCCAAACACACTGCTAAAGCAACACTTGAGTGGTTTAAGGGGAAACATGTAAATGTGTTGGAATGGCCTAGTCAAATCCCAGACCTCAATCCAATAGAAAATCTGTGGTCAGATTTAAAGATTGCTGTTCACAAGCGCAAACCATCCAACTTGAAGGAGCTGGAGCAGTTTTGCAAGGAGGAATGGGCAAAAATCCCAGTGGTAAGATGTGGCAAGCTCCTAGAGACTTATCCAAAGCGACTTGGAGCTGTGATTGCCGCAAAAGGTGGCTCTACAAAGTATTGACTTCAGGGGGGTGAATAGTTATGCACATTGACTTTTTCTGTTGTTTTGTCCTATTTGTTGTTTGCTTAACAATAAAAAAACAACAAACATCTTCAAAGTTGTGGGCATGTTCTATAAATTAAATGATGCAAATCCTCAAACAATACATGTTAATTCCAGGTTGTGAGGCAACAAAACACGAAAAATGCCAAGGGGGGTGAATACTTTTGCAAGGCACTGTAGATTGCACCGAACCCTGCTTTCCAAAAGGCTTTAAGAAATGTGTTCTACATTGATAGAAATTAGACGTAAGGTAACATTTATATGCCTTAAACAATATTTCTTTGTGTTAAAGTGTGATTCAGAACGTGATTGAACAACGGCCCAAGCCGTATTACCTGCTAGCTGTGGACTATTCTAACAATACCATGGGGGACATTGTGAAGGTGTGTGTAGCAACTGATCAAGAAATCTTTTGTTAAATATTTGAGCCATGTCCCTGTGAATGGACTGGAAAAAAAGCCTGTTAAAATGACACTGTTAAAAACAAACATTCAAATGTTAGAGTTGCTGATCAATTTAGAACTTTATTATTTAACACAGACAAAACAACGCAGGTTTTGCAATTAGGTTGTATTACCTTTAGTGACACAGTTGTACATGTTCTCTTGGTATTTATATTATATATGTTTTCATATGGATGATGATATAATAATTCATGAACCGTTTCTCCGCCAAGAAAATTTCCTCTGCACTTGGACCAGGGAAGATCCAGAAAAAGCCAGTGGAGGAAGCCTTCCTCACAAAGGACTTGAGTGTATGTTGTACCTGTATAAATGTATTTATTTTATTCATGTGTTTATGCAGAAAACATTGTAACAGTACAATAACATACACACTGCAGTGCTCCGGGGAGCTTGTTTTTAAATCTGGGCTAATACTGAATTATTAACAATCATGCTATAGTATTGCTACTGAACTGATTTCTTACTAGCTAAACATTTTACAAAGCCTCAGAGTAAGTGCAACAGAAATACACTCTTTTTTTTTTTTTTTTTCTTTCTGAGATGACGAGATTAATCAATCTCATGTCTGCATGTTCAGTGCGAAGCTGGATGTGGTTGTAGTTCAGGATTAAGACTTGAAGCAAGGGGAAACAAACGGTTAGCGCTGTCGCCTCACAGCAGGAACGTCCTGGGCCCTGGCTGGGGCCTTTCTGTTTGGAGTTTGCATGTTCCCCTCTCTGAGACCCATATCCCAAACCAGAAGACAGAAAGTCGGCCATTTTAAATTTAGTGTTAATTTTAGCCGATTTGCACACGTACGACAAACAAACTCTTCCTAGGGAATTCATTGTATCGACTTCAGATGTGATCAGTGCAATCTAAAAGTTGTGCTATTGTGACTGTGCATCAAATGACCGTGGCATTGGCATTTCATTTCTATGTTTTGCCATGAAACAGGAAGTCCTCATACTTCAGTGTACTTTGTCCAATCTTAGGTTTTGGTCGTAGTCGTAGCACCACCCATGAGAAACAGGAAGTAAACCTCGTATAGCAATAATCATCAGATTTTTGTGGAATTTTCCCTGTGTGGTCTACATATGATGCTGGTGCATAATGCAACTGCAGCACACCCCGACGCGTGTTCATCACTGTTTTCAGCTTTAATTTGTGTACAGATTTTACAAATGAGATACAATGTGATACTCGGTGAGCCTTCGAGGTATTGGTAGTTATATTTTTCAACTTTGGACGGAGCCATGCTAGCTGTCTCCCCCTGCTCCAGTCCTTACGCTAAGCAAGGCCAACCACATCCTGAGTTAGCTCTGTACATGAGATTGATATCCATGTTCTCATCTCACTCAGAAAAAAATAGTGAATAGGCTTTAAGATGTGTTGACATGTTATTTCCCCTTGACAGGTAATGGAAATTGATTCCCTGCTGGTTAACCTTCGCATGGAGGGGGTCTATCTCAAGGAACTGCTCTCTATCAACTGGGTGTGTGAGTCTGGTCTGGTGGACAACATAGAGCTGGTGGTAGAGGAATACCGGCAGACCAGGGGACTGCTGGTACGTGCTACAGCAGAAAGCAGAACCTGTCCAAAGAATACACTAGTGTTAGAAGAACTATGAACTGTTTAAATCATGAAATGGCAAACGATATTAAAATTTCATAGACGTAGGGTTGCTACTTTCCCAGATAAGTTGTACAAGATCATCCATGTAAGTGTGTTTCCTTCAGCCAATCCGTCTGTGTGTACTGGGTCCTCCTGCGGTAGGAAAGACCACAGTGTCCAAACAGATCTGTGAACACTACAAACTCCATCACATCACACTGAAGGAGACCATCTCTGAAACCATCTTAAAACTGGTGAGCTTCTCCTAAGGCATACAGATACACATGCACTATTGTTAAGAATATGACATACAGATATTTATTTACTTGTGATTTTATTCCCTTATAATTCCATTTTGATCTCCATTTCCAGGAAGATACTGTGAAGAATGCTGGTCCAGATGCAGAGAATGAGGACACTGCAGCAGAGGCCCATGAGCTGCTGAACAGTCTGAAGGACAGTATGGAGCAGAATGGAGGTACACACTGTGACCAGTGTTTACCTCTCCGGGTCACTACAGCATTTAATCCCCGTCCTTAATCTTACATAACGTTGGAAGGAAAATACCACGTAACTGGATGTCATTTTTAAACTTTTTGTCTGTTAGGTCTTTTGGATGAGCAGCTGTTGGTAAAGGTGGTGAGGGATAAGCTGATGTCTAACCCATGCAGAAACCAGGGTTTCGTCCTGGACAGCTTCCCCAAAACATATGAACAAGCTAAAGAGCTCTTCTACTGTGAGAGACTGACACATACTACTGCACTCACTACACTCAGTATAACATGGATACATGCTATACGTACATACACATCTGTATTTTCTTTTATTTCTAGCTGAAGATCATGAATCAGAAGATGAACCATCCCTGATTTCTTCACACAGCAAGAGGATTATGCCAGGTCTGTCATTCATTTCCAAGGTTACCATGGTTAGCAGTGAGATTTAAGCATGCTTGTACACCTAAACGAAGAGCAAGTTGCAACAAAACTACCCCTAAAGATAATAATGTAAAGGCCTGAGCCTGTCAGTGATAAGTGTTGTAGTATTTGTAATGGTTTGCTTGTGTGTTCCACAGAGTTCGTGTTGTGCCTTGATGCGTCAGATGACTTCCTGAAGAATCGGGTGATGAACCTGCCTGAGAGGCTGGTAAAGGACCACAACTACGAGCAGGAACACTTCCTGCGACGACTGGCCAGATACAGAGAGAAAAACTTGGAAGATGAAACTGTCATCAGCTACTTTGATGAGCTGGACATCACTCCTATGTACCTGGGTAAACCATGAAGCATGACCAGGGCCGTCCATTAAGGGGGCAAAAGGGTAGCTTTCTGGGAGCCAGCTGCCAAGGGGGCCCATAGAGGCCAGCAATAATCATGTTCATCCTAAACATAAGCAATTATAACCAGTGTTGGGAGAGTAATGCATTACTTTAATTCCACTACAGTCGTGGTCAAAAGTTCTTTTTGTCAGATGTTACTATGGTATACTGAAGTATAATTACAAGTATTTCATAAGTGTCAAAGGCTTTTATTGACATCAACAATACGTTTATGCAAAGAGTCAGTACTGCAGTGTTGACCCTTCTTTGTCAAGACCTCTACAATTTGCCCTGCAATTCTTTGAATTCTGGGCCACATCCTGACTGATGGCAGCCCATTCTCGTATAATCAATGCTTGGAGTTTGTCAGAATTTGTGGGTTTTTGTTTGTCCACCCGCCTGTTGAGGATTGACCACAAGTTCTCACTGAGCCTATCACTGACAGCTGATATGTTCTTTATCAAACCTTACTGTGTTTCCTGTCATCCTCTCTTGCCAGAGATCACTAGTAGCAGTGAACCAGACTGCCTGCTGCTGATGCAGAAGATTTTTGACACAGTGGGCCAGCCCAGGAACTATGGCCCCAGCAGCCAGGAGGTGGAGGAGGAGCAGAGGAGGAAGGCTGAGGAGAGGATGAGGAGGGAGGCCCTGGAAGACGCCGAGCAGGAGAGGAAGGAGGCAGAGGAGGCCAGACTCAGGGTTGCACACTGGGAGGAGTGGGTAGGTGCTGGGAGGAAAGCTCCATTAGAGATAAGACTGGCTTCCAATCTGTGCAGTGTACTCAGTAAATCAAAGTGTGAACTAGTTGTAACATTTCACACATGCTTTAGCATTGTGTTGTACATTATGTTCCATATTATCCATGCTATACTTGTTTAGGCTGACAACACAAGATGCAAGCATCACATGCAGGTTAGGAAGGGTGTCACAGAAAAAAAACCTCAAAGATTCACTTTACCACTTAGCTTTTACCGAAGTGTTCAACCGCCTCCTACAGTCTCACTGGATGGAGTTTGCTCTGTTGTCCGACAACGCAACAAGAAAAATGTTTTATGTGCCTTTTGCTTGATCCACTGTGTGTCTAACCAAGTCTCGCTCAAGGCGAAGTCACGTTCTGAAATCTTGGATGGATGGTTGCAGGAAGACAACAGTAGAAACATGAGCGAGTGTGGTGTGTGCAGTACATACTGGACCTTTAAGACGCTGTCCTAAACCAGCATTATCCTTTAAGTGTTAAAGGCTGAGAGAAAAAAAGGTTTTAAACTATGTTTTATATCTTTGTATATTATGTTTGATGCAGTGTGTGTGTGTCAGACTAAGGGTTTGGAGGATGTGAGGCGGCAGGAGGAGGAGCTGCTGGAGGCCCAGTCGGTCCCTTTGAGGAGCTACCTGATCGAGCATGTCATGCCCACTCTGACCCAGGGCCTAATGGAATGCTGCACAGCCCGACCACAGGACCCCGTGGACTTCCTGGTATTGCACTCAGCATTAAGTCACTCTTTGCATCCGACTTCACCAGATTCTGATTATCTCTTTTGGTTTGTCTCATTCCAGGCGGAGTACTTGTTGAAGAAGAACCCCTTAAACCACTGAAAGGTGGTTGCACCAACACATGATGCAAACTGAAATAAAACCCATTTTTTTCCTTAGCTCTTCAATATATTAAAGACTGAAGTCAATTACATGCAGGATTCCTATTAGTAGAAAACCTCCTGGAGTCTTTTAGACTTGTCACAGTATTTCAGCCATCACATGCCAAGTGTCCCTCGGTTCATGCTGGGATTTTGATTAGGTCTGATTTGTAAGTGGCCCATTCTCCTGCCCCTGTTGTATTTACACACAGCTTTGTTTGGGCTCTTGTGTGCCGGCCATTACTTAAAAGCACCCTAAAAAAGCGTATGAAAGTGCATATGAAGCCAAAAGCTAATTAGGAAGTTAATTTGTGTAATGAACTTGGTAAACTCCAAAGTAGGCATTCTCGGGTCATAATTGCTTTGATTTGGCTTCCGATATCCAGGAAGGATAAATGTTACAAATGGCAGCTCATTTGCGTCTCTCTCATGTTGCCACTCGCAACTCCAAAGTGTACATAATTGGTTGCGACGGAACACCAAATTATTTCATTGTACATACTTAATTACCACATGGGGAAATTAGTTGAGTTTATTTGGGAAACATTGTGACGCAAGCTGCTGCAAGACAATTTGACTGCACCATCTGTGAGTAGCAGGTACAAACACAACACGGACAGTTCCTGAAAGTGAATCACACAACTGTGTTCCCTTTCACTCCTGTAGCTCGCTTCATTTGGACCGAACCAATGAAAGAAATGATGCACTGTTCCCTTTTAGTTCTGGTCTGTTTCCTGTTCACAATGACTTTTTACATGCAAAACAAGAGGAGTCAAATGGACTGATAGTTAACTCTGATTGGACATTTTTAATGACTCTTATCCCTTATCATCAGCTCTACATGGATCTGTGGAGGAAAATCAAATTCCTCCTTTACTGAATCCTGTGCAGTAGTACTCTCCAATGTACTATAAGGAGTTTTAACTGGTTATGAAACAGTCTCAGTTTAATACTGATGCCTCTATACGACCTACATAAATAAACCATCAGACTGGCTATTTCTATGTAGTTCTGCTTACTACCTTCCACCGTGATCACTTCTCATTTCCCTGCTCTATATGCAAATAAACACAAAAGAGATGTACCCTACTCAAAATGCTGTCAGTCAATGTCCATCATTACTGTCCTTTTGGTCTCATGTTTTACCTGCGCTGTCAGCACCCCTGCAGAAGAGATTCTCCGTGGTGGCTGTGGGATTTTGTATCTGAACTACATAGGCAGTAAAAGTGTGCATCCTGCTCACACAACAAGACATCTCAGCTCTAAACTTCGCAAATGCTTTCATTTAAATTCCAAAGTGGTCAATTTATTCAACATTGGAGAAAAATGCCAAACAATAAATAGAAATCTACGCAGCTGTAAAATTTCTCCTCCCGTTATTCATCCGACAACTCCTCAAATGTATGTGTTGAGCCTATGGGGGGACAGGAACCACCGGACTAAACTAGCTGATTGTATATAAAGTAGTTCAGACTAGCTCCACCTGGAGCAGCTACAACAGTAGGATTCTATGTATGCATTAAAGGACCAGTGTGAAGGATTTAGTGGCATCTAGAAGCATAGTTGCTGATTACAACCCCCTCGCCCCACCCTCCCCTTCCAAAGCGTGTCAGAGAGACTACGGTGGCTGCAAAAAAAAAATGCCAAAAGCCCTATCTACAGCCAGTATTTGGTTTCTCCGTTCTGGACTCCTGTAGAGACACGGGAAATCTGTAGATAAAAATGGCTCATTGTAAGGTAACAAAAACCCAACAATTCTTATTTTCAGGTGATCATACACTAATGAAATCATACCAATAAGGGCTGCATAGCCCACTGGTGCTCTTATTCAAATTGTGATAATGCCACAATCAAACAAATGTTATAAACATCAAAATGTCCAATTACTAAAGCTGCAGTAGGTAACTTTTTGTCATATTTGCTAAAACTCACTAAAACAGTAATACATGTCACAGATTATCTGTTGCATGTCTCACTACTGTCAGCATATAGTGGAAGTTTCAGCAAATATGAAAAAAAATATGTTTATAAAAATGACCTACTGCAGCTTTAAAGCTGAACCAAACTACCAGATAGAAAAAAACACTGACTGGCTTTGTCTGTGTGATTTAAAGTAAATGTACTGAAACCTGGAAACACATTGGTCCTTTTAAATCTAGGTTTCAAAAGCAAAACTCCTCAAGACAGTGACAAGACATGTAATATATTTCTAGGCCTGTTTGTTAGTGAAATAATGGCTCCAGGTATAATACTGAAGTGTGTAACATTTGAAGCACTAGGTAGAAAATGCTTACTGCAAATCATTTGAAATGTGTCAAATAAATGGATAGTCCAAAAAGCAACACAAATGTTGGTCAGTGCTGTAAAACTGTTTTCTAAGCAGAAGTCCAAAACTTGTTTTCAGGTTTATGAGCAGAATGCTGGAAGTCAAAGATGACCTTTGACCCGTAGGTTAAGCTTCAGCAGCTCCTGTGTGGGTTGCACGTGAAGTGTAGTTTGAGTTCATTTATAGAGCAGAAGCAGCGTTTCCTCAGTGTCTTACTACCAGTGTTGTACCACTAGATGGCAGTCTTAGATCATCTATTGGCTGTCAGGAGTCAGTCGCTCTCGCTGAGAAGGTGATGATTGTGGGTTTTTATTCTGTTGATGATCTATGATTGAATATTTTTATTTATTTTTCTTAAATGTACATTTTGGCATGCAGCAAACATCCAAACTGATCTGTGGACAGTTGTGGATGAATAAACGGAGAATAAAACTTGGCTATATCACATTGAATTTGAAAAAGTTTCTGTTGCTCTTTGTCTATTTAGTCATGATGGGTATCACTGCCCAGTATTTATGCTTATACCATACATTATTCCAAGGAAGCATAAAATGAAGGACTTAAGACTGAAGTCTTGAGCTGCAGGAAGTGAACACCCTACCAAAAAGTGTCACGACACAAACTGACCACAGCACTGTGTGACATCAACTGGTGACAAAGTAACTGCACATACAGTATTAGCAGACAAAAATGTCTTCTCCCTTAAATACCCCATTCAGACATATATTAATACATGGTATATGCAAGTAGTCAGCTTGGAACAATAATGTGTGTTTGATATATGATTTCCACATTCAAATCTTTAAAAAGTGATCTACTCTTCTACCTCATTAAATATTCCAGAATGTTATATTACATGTGAATATGCAAATGTTCATTTCAAGTTTTCCTGCTGGACAAAAGATTTCTCCTACTTCACTGTAAAGTCCATTCTCAGTGTCCAGTCCACTTGTATATGTTGCATACTGGACCAATTTCAATCACATCACATGATCTTCATCATTAGCAGTTTGATCATATGTCTCTCCTACAGCTGTTCAAATTTCCATTTTTTCTGAGCAAAAGCTAAGGTTGAAAAATAACTTTTCTATGATTGGTTTTAATTATGGGATGTGTAGGACTCAGGAGATAGTCACTGTAGCATCAGTTTGGACCATTCTGATTTAAAAATTGTGAGCCCCCAATATACTAACCTGCCGAATAACCCATTGAAATAGTTGAATTTTATGCATATTTACTTTAAAAAAAAAAAAACCCACAGTGTCCGTGTGGACACCCACGTGAGCTTGGACTTTATGACCGTGTGGACTGGAAGTATGGACCGTGCATTCAGACTCCATGTGTGAAAATCTGTCAACACAGCCACCCGGGGCGAAATAAAACATAAACATCTACAACAGTAAAATTCCACATACACATTAATACAGCAGTCATTTTAATCCAAAAACATCAGATATAATAGTACAGTGACAGGGACCATTTTACTGTACAAAGACTTCTTTAAGTGCTCATTCAAATCACATTTTTAGCACTAAACATTACATTCACTAGCTATACTCCTTAACAATAGTTACTTTACGGGACTTAAGTTGAATATGGGATTGTTTGATATTGTTATTTATTACTGAACTGACTTATTGCCAGTGACAGCAACAAATCCCATGCAGTGAGAACCTTTGACATTTATGTATATATGTTCCATCATTCCTAATACAAGCCATCAGCTGCAGTAAGCCATATATGTCTGAGTGTGTGGCAGCATCTGGACTGAATCCACTCTCACTGATGCTGGTCACTGTTTCCTAACACCCCTTAATCCATGGAGGGATGACACGCGCAAACACACACACACACACACACACACACACACACACACACACACACACACACACACACACAAGAATCAAGCTGACACACATGCATGCTCACACATACAGACCTCACAAACAAACATTGACAACACACACCTACACAGACTTAAAACTACAAATCCATACCCAACTAGATAAACACACACTTATAGGAGACAGACAGAATGACACACACCCAACTGCTGGTTTAAGTGATCAGGGGACACAAGCACATACACACACAAGCACACACACACACTTCCCCTAAAACCCTGCCACCAGCCTCGTTCTGAGTACTCAGAGAGGGAAAATGTGTTTTGTTGCTTAGGAACAGTTTGCCTTGCATCTCTGCGGGGGGTCTTCTTTTGAATATCATTATGTCCCCCTCGATTGGGGAGGACGACACATTTTTCTTTTCTGCCAATATTTATCTTGGGCTCCACTCGCTCTCCGGAGGCCCACAAAAACGTTTTCATTGATTAAAGGCGGTTGAAGGCAGATTCCGCCGCCAGACGCCTCACCTCTTTTAATGTAAATTTATCAAAACGGCTGCATGGTGCCATGGCAGGTGTCAAGGTTAGGAGCAGCAGCGCTTTTCTTTTCTTTAGGTAGCAGCCTGAGGAGGGGAAGAGGATGGATATTAGGAAGAAATTAATGTTTGTTTGTTTGAGAGCCTTCACCTGAAAATACCTTGCTGCTACAATACAGAGCTGGACAGAGTCATACAGTCAGGCAGATAAACCAAAACTGGGGCCTTGGGCCATGAGCCAAAACCACCATCTCTCTGTGGATTTTCTATGCACCCTGTCATCTTAGTGTAACTTCTGCACAAGTATCTTTTATCTGTGATTTCTAAATTGATTTTGGAATTTTATCCGCTTAATAATGGCATAATGTAAGTCACACTGATTCTTAAAATATGGACAGTATTATGTCTGTGTTTGGATTGATTTGACTGAGTTATGACAGGAACAAATAGCGTAAGTACTTTAATCTCCTCCATGAACTGTCTTTTTTTAATAACTTTATTGAAACGAGTATACAACATGTATACAAGTAACAACTTGTGCATACAGATTGAGTCTATAGTCTAAGAAACTGGACGGTAACAAAATATAGTTACTAAGTACCAAAATAACTGGCCAGTAAGTACAAAAGTTGTTACTTACATGGAAACCAAGAAGAGCCAAGAAAGATAGAAAGACATTTTAGGTTGGTGGCTTGAAGATAGTTGATTGTTGAGACGCATACCAATGCTGGGAATGCTGGGCTGCTTGGCTCTGATTGGCTGTTTTCATTCAGGCCTCGTAGATTCTTGCAAATGCACTCGGAGGAGCCAAAGCTGTCTTATGTAATACTGTCAGGATATAGTGAAAGTTTCAACAAATATGACAAAAAGTTATTTTTATAAAAGTTACCTTCTTCAGCTTTAATAGTAAATACTAAATTATTACTTACTAGTATATGTTTTGTTCACAAAAGGTAACAATTTAGTACCGGGAAAGGACATGGTACTTTTTATGAAACCATTTTAAGGTAGACTATGTATAGAGTACTTGGTATTTACAGGGACATACAAAAGTCTTTATTTTACAGTCCTAGTTCCAAACCATTTATGCAATTTTATGATTGATTCGTGAAAACAATACCTATTACACATCATCAAGGTATAACAGGATACTTTGTTATACAATACTTTTAACTTGAACTCACCAAGGAAGAACAATGAAACTGGCATGGTATTTCCATGTACATACTGTGGAATTTCCTAGTAAGTAATATGTGCCTGCCTATACTGGGTAATTAAGTACTTACTAACAGTGATGGGAATAACGGCGTTACTAACGGCGTTACTTTTTTCAGTAACGAGTAATCTAATTGATTACTCTTCCCATCTTAATAACGCCGTTACCGTTACTGCCATAAAATGCAGCGCATTACAATAATTTAAGCTGTTTTTTTTATCAGACCAACAAGATCTCTGAGCCGAGAGGCAAAGACTTTTTTTTACTGTTCTTCCTTGGTTAGTGGGCAGTGCACGAGACAAGCGCATAAATGCTGATGATTGGCTGAGGTTGAGTAAAATTTTATGGTAAGCCAATCAGAGGTAGAGTTGGGCGGGTGTTCGAAAGCACGCATAGTCCGACACACAACGAACAACACAAGTGAGTCAGTCAACGAGAGACAGGTATGGCGAGCCCAAACAATCCAAAAGTAGCCTTCTCTAAATGGACAGTATAGCCATTACTTTTCCCTCCAAGAAATTAAAGGAACGAATGTAATCTTGAAATGCACATTATGCTATTATTATTATTATGTTAGATTGAAAGCACCTCATATTGTTACACTGTTCTACTTTTTCGAGGAAGAAAATACTTGAAGTACAGTATATCTACCAATTGTCTGAAGTTTTTGTTTTGTTTTATTTGCACTACAAAGAGTGTATATGTTTGTTATTTATTTTTGGTATAGTGCTTAACAAGCATAATTGAATTTTGCCCAGTTGTGGCCTGTTGAGGGACAATAAATATCAAAAGTTCCAAAACATCTATTGTGTTACTTGTATCAATCCACTATATAAACATAATATCTACATACATGGCATTTGATTGGAGGCTAGTCTCACTTTGTCCCACAGCAACATTAAAATAGTTTAGACTTATGTACATTGTTTCTGTTAATAATGTATTGTATTAAGTGTCCATTTCATTATAATATTCAGATTTATCATAAACAATTGAACATGCACATGTATTTTAAGTTCTGTTAAAGAGGGGTGGAGGTGGGGTCACATTTGAGCATTTAAAAATGTACTTGAAAGTAATGCAATAGTTACTTTCTGAAGTAACTAGTTACTTTTATAATTTGTAACTGAGTAACTAATTTACTTTTTGTAAGAAGTAACTAATAACTGTAACTAATTACTTTTTAAAAGCCCAACAGTGCTTACTAACTATTAATTTATTTCTGAATAAGGATATTTTTACCATCTAGTTTCCTAGTACATTTACATGTATCTACTAGGTAATAACTTTGTACTTTCTAGCCAGTTCTTCTTCGAGAAACTTTCCTTATAACTTTGCACTTTTTGCGAGTTTCACAGGCCAAAACAGTTCTGTTCCCAGGCCATCAAATACAGGCACGAGCAGTGTTCAGTTAGTTGCAATTTCAAACTTCACCACTAGATGCCACTAAATCCTACACACTGGACCTGTAATTGTAAAGATTACAATAGTTATACATTTGAACAGCTTTTTTGTTTGTACATTCAGATATATAAGTGTATGGTTTGATATGGACAGTGAGTTGTGAACAGCTGATCTGTGAATATAAAATTTGGTCATATTCAATGAATCCAAACAATATAAAAGAAAAGATTCCAAAGTAAGGATAGAGTTATATTTGCCTTGTGTCTCTCCTTCTGCAGGCCCTCCTGGGGGAGGAGCGCTTCACAGTTTGATAAGATTGATATAGAAATAATAATATGAACACAAAATACACCTAAACAATTAAGTTATTCAAAAAAAATCTTAAAGGAGGCCCTCCTACACAGGAAACTGAGGACGTTTCTGGTATTGATGACTTCACAACTTCAAAAATCTCACTCGTTTGAGTAAAATCTGCTTAATTTCTGTCACTGACAACAGTACATGCCAACATAGTTGGTGCTAAAACAGTAAAAAAAAAAGTTGTTTTCAGCTAATTAACTCTGACACTGTGCTCATAATGATTTTAAGCCATCAACTCCTAACCTGGCTCTGACACCAGCAGTGTTAATTGGAACAAAGATGCATGAAATTTAACCACAGACAGACACACTTCAGTCTGTCCATCATCCAATCTTTCAATTATTCCATTCAATCTGGTCAGAGTTTAGTTTTACTATGGGCATCAAAAAAGTAAAATTCCTGTTTTCATGTTGAAATTGGCCATCTAATAAACAAGAAAAGAAAAAAAGAAAAAAAGAATATTTTTGTCCTCGTGGAGGCACACAGATTCAAAGAAAAAGTTTGTAAAGCATTTTTTAAATTGAAAATGAAGAATGTGAATTGTGAATTTTAAGGAAAAAAAAAACTTACTGTAAATTACTGTTGATCAGAGATAGAAATTAGGCTCATCAGGGATGAAGTCTATGCATTTTAAACTTTTGCCATATCATTTGCTAACTAATGCAGTTAGAGAGTTTTGGGCGTCCAATAAAAGAAAAAGTCAGGTGACCTTTGTTGTCATGGTAGCAATAGTCAGGTGACATTATGATGGTCAACATACCCATATTACATAAGGTATGTACGTAAGTTATGTTACATAATGGACAAGCCAAACACTGGCTCTAGATAGGGGCCTTTAATGTTTTTTGCGAGCTTCACAGACACTGTGGTTTCTCCTACACACTCGGAAGGCAGAGCTGGGGCAGTTGTGATTCAGGTGCTAGAATGGGTCGTCTATGCCCTACCCAGTCCAGTCGAAGTGTCCATGGGCAAGATACTGAACCCCAAATTGCTCCTGATGGCTGTGCTGTTGGTGTGAGTGTGTATGGTTGATCTTAGTATCATTGTGAGTTCTTTTGATAGGAAGGGCAGGCTGGAACCTTGCAGTGTGAATGTTTGTGAGTGTGTTGTAAAGTGCTTTGAGTGCTTGGTAGACCAGAAAAGCACTGTTTAAATAACATTTACCAAATGCAAATGGTTGCAAACTGCAACTTCACCGCTAAATGGCACTGAATCCTACACACTGGTCCTTTAACAGTCTGAAGGTTTTAAAAAATAACTATACATTTTGTAATGGATGAACTGGTTTGTTGCATTCCTTGTAGCCCAGCTAAATTAAATTAATAAAGTTTTAATTTTTTTTGCACATATGTCTTCACAGCCTCCAAATACATCATCTTTTGCAGTTGTTCATCAGTGTCATATTTCCAGTTGTATCATGTCCTCCCACTGCGTCACTTCCCGTCAAGACTCTTGAGCTCCTTCATCATTAAACAAACAGACCTGGAGTCTCAATGAGTGCGCTGACATTTGCTCACATCTCCACACTCAGCAGCAGTTTGACAGCCTTTGTGAAGGAGCCAAATTTGGATTTCATTGGGAGTATACACGGAGCCTTAACTCGCCTGCTCCCCGCTTCCATTCCTGTCGTCTGTTTCTCAAAAGTTGGCACAGCCACAAGAGCCCTGTAGAAGCGATCCCCTCCTCTTCACTCCCTATTTCCCCGGTAATGAATGGGCATGTGTCATTCCAACAAGCAGGCCAACTCGAGAGAGGAAGAGGAGCAGTCTGCTTCCTCTTCTCCACTAATGAGTACCAGCAGCCTCTTGGCTTTTATCAAAGGAGAACGTCTTCAGCAACCAGTCAGCGCAGGCTGCGATACATTCATCTTTGTCTATACAACACGATGTATGCACAGCATACTCTTGACATATAAGAGTTAGGAATTGTTTGGAAGACTAGAAAGGCGCTATACAAGTACAGGTCCATTTACCATTTAACATTCCCACCATGAGCAAGAACTTGGCGACGGCGGCAAGGAAAAGGTGGGCGGCCATCTGCCTTGACCAGTTGGGGTGAGAGAGAGAGAGAGAGAGAGAGGTAACGACAGAAGGACAGAGACATAGACGAAGGTGCACAGCAACAACAGTGGCAACAACTACACTAATAGTAGTGACTGATGGTGATAATGATAATGATGATGATGAACATGAAGAAGATGATGATGACGACGACGACGACGACGACAACAATGGAGGACAATGAACAGTGATTATAGTAATAATAGTAACTGTAGTAATAATAATAGTAATAATAATAATAATAACAATAATATCAGTGATATTAGCAATGGCAATCTAGCAGGACCATGGCAGGAGGCTCCACCAGGATCCATGAGAACCTGCGAGACGAGAAAGCACAAGAACTCCGGGGAAGAAGTGAAGTTAGTAACATGCATTAATGGAACATGAATGAGTGCAGAAAGAGAGAGAGAGGAAGAGAGGAGCTCAGTGCATCATGGGAAATCCCCCGATAGTCTAGGCCTTAGTCTTTAGTCTTGTACCACCAATCAACATGTAAACCAAGCATTGTAAACTAAGCAAAAATAGAAAGTTAAGAAAATTACTTTGACAAACAAAACATTTAATCTAAACTTTAGAGTTTAGATTAAATTAGTTTAAGGTCAATAAATAAAAAAAATTATAAGATAAAAGTTGATACCGAATGCATAACTATGGAACAGTTTACAGAACTGATGTAAATCAAAGGTCCTCACTGGTGTCCAAAGACAAATGTGTATGTGTGTGTGTGCAGTGGGAGGGGGACCAGAGGAGAAGCAGAGAGCACCCAGAGGACGCTGCGAGGGGCGGAACAGCCCCCGCCGGGCCCAGGCCTCGGGAAGGATGGATGGAGGGATTGTGTTGACAAGGGGGAAAGACGAAGAGGAGGAGGAGGAGGAGAGGCAGCCACACATTCAGCAGGGAGGCTGAGAGCATCGGCCAGAAACTCATCAAACCGGTGGAAACACCTCCAACAACCCAGCAACAGCAGGGTGCGTGCGTGTGTATGTGTGTGTGAGGTGGATGCTCATCATTTAGGGAGCCAGCGGTGTGTGTTTGTGTGTGTGAGCTTGGAGAAGTGGGGAATGTTTGTGGGTGATGGATGGGAGTGTTGAGGGAGGCTTCGTTCAACCATTGTTCATTAGTAAAGTACACAACTGTCCTGCCTAATTGCTCAGCCATAATGTCAGACTGCGATGAATGATTACAACCAGCACTGACCTATTGCTTCCATCAGTGCTGAAGAAAACTTCACCTCATCATCCACCCAAGGGACAAAGGAGGAGACAACGCACTGTGCGTGTACACTTTATACAAAGAAACACTTATTTGCAAAATATAAATGATTAGATCTTCAGTTAGATCCTTGTTCATTTGGTGGGTTCATCATATTTCATTAGATGTAAATGACATAAAGGAGGATGATCTCAAAGTGTGTGTTGCTACTAGCAGTTTGCCTGCCCATCCAACTTTGGTTGGCATTTTCTGGTCAGATATTCAGATAGGCATGATACTTGGAATCTGAACCAGGTAACCAGAACTATCCACAATGGAGGATCTGTCCTAGGTTTCTGCCTTTTAACAGGCAGTTTTTCTTGCCCTTGTCGCCAAGTGCTTGCTCATGGTGGTACTGTTGGGTCTCTGTAAATAATGTTTTAAAGAGTTCGGTCTAGACCTGCTCTATTTGAAAAGTGTCCTGAGATAACTTCTGTTATGAATTGGCGCTATACAAATAAAATTGAATTGAATTGAATTGAAATGAAATGAAGAAACGAAAAAAAGAAAGTCGAGCCGAGCCATGCACTGGAAAAACCCTCAAATACACTGTTACAAGTTTTTGCCTTTTATTGGCTTTATTGGATAGTGACAGCTAAAGATAGATAGGAAAGGGATGACATGCAGCAAAGGGCTGCAGGTCAGATTTGAACCTGGGCCGCTGCAGCAACTCTGTACATGGGTTGCCAGCTCTACCAACTGAGCTAACTGGGCGCCCTAAAATACACAGTTTTATGGGTTGCCACGACATGAGTACATATTATGCTCCCAAGACACGACCCCTTTCCATTTTGGACACTGGCTGGAATTTGCTCTGGTGCCACCGTCAGAAGAAACTTTACAATGCTCCAAAATTGTCAACATGTTGTTCCCATCATCCGACACATATTCTGTGCAGAAGAAGCTTGTGGCAAAATGTCTTCATGCTTACAATTTCAGACCAGTCAGTTCTTCATTTTGCTTTCCTCATTAATGAACACAGTCAAACTTTGCCGGATGCAGCTTGCTTTACTCTGCATTGTGTGTGTTTGTGTGTGTGTGTGTGTGTGTGATATTCATGCCTTGCCCTCACTCCTTCCTAACTATGATAAAGTAGGCTCGGTCCTGTCATGGACACTGCCCTACTCCCACTGCCCAGGCATCTGCCTCTTCTACCTCTGCCATCAGGACTGGATCCGGTTCAGATTGCCCAGGCTACAGGGAGGGTTGGAGGGAGGGGGGCTTGGGTTTGGGCTTGAAACCAGTCCTGGGGCCACTTTGGCTGGAGGAGAGGGAGGTTGGGAGGCCGCCATGCCCACATGGGTTATGATGGAGGAGGTCGAGGCGGCGGTGGAGGTGGAAGAAGACAAGGAACTAAAACGTCTGGTGAAGTTTGGGGGGGTGGCAGCCACATGCTGCTGTCAGTCTGCTTCCACACACACACACAAAAAAAATCACACCTACCTCCCACTCTGGCTTGGGGGCAGTGTGTCATCTGGGAGGGTGTGTGAATTGTGTATGTGTGGGTGGGGAGGTTATGTTCGGGTGCACTGGGTGTGAATTTCAGATCCCATGGAGGGAAGGCAAAGATCTCCCCTGCTAAATCCACTCGTCTGATCTCATCTGTCAATCACTGGATCTTTCTCAAGTGAGGCGGAGGGGTGGTGGAAGGGGAGGTGGTGCGGGCCGCTGTGGATGTATTAGTCATGAGAGTGACGAAACTGATACTGTCACATCCAGCACACACATCTACTTTATCTGCTCACAACTTAGTTTGATGCCCTGCAGCAGGAAGTAGAATTCTACAGGGACTGCAAGCAGAACCCACATCACACACACACACTCTGCATGTCAGTAGCACAGTTATTATTAATGGAGGCAATGAAGTTACTATACAGCACTAGCTGTGTACAAGTAATGAGCCTCACTTGATCTTAACCTGTGCATACAAATTAATTCCTACATTTTGTGGGTATTTTCATAGATTTTTTTCTGAATATTGGTAGGTAATAAAACACTTGCAGCCCAATCTCATGCCAATAGAGGTGTAGAAATTTCTCAATTGTAAAATCCATCGTGATGCAGACTTGGAAGTTTGGGGTCATCCCTATATTCCCCCGGGTCCTATGTTCGCCGCTAAGGTTAGGGTTAGGGTTAGGGTTCCCCGGTCCCATACAAAGCGGCGAACATAGAACCCGGGGAACATATGTACGCTCCTGGAAGTTTCTGCATCGATGTGGTGACCCAACATAATTGTGAGTTTGCAGCCTACACAAAATTATAGTAAGTAAGTAAGTAAGTAAAGCTTTATTTATATAGAACTTTTTTACACACAGTTACAAAGTGCTTCACAAACAAACAAATAATATACATATATGATATATATATGCATATATACATATAAATGTGTACATACATAACCATACCCAATCATATACATACATAGGGAACATATAGATACAAACATATGGAAGATAAAGAGGAAAAGAATAAATTAAAAAAGAGAGACGACAGCGATAAGTAAACAAATAAGAAGGAGATCTATAAAAGGCTTGCCTGTAGAGGTGGGTTTTGAGGAGCCGCTTAAAACAGTTCATGGATTCAGCAAATCTAACTGACTATTCCTATTCCAATGTTGGGGCTAAAACTGCAAAGGTCACCTTTAGTTTTACAGTTAGAGCGGGGAATGGATAAAAGGCAGAGATTTGAGGAGCGAATTGGCTGAGGAGTGGAATGAGGAACAAAGAGATCTGAAATGTAACTGGGGGCAAGATCTTGAAGTAGTGAATGTAATCATTAAGATCTTACAGTTGATTCAGAATTTTACAGGAAGCCAATGGAGGGATGCAAGGACATGAGTAATGTGGGACTGAAGGCTGGTCCTGTTAAAAGTCTGGTGGCTGCATTTTGGACTAACACATGTAGAGGGAATTACAGTAATGGTAAATAGTAAATGGACCTGTGCTTGTATAGCGCCTTTCTAGTCTTCTGACCACTCAAAGTGCTTTTACACTACATGGCACATTCACACAGTGATGGCAAAGCCCATCAAACAGAAGCTAACGTATTCATACACATTCACACACCGATGCCCAGCATCGGGAGCAATTCAGGATTCAGTACTGTGCTCAAGGATACTTTGAAACGTGGCGGGAGGAGCCGGGGATCGAACCCACAAACTTTCAATTAGTGGACAACCCACTCTGCCTCTGAACCACAGCTGCAGTAATCTAGATGGGAGAAAATGAAGGTGTGAATCAATAGTTAGAGATCTCTGGAGGACAAGTAGTAATTTTTTGTAATATTTCGTAGCTGCAGGAAACAGGACTGGAAGTTTTGTAACATGATGGTCAAATGTCATATACTGGTCAAAAATGATACCAAGATTCCTAAGAGTGGGTTTGATATGTGTGCGTAATGGTCAAATAAACTGATCCACTGCAGTGAAAAAAAGGTTTCAGGTCAAAATAAAATTATCTCAGTTTTATCAGGATTTAGGTGAAGAAAATTAAGAGACAACCAGTCTTTGGTGATCAATGGTTTCAAAGGCAGCAGTTGGATCGGGAAGAATAAGGATGGAGCTTTCACCTTTGTCAGCATGCATGAAAGTGTCATTATACGCTCTTAGTAATGCTGTCTCAGTGCTATGCTTTTGGCGAAAACCAGATTGAAATATGACAAAGATTTTATGACCCTCTACGAGCTTCAGAAGCTGGCATGCAACAAGTTTTTTTTTGAGTATTTTAAATAAAAAGGGAAGTTTGAAGATTGCTCTATAGCTTTCAAACTGGTCTGGATTGAGAGAGGGTTTTTTAGGAAGTGGCTGAACACTGGCAAATAGGAGAAAAATAGTAACCAGTAAACATTAAAATAGGACGACTGAATGTTTCAGGGGGAAGAACAGTGAGGGGAAAATGAGACCTTAGACCATCGATCTTGCCAATGAAAAAAGACAGGAATTTTTCACAGTCAGCAGGAGAGGAGGCATGAATAGCAGGAGGAGATGGAGTTACAAGCTGGTTAATAGTAGTAAACAAAAACCTTGGGTTATGTGTATTGCTAACAATCAGAAAAGTAGGCAGCTCATACATCTTTAATTATCTTTAATGCCAGTTCAGACTACAATGTCAGTAAAATGCTGTGACAGGGTGCCACAAAAAGCGAGCTAACGCAGACAGTCCCATCAACGCTGACCACTGACAGAGACCTCTGGTAAATTATATGACGCAACTGCTGTCAACTATGAAGAAAACTCCTGGAAAAACTCCTGGAAAATAATTTCTTAAAAAGAGTAGGAATCCTGAAAAAGCACTCAATGACTGAAAATATGTAAAAACAGAAATCATCCTTTGTGCACTTGGTAAAACCATGCAGACTTCTGTAGCTGTTTCACATTGTATTGCTGTTGAACGTCTGCCTGCCTGCGCTTCTCAGCTGATTAATGCAGATAGAACTTGGCTCAGACCATGGCTGCTACCAATGTCAGAGTAATGACACTACATCCCTATACACACACACACACACACACACACATACACCTCTGAGGAGAGTCCCGCAATGCATCACTGTGAACATTAAGTGATGATGGAACACAAGCAAACAGGGATTTGCAACGCAGACGCACACACACACACACACACACACACACACACACAAACACACTTAGAGCTCTAGTGTGAGTATTGTAGTGAAGGGGAGGGGGTGATGGTGGGGGAGTTCAGACGGGTGTGGGGGCAAAGGGGGGGAGGGCAGTTCTCTTCATTTCTAGGTGATTCACGTTTGAAGTGGGCTTGCAAAATTGCTTTATGGAAAGTGGCGAGCGGCTCGGCGGGAACATTAGGCAGGAAGCAGCGGGGAGGCCGGCGTTTCATTAGGGAGCTCTACTCCGCCTTTATTACCCAGATTTGGAGTTTTATGGTTATCATTATTTGCGATAGAATTATTATTCGCATATATCTGCTAGTCAGCTGTTTGGGTTTGGGACACTGGGACACACTGGGTGTCTGTGTGACTGAATCCATGAGTGCTTTCTGAGGTGATCTGTACAAGGTTAGCTATTTCTCCTCCTCTGTGTGCTCCACGTGCGCGCAGTCTCAGGCTGTAGTCGTGCTGTCAGCTTGTCCGTCGGCCTCGGTGGGTAACATCTCTGATGTGTCCGTGGCGAGTGGGGGGTGGCTGGCATTGCGCTGGATGATCTCTGCCTGCAGTCTTGTCTGAGTCTCCATCAGAAGCTCATCCTGTGGATCACACACAGAAACACAACCAGTGAAATTCATCGGGATTGACACACAAGTACATCCCACACAAATAAAATAAACATTTCCTTTTGTTTGCTTTGATGATCAATGATGAAAAAAACCTTGATCCTTGATTTGTGGAAGAGGCCCCCCTGACCAGGTAAAACTTTCTGTAAAATCAGTTGCCACGCATTCTGGAAAACCTGGAAAATCTGGAAGTTTAGAGACTAGTTTTCCACATGGAAACTGATTAAAATGATCAAATATCCTGGAAATAATCTATTTTACCCTGGAAATTTTTTATTGTATTTGAGTCTGTGTTAATGTTATGTTAGAGGAAAGATGCAGTCAATAGACCTATTTCACAGCAGCCATTTGAGATGAAATAGTAGGGTAAACACAGGTGTTACCAATTAAGGTTGTTCCATTCAGGTCAAACAGAGTCAGGTGCATGCTGGCTCACTGGAAAGGCTCTGCTACACTAAATGGAATGAAGCCTTAATTAGTATAACCAGTAACAGCTGTATTTACCCTATTATTTAATGGCTGCTGTGAAAAAGGTCTATTCGGAAGTAGAACAATTGGCTAACGCAGAGTGTCCGATAACAATAACCACTGTTTGTGAGCAAAAGCTGTCCTGTATTGTCATGAAAAACTAAATAGCAACAGTTGTCAAGGGAACAACATCTTTAACTATTGCTGTTATTTAAGGACCACATCATTGACATATGAAAGATGGCCATTTCCACTTCTTCCAACTGTACAAAAATGAAGCCAAAATATCCTGCATATTTGGCCACTTGGAGCCAGAGTCTGCGCAGTAGTGGTTGGGGTTGGCGCAGTGGTATCGATGTCCCACCCATACACCCAGCCAATACTAATAGTAAGGCTCAGCCAATAGTAAGGCTCAGCTGTCAATTATGACATAAAACCCCCTTTTTATAGCTTCACATAACTAATTAAAACCAAACTTATCAGTAAAATGAACACTTGAACATACATTAGTGTAATAAGATATACCTAAAATGACGAAAACCATCTTTGTGTATTTTGATTTTTTAGTTTGGCCCATGTCCAATTTGCTAACATGGAGGAAACAGGCTTTATGACCTGTACTGCAGTCAACCACCAGGGGGCGATATAGATGTTTTGGGTTCACTTTAGGAGAGCTGTCATGTCATCCATCTTTATATATGTCGATGGACCAGATACATTATACTTTTGCCATTTGACATGGTCACTGTTTCAGAATAGGCGATCATACAGAGGTGACCAGAAAGGAGGTGCCAGGGTCCAACTTCACTTTTCCACCAATAAGATAATTCCTTTTCATTGTCCTATGTTTACAGTTGTGCCTGGACAACCCAGTCTCACTCCAGGAGACAGACAGTGCGCTGGTTCCAAGCATCTGAATCACCACCCCATGTGTTGAGCAATTCAAATGGATCTGGTGGAGAGCTTAAATGTAACATGTAACAGTTGCAATGTTTACTGTTTTCTCTTGCTACTTAAATGCCACAATTCATCTACGTGGCAGAGAATGCTGGGAAACCTCACAGAATAAGTAAAAATGAAGATACAGAAGCATTTTTGAGAGCTGTTGTGGAGCTAAAATCCATCTGTTTTTCGTCAGTAAGCATGGTTTTGCTGCATGCTAGTTTTGGTCTATAAGGATCGCCAAAGCATGGGTGTGACCAGCGGCTCATTAGTAACATGTTACATTACAAAAAAGCATGCACCATATTTGCCAATAGGCTACTGTTCAGTCAGATGTCATTCTTTTATTCAAATCAGATTAGTGTTGTATGCTATTTTTTACAATTACCATCAATGTACTTGCCAAAAAGGAAGAACATAAATGCAGCAACTGGTACACCCTGGTAGTTTCAATAACAGAATTATGTTACACGTCTGATCACATCCATGGTATGAAATCAACCTAAAAACTGTTCAGTGTGACTGAAATATTGTTGATTTGCTATGAAAACTGGTGTTTAATGCTGCTTTTTTTTTTTTTTTTTTACAAACGTAGTTCTCTATTGTGTTCTCTATTGATGAGATGTGTAGGGCATCTGCCTGACAATATTACATTCAGGTATAGCCTAAATGTCGACCAAAAAAAAAAAAAAAGGTTGGTCACTTACTGGTTAGGGCAAAAGTAAAAAAAAAAAAAAAAATAGGCTAACATTAACACAATGTCAGAGTGAATGAAATGAGAAGTGAAATAAAATGGCAACTATGATTAACGACACACAGAAGCTACCTGCTGCCTGTTGGGAAAAAATGTGGAAAATCTTGAGGCTAACCAGGGAAAAAAGCTGAAAGGTGACTGAATATTGGACTTAATCAGGTGGCCAGAAACAAAAAACAATACTAACATAGTGTAACTGCAGGTTGTTATGGCGAATGTGTGCACATTCTATCACTGAGTAAACTGACAGAATGACATATTGTATGTATATTTCATATTATATTCAATGCATAACAATAACAGTAGAGAACAACTGATAAAAACAAACAGTGAATACAAACAATGAATACAATAACTGCAGGAGGTTTGTGTAAAACCAGAGATTTGGATGAAAGATTATTTTCCTGATAATTTTAGGAACTTTTTATACAATACTCTGTTCAAATAATCAATCATACATACTTTTTTTTTTTGACAAATTCAGTGTTTTTCTCTCATTGTTCTATTAGCTCTTCGGTTGTTTTAACTTTTCTAATGCAGGATGAGGCTTTGAAGGCTCTGTGAATATAGCTTGTGTTCAGATCGTCACTGTGCAGTTATCCTGTTTAAAGCTTAAATAGTAATCTAAACTTTAAAAAGAACAATGTCATTCAGTTTTCTTCACAGAAATGAATGAAATGCTGAAATGCCCTACTAAGTTTTCTTACACCCCTTAAAATCAAGAAGGCCTCATGACTCTCAGTGAGGCTTTGGTGACCCCTAGTGAGGGTCAGAACCCCTAGGTTGTCTTAAACTATTCACTTTTTACTATATTTCAGGAAAGAAGATGTTTTTTTTTTAATATAGAATGAATACAGTCTGTATTAAAACCACCACCTAGTGGCTATTAGAGGGTCCACAGCTTCTACTTGGATTTAACCAAACAAACAAGCTAAACAACCAACATCACAAACAACCTACATAACAACATAAACACATGAAATAACCCCCCCCCCCAAAAAAAGACAAAATACCACATATACACAAGCCTTTTTGGCTTGTGTAGCCTTAAAGTGAATCAAATATAATAAATATAATAAATTATTATATTTTATTTTGAAACATTTTTAGAAACTAAAGTTAAATAACAAAAAATAATACTGTGATCCTAAGAATTTATTCTGCAACCTCTGTGGCTGTCCTGACCCTCATGTTGAGAAACACTCCCATACTCCCTTTCTGTCATTAACAATAAGTAACACAGATTTTTTTTTGTGTCATTAAGTGCTGTATAGCCTTTCAAAATAAAAGGAAACCCCCCCCCAGCTGCCTTAAAAATGAACCTTTTGCCTTAACAAAGAACAAACTGAACTTTCTGAGCTGCAGCCTGCTCTTCTCTTTTCTCCTCCCTCCCTCCTTTCTGTTCAACCCCCCCCCCCAGTGGTGGCAGTCTGCAGCAGAGCAGTTAATAAAGAGATTGATTATCGGCCTGTCAGGAAGTGACAGTTGGACAGGGCTGCTCTGCGTGAATGACAGAGGGCACGCTCACCACGCAGCAGCCCGCCTGACACACACACACAAACACGCACACACACACACCCAGATGCCTTTGCCAACACCAGGGGTAGGTGAGGTGGTGGTGGAGGATGAGGACGTGTGGGGGGTTGGGTGGGTGAGAGGCGGGCATGTGGAGAACAGCAATGCAACCTTCTGCTGGTGAAAGAGGTTTGTGTGTGTGTGTGTGTGTGTGTGTGTGTGTTTGTGGCGGGGGTGGGGGGTCAGAGTTCACAGCCACTGCCTTCTGTAGAGGGTGAAAGAGGGATGCCAATGACGCCTTACACAGTAGCCAAAGGGGTCAGAAACACACATTCACTCACTCTCACTCTCACTCTCACTCACACACACACACACACACACACACACACACACACACACACACACACACACACACACACACACACACACACACACACACACACACACACACACACTAAGCTTGTGAGCTCAGAACTTGGAGCTACTTGGAATTTGCTTATCACGTGACCTCCTGGGGCCCAAACGGATGTTTTCCTACACACAATCATAAGTGAGAGTCACTGTTATGCCATTCATTATAAAGATATCTTTTATCTGAGAGTATCCTGATTTTACTTGAATTTTAATTTTCAGAAGTATGTTGTAGAATGTTTTTCTTATTTCACCTGGTTTAAATTCTCTTTAAATTGATGATTTCATGATTTTATGAAACACTTTGTAACATTGATTTTAAAAGTGCTCTTATTATTATTATTATTATTATTATTATTATTATTATTAATATTATTGTGTGTGCCAGCAGGTAGTCAGCTCAGCTAGAGAAAAACTCTTTATCATGGCTACCTTTCCAATGGTTTGATACTTTTAATGAACAGATGCTGTGCATTGGAACTGTTGTGATTAATGTCTCATGTTGTATGTTGTGTTTTGCCCTCTACTGTAAATCACATTTACCTTAGAGAGACAATAAACATCTGAACTGAACTGAATAATTTTCCATAATGTCACTTGTGGCCACATTGCTGCTCGGCCTGCTTTATCTGTTATTTTCATTGTAAGATGTAGGCTTTTGTGCCTGATGCACTCTTCTGACAGTTGCTCTGCTTGATTTTGTTGCTGCACCCTCAAAATCCCTGAATCCAAAGGAAAATCAGGAAGTATATCGCTAGAAATATGCAGACGTTTGTGTATTTTGTACACAGAATTTTATTCAGTACACCAATTAGTTAGTATTACTGTATTTAATTATAAGAAAGGAAAATGCACTCTGTCTATTAAGAAAAAAAAAGGGTATTATGACTTTATTGACTGTATTCAAACTTAAATAATTTAATCTACCATAATATATAAATTATATATATATGCCATATATTATGGCATGGTGTTTAGGAAATTATTATAAGTATTATTATTATAAGAGTACATTTCCTTTCTAATTTGAGGAAGCTACAGGTGAAATGTGTTCACTCCTAATAAATAAAGCATA
This sequence comes from Dicentrarchus labrax, assembly GCF_905237075.1. Classification (NCBI taxonomy): domain Eukaryota; kingdom Metazoa; phylum Chordata; class Actinopteri; family Moronidae; genus Dicentrarchus; species Dicentrarchus labrax. The sequence continues at coordinate 1,076,900 of NW_026136703.1, read as the reverse complement.
TTAGTTATGAGCAACAGCTGACTTTAGAATGGAGATATTAGTTAGAACACAGGGGTTAGAGTTATTTCGACAATTAACACTTGAAGATCTGTGTTTTGTTACATAAGAATATACCATATTATCTATTATTATATTATATCTTCCATATATTATTAAGGGAGAATGAATATTACTGTGGTACTAACACCTTATAAGAGCCATACTGAGCAAAGCATGTTAACATCATAATTCATGTACAACAACTTTATTACTTACTGTAAATAAGCAGTAATTAGGAGGTTGTTGAGGACTCTTGGTTAATGACATAGTAGTTGTAGAATATGGTCATGCAGAATAAGGCATTAATTCCCAATTCACAGTAAGAGAGCAAATTAGTGCTTATAGGATTAGGTTGCTGACCATTTTAACTGCTGTTTCTGCATCAATGCATTTTCATGAACCGTAAATTGGCCATTTTGAAGACATATATGTTTGATAAAACACGTTTCTCATCATGAAATAACGTACATTTTAAAGACAAAAAAAAGACATTAATAGGTTCTCCTTTTTTTCTCTCAGTAAAACAAACAGAATGTGCACTCACTTTATGAGACAAAATATGTGCATTTGGGTTAACAGGTTAAAATATTTTCCTTCATAGTAGCGGTAATTTGGAGACCCCGTCTCCTTCTTACGTATGTTCACTTCATAAACGAGACAGTTTAAGTGCATTTAAGTTAAGGATCTCATTTTTCCATCATCAGTAAAACTTGTGTGTACCTTAATATAAAGTGTTTGTCAACCTGACCAATGCATCTATCATTCTTTATAGTAATTTTTTCACTTTAAAAATATTTGTTTTGTCTCAATAATAAAACAGGAATAACACAACCGTTTGCATCACTCTTTTTGAGTTATGTCAACTTCTAATGGGCGGCTGTGGCTCAGAGGCAGAGCAGGTCGTCCACTAATCGGAAGGTTGTTGGTTCAATCACCGTCTCCTGCTGCCACATGAAAGAAAGATATTGAACCCTGAGTTGCTCCCAATGCTGTATGAATGTGTTATTGAATTTAAAATTTTGTGAAATCATCTTCAACAAATGATCTACACTGAGTTAGGGAAATCCTCTACAATCAAATACTCATAAAATTAACTTGTTTGATGTTATTTATGTCAACACAACTCATTAAAACAATGTTTGCAACTTAAAAGGTCTATCTAACTCAATAAATTAGAAGTTGTATCTTGCAACCATGTATTTATTTAAGTGGTGACAATAGGTTAACTGAGTTACTCTTTAGAGTGTGTTCACTCCATTTCATTTCCAGAATTGCCACTGCAACCTTAACCCAAATCTTACATGCCTAACCCCCTACCCTGTCCTAACCCAACTGGATGGTTGACCAGAGGGAGTTGAATCCCCCATAATGGGTGTGAACAGATTTTGCCTGCACCACATATCCACACACATATATGCACAAACAACTGAATTACCTGGCCTCCTATAGCATCAGTGGGAACTGGTAAACGCACATCTGCCACCGCTCCCATAACCCTTGAATAGTTCCACAGAAAGGAGGTAGTTGGGGTGGAGGTGGGGGGGTATAGTTGTTACCCGCCCCCTTTCCATACCTCAGTCATTGTTTAAAGGGAACGTGCTCCAAGAAGAAAAGGATGGGGTAGCATCCCCTGCCTCCTTTTCTTGGTGAGAAGACAGTGTACCTTTTCTGTTTGCACTTACATATACAAGTACACATGTAGTGGTGAGAGCAGCCCATTCCCCATTTTTCCATACATCAGAGCGCAGTATTAAATATCAGTATGTCCCCAGCCTGTCCCCATAGTCACATGGGACTATTCTGGCAGTGCTCCGGCACAAAACAACCACACAGTCGACATATAGTGAGCGGCTGTTGTGGCGGTGAGGAGCATATGCCACATAATGAGGCTGACAAGGTGAACACAAAGGAACAAGTTGCCCCGCGCGCCCCGTGGAAGGAGCCCCAGGGTGCTTTAGCGAGAGGAAACATAGATGACCTGAGTAAAGCACGAGAGGTCAGAGGTTATGTTGGTTTGTAAAATGATCATCTGTGATATATTTTAGGCCCTGTGATACGGCACTCTCATCTCATTCTCATCAGCAAATCCCACAACACTGAATGTATCTACTAACAAGTATTGTGTATGTATCAAAGACTGAGCCACAGAGCTCCATTGTTGTCCAGAAACTATGTAAAATGCTGACATGTTCTTTAATTAACATGAACACACACAGAACTTTATTTATACACCCTCCTGCTGCCCCAAATACTCACTAGAACACAGAATGTGGATTAATCTGCCGCTTAAACCAACAAATCTCCTCCTATTTGAGTAATGTTTGATACAGTCAGAATATGTTTTAGGAAACTACTAGGCTTTTTTTTTAAAATGAAACTACATATTATATATATATATATATATTTGTGAGATGTTTTTAAAGATTTCCATCCTCAGTAGGAACCTGTGGGCTGAGACTTAGAGCAAGGGAATCAAAAGACGAGGTGGACTAATGCAGTGTTTCCCAATCTTTCTTGATTTACTGATGACACCTCACTCCGGTGTGGACATGAGTTTTTCACAGACTTTCATTTAAAGGCCTGGAGAGATAAAAGTATCCAGTAAAAAAAGAACATTGTCATTTTTGGAGAATTATTTTTTCGTTATTCTCTTTTGACAGATCTGGGGATGACTGCGTTTTCTTACTAAGCACCATGGGCCACTTTATATCCATTGATGAATTTAAGTGAATCATAAAGAATGTGGTGATGGAAGCATGTGGAGGTTTTTCCTCAGAGGCCATTGTGTTTAAATAATTGTTCTGTTCTATTGTGTATTTTGTATATTAAGATTTTATATGTTACCTTGACCAGCTCTCTCTTCATCTCAATGGGACTTCTTGGTAAAATAAAGTAAAATAAGAAAATACATGAAATAAATATCAGTTTATATTTATCTAGGAATCCTATCAGGAGCCACTCCTGATGCTGTGGTGGGAAACCTGTGGACTGATTCTTTTTGTTATAGGATTTGTTAACAATGATAAAAATAAATCACCAACCCTATCCTGTAAATCATTAACATACAACAGGCCACAATATATTGGCATATGTGTTGGTTTGGCTATGACTTTGCATTATTTTATTTTTAATATGCATTAAGTCAAAGTTGCCTTTTCCTCATCAGTAAAAAAGTTTTTTGTGTAAAATGTAGATATATGTAGATATATACTGCTGCTGTTTTAACTTATTTTGTAACAATAATAAATAATATTAACTCAAGTCCTCTGATTTACTTTTTTCACATGCTGGTAAGCACATGTCTGGTTTGATAAAAGCTTATTATAACGATTATTCTATCAAAGGTCATTAATAAACTCATGTAATAAATGTTAATTTAAAAATGTGCTACAGGATAAGTTATGAAATAGATACATTTTTATTTTGTCTAAACTGTTACTGTACTGTTTTCAAATGGCCTGGTGGAGTTTTCTTTCTTTTTATTTTAAAAATAATGTGTGTCTGATTTTTTTTCCACATAAAAGTGTAATTTCCACATAAAAATCCTTAAAATACCTTCTACCTCATTAAAATCCACCATCTCTATCCATGTTTGCATGTCCACAAGCCCTGCATGTGCATTGCTGTGCATTTCAGGCTTTGTGTGTATATATAAAAAAAAAAGAGTGACATTTCTCTAATAGGGATTAATAAAGTAAATCTTAAATCTTACTGCCAGAATCTCTGATATGCAAATTTTGTTCATTTCTAAAGTTTTCCTGCTGGACACTAGATGTCTCCTACTTCACTGTAAAGTCCATTCTCAGTGGATGTGCACTGGTGGCTTCAAGTTTCTACATCACAATGTACAAGTTGCATACTGGACCAGGATTCAACTTCCAAACTATTTGTGATCACACAAATCCTGCTGGTAGCCCCCACCCCTTAAAATCAGCTTTTCAATGAGCAACTTTCCACTTTCAATAGATGAATGTGAAAACATCCTTCTAGTGTCAAACTCTGCCCAGACATCATTCAAACATCATACTGTAGCAACAAGAAGAAATACTGGAGGGGGAAGTTTATTATTCTTATTGTGAGAAGTCCTTTAATCAGAGCTACATTTATAACAAACCATTCTGACAGTCTTGTTGCTGGATTTGGCCTTTCAGTGCCACAGATTTTTAAATGCATTTTACCCTTTTTCCTTAATTGCTCTGCTTGCAGTAAAAAAAAACAACATCAGTTTTTGGTTAAAGAAGCATCCCTTTCACTGTCTAGTCATTGTTTCTGTGCCAAATGTTACACCTTCGCCCATTTTATTAAAACTGACTTTCTATTAATAATATGTGAGTATCTGATTCCTTCTTATGCATTTGAATGTGTAAAATCACTGCACATCTCATGGGAATGTCATGCCTCATTTTTCACTACGCGGAATAGAGGTGCCAGACTTTTAGCAAAGAAAAACTAATTTACTGATTTCACCAACACACACACTTTCCCAAATCCACACTATTTTTTTTTTTTTTTGCACTTGATCAGCAAGTGGAACAATCAATACCTCTAGATTGAGTAAGCGGACTGCTGAGCCTGGAATCAAGATGTTTTTTTCTCTCCCCCTTTACCGACAGAGAGGAGGAGAGCGTTTCACACCCAGAGAGGAGGAATAAGAGTGTGGGAGGAGGAGGAGGAGGAGGAGACGCAGATGGACAAGTGCTTTAACGGCTGAGTCTTCCTCTGGCTCTGTGCCACGGCCACAGACTCTCTTTGTTTGCCCGGCTACTAAACTAATAGAGATAAAGGCAGGTTCCTGCTGGCCCTGAATTAGAAAGTCATTAAGGAATATAAACACACATGGGAGCTCTCTCTCACACTCTCTCTCTCTCTCTCTCTCTCTCTCTCTCACACACACACACACACACACACACACACACACACACACACGTACACGTGCATAAGTGCAGAACTGCACAGGTACTCATGCTTGCATAGAAACACTGTATATGTGTGAACAATTTCAATGAGTGCCTGTCCAACATCAGTACGGGATGCAGCCTCAAAATGACCAACATATGCGCACCCACACCCACACACACACACCCACACATTTCCACACCTTCTGTCAGTGCTAGAAATCCAAACAAGGTCTTGTTTCCCAACTCAGTGCCAGGGGGAACTCCTTTTTGTCACCACACAATTACTTCTTTCTTCACATTCTCTTCCATTTTCTGCCATGTCAAAATTCTAATGTGAGTGTCAAGGGCTCCATTTGACTGGTTGGTGTGTGTGTGTGTGTGTGTGTGTGTGTGTGTGTGTGTGTGTGTGTGTGTGTGTGTGTGTTTTCTATTACTATACTTCAATCTGAGCTGACAGACATATTTGATGGCCAATGCTGAAAGTGCTGGTTCTTAGTGTACAAATAATGTGGCCTGATCTAATCCATAATTTGTAACCACATTTGAGGTCTATTCACATATTTTTTGTGTGGCTTAACCAATCAGAAGCAGAATAAATCTGTTTGACTTTAAATAATTATTTTAGAGACACTACAACAGGTCACAGAATGAGTAGGGAAACCCTATAAGGAGGAGTCAGGATGATCTTTTGCTTACTACTTCTGACTTCTCTACCCTGTCTGTGGCTCTCAACAGCAAGCCTATTGGTTAATACTGAAGATATAAATTTCTAAAAACAGCTCACGCATATATAGTTTCACTTTATAGAAAAAAGTAATTTACGAAAAAAGCAGCTCACTCCATCAGCAGGAAATAGTGTTAAAATTTGTTCACTATTTTCAGTGGGGGATTAATCCACAGTTGGTGCTTTGGTGAGTATTTGGGGCAGCAGGACGGTGTATAAGTAAAGTTTTGTGTGTGTCATCATGGGAACGTGTCACCCAGTGCAACAGTGTGGCTCACTGATGTGTTTTTACAACAACAATGGAACATAGCCGCATTCACCCATCTCTCTCTCTCTCTCTGTCTCTCTCACCCCAACTGGTTGAGGCAGACGACCACCCACCCAGAGCCGGGGTCTGTCCGAGGTTTCTGCCTCTTAAAAGGACGTTTTTCCTTGCCGCCGTCGCCCAAGGTCTTGCTCATGGTGGTACTGTTGGGTCTCTGTAAATAATGTTATAAAGAGTTCGGTCTAGACCTGCTCTATTTGAAAAGTGTCCTGAGATAACTTCTGTTATGAATTGGCGCTATACAAATAAAATTGAATTGAACTGAATTGAATTGAATTCACACAGTGATGGCAGAGCCCATCAAACAGAAACAAATGCATTCATTCATTCACATTCACATACTGATGCATAGCATCAAGAGCATTTGGGGTTCAGTCAGTTCAACCATCAACCTTCCGATTAGTGAATGACAAGCTCTACCTCTGAGCCACAGCCGCCGGAAAACAATTTTAGTTGTCGTCTCTCATGTTAGTCCGTGCCTTTAAGCTAAAGGACAATCACTTTTGAAAAGAAAGCAGGTTTCCAGTCTTGTGTTTTGAATTTTGCTAATGGGGCTACAGTTTCTTTCTTTATGATTCATTTTATCTTATTAACAGGAATTACAGTTAGTCTAGATCAGGGGTCTCCAATGGGGTGTTCAATGGCACCTGGAAGCCCATGAGTATCCTATGTAGGGTTGGGTACCGAAGAAAACCGCGGTACCAATAGGGCACTGGTTCCGACGTAAACAGTAGTAACCAGACCGAATAAGTACAAACATTTCGGTGCCTCATTTCGGTGCCTGACTTTTTTTTTTACTGCCCCCCGGTGTTCCGGTGTCAACTTGCGTGACGTCAGTGCCGCTACTCAGCATACTTGTTGATCAGAACTGATAGTGAGAGGATCAATGAAGATGCCGAAGGCAAAACGCTCCAAGATTTGGCTGCATTTCACACGTCTAAGGATGCAGACTCTGTGACATGCAACAAATGCCATAAAACAATTGCACGCAAGGGAGGTAACACGTCGAATTTGATGAAACATCTGGCGACACATGGAGTTTATTTAAAGCCGAACAATTCAAGGCCAAGCACTTCAGCAGCCACAGCCAGTGTCGGCCTCGCCGGACAAATTGAAGAGACTCCCAGCCCTGCCAGTGTGGTGGTGGACATCACAGATGTTGATGATGACATCAGCCTTTCCTCTTCGGGTAAATCTAGTAATTTGATGCCAACCGCAAATCACGTGTGCTATGTCGTTAACTTAATATTGTGTTCAATTTGGCCCTGGAAATAAAAGGGTATTGTTTTTTAAGTGTGTGTGGTTTCGTTTTTTTTAAGTGCCGGTTCGAGAACCATTTAAGCACCGGAACCGTTTAAAAAATACTGAGTATCGGATAAAACCCAACCGATACCCAACCTATGTGAGGCCCACAGAATGTTTCCTCCAAACTCAATCTTAATCTTCATTTCATTCCTGTAAAACTTGAAAGTAAGTGGATAAATGTGTTTCATTGTGTCAAATCATTTAAATTCAATTCAATTCAATTCAATTCAATTCAATAAATACAAACTGATGTGTTTTTATGATTTAAAAAAGTAAATTGAGACTATAGTCTTTATTACATGTTGTCAATTGAAACCCTTCTGCATCTGCCGCTCATTCTATGAGTCCCAAGTTGTGGCCTGAGCCTTCACCCACTTTGCACTTTAAGATTTTCATGATCAGTTAATCAGTTAATTGTTTTGCCTTGATCAGCTGAGCTGAGTAAACTTACTCTGAGTTCATATCAGTAGTTATACTATCCTTGTGTTACCAGGGAAACTAAATCAAACTGGTTTAACCCTGTATGTGTAAATGACTGTTATGTTATTCAGTTGAAAGCATGAATTAAACATGGTTGTCTAGTATACAGAGAAGTCCTTCTGACAGTCTCCCTTTAGGTAACCCTCATTCTCAAAAAGGCTGGATACATGGGCTAAATGGTTAATTTATAATTAATATATAATAATTTTAATCTTTTGTATCTGGACAAATGTTAAAAAGACACCATAAGTTATCTCTTAAAATCAACAGACACCATAATAAATATACACAAGATAGTAGTAGATGGAAGAAGTCCTCTGGTCTGGATAAAAAAAGGAAGAAATATCACTGTATTACATATACATATAATATCATTTTTTCAGTATAAAAAAGTATCAAATGTACTTGTTAGGTAGAATAGCAACCTCTTTAGGAGGTCATTTTGCAGTATTTGCAGCATTATGTAACTGCTTGTGGTGGGGCTAATGTTAATCTGCAGAGTAACTGAAGCTGTCCAATAAATGTAATGGAGTAAAATGTACAATAGTGAGATGTAGTGAAGTGTAAGTTTAAAGTGGAAAAAAATGGAAGTACAAGCACCTTAAAATTTTACTTGAGTAAATGTATTTCCACAGCAAAACACACAGTTAGCTGCAATCGACAAGGACACACTGAAGAAGAGAATGAAATAAAATGAAATGAAAGGGAAGGAACAGCAGACGACTGATCAACACAGACAACAAGATGGCAGCAAAAGACAACTAGTACCCTAATGTAATTTTGGAACATTAAACCACAGCTTTAAGTAAAAGAAAACTAAATATTGAACTGGCAGTGGCATACTTTTTTTATTTAGTATTTTAATCATTACACTGACTTTAGAAACTCTCAAATCAGAACGTGTTCCAGTGAAATCCTTCATCAGCTTTTTCAAAAAATTCAATTTACCACGACAACCATGTCAGGTATGCCGGGCCATATTTTCTGCAGCTGCGGTCGATATTGAACTCTAATTTCAACAACACGTTTGGGAGGTTCTGATTTGAAAACTCTACCCCCTTCCTCCTCGCCTGATGTTTCCACGTGGGATCGCCTCAGCCTTCCTCTCTCTCTCTCTCTCTCTCTCTCTGTCTCTCACTGTCTCGCTCTCTGTCGTCTCAGCATTAGTTAAGATGGCTGCACGGTGGCTGCCGGGAATGAGCGTTTAAAGCTCTCCGAGGTGCAGGCGGCTTAAACGAGCTCATTTGTTACCTCTGCATTCCCAAAGACAAGCTTACAAATGGAGCCACTATCCAATTATTATTAGCAGGGAGAATAGAAGCAAGGGCTCCAGTCCGTATCAACCTGGTTCAGGATGGACCCTGAAACACACACTGTGGGGTCAGCGGGGTCAGACTGGAGCCGGGACACAAGGAGGTGTTTTTATGTCAAAATGAACTTTTATATTGTGCAGAGATAAAGCGATAGAGAGGAAAGAAGATTTTTTATTAAATGTTAACAGGTTCAGAGGTAGATCAGTTTTAACATTTATACACACACACACACACACACACACACACACACACACACAGAGCACAACAATATCCGTGTACCTAAACCAGTGCTCACACAGCATTAAAATGTGTTCGGGAAAAAAAGAGAAGAAAACAGCATATGGAAGCCCCAGCAGAGGCATTCTTATTTCTATCTGTGAAAATTCATTACGGATTCTCACAATGAACGTGTGTGAGAATTCGCCGTTTGTTCTCGTCTCGAGCTAAACAAAGGCACATGTGCTCGTTTTCAGAGCGGGACGCGGCACGGCCTGATTTCAAAGGCACAACTTGAAAGACGACAGACAGCTATTTACAATATTTATACATTTAGGATGCTGATACTATGCATATTACATGTCTGTCTTCAACTGTGTGTGTGCGAATGTGTGTGTGTTAGAGGCAACAACAGTGGGGAAGGGAGTCGCTGATGAAAAAAGGTTACTTTGGAAATTCTCTGATAATTGGGGCCTTAAAAGGAGCTCATTTTTAACTATGTCACCACGACTGCTCGATGACAATTAATCTGTTTGCGGCTGCTTCCTTGGCATCTGTGCCAATTACTTTATATGCTAATATATGCAAATGACATCTCAGATGCCAGTTTCAAGTGTAATGCGAGTGGCGTATTGTGTCTTTTTTTTAAAAAAGTCATATTGTTGAGGCTGATCAACAATGCGAGTGCTTTAAATTTGGAGGTGTGTAAGTTATTAATTTTCCTCAATGGCTCAGTGTTTCCTCATAAAACACTGCAGCCAACATGTTTCCTGACTCACATATGATACGTTTTAAATGAATTCCAAGATTTGCGGCTCTGGTTCCCCCCCGAATTTGTCTCTAGTCAGGGTGTCTTTAAATAAAATATTAATTTACACAAAAGATAATTGCAGAGTTTGTAGATATTAAATAAACAAAATGTGCAAATCAGAAAAAAATATTGTTTTGTCAAGTTTTACAGAGCAGTTCAGGGGAGAAAATATTCACAATGCAATTTATTCTCACTTTTAAATGTAATTCTGCAAAAGATTACTTTGATTTACATTTGTCTGTTTTTAAAATAATAATAATAATAATAATAATAATAATAATAATAATAAAACCCTCCTCCCAGAGTTTGGCTAGGTTAAAGTTCTGGACAGTGTTTTTCTCACTTTAATGTTAAAAAAAAAAAAAAAAATCCTTGTTTGAGTCTGGATAGTCGACCATTTTATGTACATACAGTGATGAAAAAACATTTTTTTTTATTTTTTCACAAATTTTCTTGTGTTACCATGGATTAGTTTTGCTGCTCCTAATTAAAATGCCCCATACAAACATGAGCATTATCTGAGTGTCAAGGCTCTTCAGAGGTCAGGTTATTTTAACCTCTCTCCTTAACATTTATAAGCAGTATGTGAGCACAGTTTATACACACTATAATGTAGTTTTCAAGCAGACATTATTTTTGTCTATTATTATAACTCCTCATATGCAGCATCCATAACTGGTGTATAAACAAATGCTAATAAAGCATGTATTAACCAAACAAATGATTCACAGGCAACTGTCAAACTTCATAATATGTCCAATATGCATGAAGACATACAATAATAATTATTACAAATGACAAATAATTATGACTATTGTTATATTATGTTATCCAGCGTTCATAATATGTTACACAGCAGATAAATATGCTTTATATGGGGAGATATATGTAGTTGACAAATATATTAATAATCATTTATATTATAGTTTGTTATAGTGTTGTTAGTGTTTATATACTATATAAAGTGAGGGTTCAATTCCCTAACAGAGCAGCTGAGCAACATAAAGTCGATCAAATTTAAGACAAGAAAGCATATTTGGCCAGCAAGGTGAGATTGAAATCCATCCAAAATAATGAATTGATGACATTTGACCTTTTTGTGGCAGTAGACATCTGATACTGATACTGTAAACTTATATTTAACTATATGCATGTGTCTGTGTGTGTGTGTGTGTAGGTGTGTGTGTGTGTGTGTGTGTGTGTGTGTGTGTGTGTGTGTGTGTCTGCAGTCATATTTCAGTCAAAACTAAAACACACATAAGTCATACACTGGGTGAATGTGAGGGTTGAGGGGTTCGGTCTGGGATTGGAGAAATTATCTGAATGTATTTATGTAAATCAACTACTAAGTGTATACCTGTGAAAATATTCATGAAAGTTATGAAATAATTGCAAAACATTTATAAATGTACAAAAACTTTGCATCTTTAAAATCAATCTAAAATAGGCTACATAAGGATTTAAATCCATAAATATCTCGTTATAGAATAAAATAAATTACAAACCTGACAGTGATGTCAGTTTTTGAACACTATGGACTGGCTATCATTTCCCTACAGCAGAGAATCCCAGTTTGTGTTGAATGCGGTTAAATGCTCTCTGTTAAAGCCTCCACCCATTCTCACAGACTGTATACACCAGCATTAAGTCAATCAGCTGCTCTTCTACATCAGGAAACTTAAACAGCTCATACTGTACACATAACTGAGGATTCACTCTGTTATTCAGCGAAAGTGGAATAACGCTGAGTAAATGTTAATGAATGCACTTTGAGCATATCCACAGAGCCCTTTTCTCTTTCTATAAATGGCAGTAATTACCTCCATCGACAGACACACAGAGCTGCTTTAAGATGCTTTTCTATTGTTCCTTTCCCTCCTGGTCTCCGTCCTCTGTTCCGTCTGCAGCCCTCCATCACTCCGACTGAAGATGTCACTGTTGTATACCGAATATCTGCTCCCTGAAGTTGTGTGTGTGTGTGTGTGTGTGTCAGATGAGAGAATATGTTTTCATGTTCATCAGTGAGAAACAAAGCTATGTTGTATTTACGGCGTTTGACTGTGAAGTTTTGACAATGCAGGGGGTACAATAGACAAAGAAAAAGAAATCCATTAGAATTAATCCAGCTGGGTGATCTTTAAAAAAAGAGATAAACACATAAATGTAAACTCAATACAACCAAATTCCATTTTTTAATTTGACTGTCGATGAAAATTTAGATACATTCTGTTGAAGTGCAATTTTAAGGTATAAAAACATACTCTTGTTATTCTGCACATTATTTGGTCCAAAAACCCTAAAAACACTGTAGCGTCACATGCAGCACACACAGATTTAACACGGCCTATGAAAACTCAAAAATAATAAGTCTTATTCCAGAGCTGAAGTATTCATTAAAACAATTATGAAAATGACACCTGGTGTTTAAGGGGTGGGAGGTGGTGCCACGCTTAGTTTTAACATACACATGCATTGTTATCAGGCCTCACTGCAGTCTTACTGTACACGTTGGGGTGGGTTTTCTGTAATTAAAGCATCAACATATTTGGGAAGTTATGATTTGATAATTACATTGAGGCTCACCGGGAGAGAGAGGATTAAAAGAAAAATGAGTCAAAATAAAAGTAAGTGGAATGAAAACAGAACATGAGACACAATGTGTGAATTACACATAAAATATTCCTCTGACCCAGTATGCATAAACAAAAACACACTCATACACACACCTGCAGCAAACTACTTCTACTCTTGTCAGCGCATGTGAGTAGATTTTATGATGTAACCGATTCAACAGGCTTTTATTACCGTTAGAGACTGATCTTTGTGTGTGCTTTGTTTTTTGCTAAATTGCTTTGTTTTTGTATTGCAGTTTGGTTGATGGCTTTCTACATAAACTATATCTGCAGATGTTCAGGGAATAGCAGCTTGGCTTGTAGCCTGGTTGATGTTGAGCTTACTTAAAGGGCTGAGGATTATTGAGAAACAATTATTGATACATATTTTGAATAGATATTAGTAAATCAATTTGACAGATAAATATTCAACTGTTGGCCACAGAGAACACTTGTGTTCCCACCAGTGACACCAGCTCACTGGGGATTTTAGTGATCAGAATAGCGGAATAGTGTGTTCTGACTGAATCAAGACTCGACCAAAGAATTAATAAACTTTAAATGACACAACATGACAAGAAATACTAAATTATTTTCATGAATGAGCCTGAGAATGAGACATGCTCTGGGCAAAGAATACACTAAAATGCTTTCATTTGGCAGAATCTTTCTAAAAAGTGGCACAGATTGTGTAAACTTCTGCCTTCTTTGGTGCAACGCTGTGCCATCCTAATCTTAAAATTACATTATTAAGTGAGACCGAAACAAAACACATGACTGACTGTAATGAAGAATGTTTGTTATGCTTTGAAGGTATTTTGCTCATCCTGAACATATATATCAATATTTATATATTCCTATTATAGTAATAAATTATTATTATATATTATATAATTAATAATGTAATTCAAACACCATCCTGCTGCCCAAAATACTCACTAGAGCACCAAATGAGGACAAATTTGCCATTGAAAATAGTCCCTAACAAACACACTATTTCTACCTGTTTGAGTAATATTTGTTAAAAACTAAAGGGAAAAGCTCTTTTAAGAAAACACTGAGCATTAAAAAAAGAAAGAAACTATATATTTGTGAGCTGAACAAAGATTGACAAAAAACAAAAATAATGTGAGAATGCTATTGATTGACTATAATCCAGCATGTAATACCATTGCCCTTCAAGCTCAACAACAAGCTCAAAGACCTGGGACTCTACACCACCCTAAGTGATCAGATCCTTAAATTCCTGACAAGCAGACACAGAGCTGTGTGCATAGGCACAACCACAAACTTCACCCTGACTCTCAACACTGGCATGCTCAGCCCTCTCCGTTACACCCTGTTCATATGCAACTGTGTGACCATCCACAGCTTCAACACTATCGTCAAATTCACAAAGACCTGAGCTGGACCCACCACAAAAAACAACGAGACAGTGGCTTTTCTTCCTCTGCAGGCTAAGGAGATTCAACATGGGTTCCGGATACTGTATCCTGACCGGGTACATCATTGCCTAGTATGGCAGTTTCCCCGGCTTCGACTGTAAGGCTCTGCAGAGGGTGGTAAAAGTTGCACATCATCAGGACAAAACTACATTCCATGGAGGACCTCTACACCCAGTGATGCAGGAAGAAGGCCAACAGGATCATCAGAGATCCCGATCGCCCCAGCCACAAACTGCTGGTCCCGCACCACCAGGCTCAGGGACAACTTTATCCCACAGGCTATAAGTTGAATTCTTGCACTCTCAAGCTTATCACTATGTCACTTTGCTCACACTGATACACAGATGCACTGGCTCCACCTGCTTACTTATCTGGTTACTTACAGTTTACAACATGTTTAAATCTCAGTATATAGCAGGTCCCTGTCGAAGTATCCTTGAGCAAGATACTGAGTTAGTTTCTGTTCGAAGGAGTTTGCCATCACTGTATGAATGTGTGTGAAAGGGTGAATGTGGCATGTAGTGTTAAACCGCTTTGAGTGGTCGGGTAAGACTAGAAAGGCGCTATACAAGTACAGGTCAATTTACCATTTACCATTTACATGTTATACCTGTATAACAGGTACCGTAAAATACTAGTTTACACCTGTACACATGACAGTAATTTTACTACCTGTCTATCCATCATGGTATAATTGTATGCACAACAACCTGTTCTCATTACATTTCCTACACTAATGCACAATCTGTTTATATTACAGTTACAATACATTTAACTTTTATACTTTTTTTTACATTACTCACCTGGCTACCACAGTATATTATATTCATTTATTTTAGCTGCTGCACTATTTTATGTCTTAGATTATAACTAGATTGTGTTCCACTTGTATGATTTTTAATACATATCTACAGGATAGAACTGTTGGAGGTAGCCTGAGATCTATGAATTGTCTATGAACAACTGCTTCACTATGATTGTTGTGCATATGACAATAAAGAACCTGAACTTACAGTACCCCATCTGTCAGTACACACACCATCCTACCCTGCATTCATCAGGCTGTGTGGCTTTCTAATCCCTCTCTTTAGCAGCGGTGTGTGAAAGCTAACACTCCTCCATGTGATTATGAAGGGCCCTGGGCTGGTGATTATCTGGAGAGACCACCGCAGAGACCCCCGGCCATGATCTCCCAAGCCAGCACCACTGTAATTCTGCCTAATTGATCTTCACACTTTAATAAATTTGTTTCTCCCTAAGTCAACACAGGTAAAACTCTGTTTGGTTGTTCTAGCTGCAGGAGATTACACTACCTTTTTTTAACTGGATGTTGTTGATGTTGACATAGTCTTGTTTTATTTCTTTCTAACTCTTAAAATGTGGACCAGAATTTTGCAAAAACCAATTCAACCATACTCAACAGTGCTTATGGGTTAGTCCTCCTCTTTGGTCCAGACTGGAATATCTCAATAATTATTGGATGTATCGCTATGAAATATTGTACAAATATTCATGTTCCAAAGATGATGAACCCTACTGACTTTGGTGAACTCCTGACTATTCATCTAGTGCCACCATGAAGTTTACAGTCTTGAGAACTGTTAGAAGGATTGCCAATAAATCTGGACAGTCAAGATGAACTCTAATCACTTTGATGATCATTTTATTTATAAAGTTCAATAACACAAATCACAATTTGCTTCAAGGGGCTTTAATCCTTTGACTCTTCATTTAGTGTCATCATTAGGTTAAAGTTTTTTGACGCAAACTGAGGATAAGATGTGAAAGTTCAATTCAATTCAATAGCGCCAATTCATAACAGAAGTTATCTCAGGACACTTTTCAAATAGAGTAGGTCTAGACTGAACTCCTTATAACATTATTTACAGAGACCCAACAGTACCACCATGAGCAAGCACTTGGCGACGGCGGCAAAGAAAAACTTCCTTTTAGGAGGCAGAAACCTTGGACAAACCCCAGCTTTAGGTGGGTGGTCGTCTGCCTCGACCAGTTGGGGTGAGAGAGAGACAGAAAGAGAGAGAGAACAGAGGTAACGACAGAAGGACAGAGACAGAGACGAAGGTGCACAGCAACAACAGTAGCAACAACTACACTAATAGTAGTGACTGATGATGATGAACATGAAGAAGAAGATGATGACAACGACGACAACAACGATGGGGGACAATGAGCAGTGATTATATTAATAATAGTATCTGTAGTAATAATAATAATAATAACAATAATATCAGTAATATTAGCAACGGGAGTCAAGCAGGACCATGGCAGGAGGCTCCACAAGAAAAAGCACAAGTGAAGTTTACTAACTTGCAAACATGCATTAATGGGGCATGAATGTGTGCAGAAAGAGAGAAAGAGGAAGAGAGGAGCTCAGTGCATCATGGGAAATCCCCCGATAGTCTAGGCCTATAGCAGCATTACTAAGGGATGGTTCAGGACTCACCTGATCCAGCCCTAACTATAAGTTGAAAATATCCACTTATGCTGAGGCTTTATGTCTGCTTCATCAATGTATTATTACATGGACGACTGAAGAAAGACAATGACACAAAGAAGTAGTGTTCATGAAAACAAACACACACAGCCGAACTTTTTCACACACAATCAATGTCTGCTTTTTAGCTTAGCGCTATTATCTGTACAGTTGGTACATTGGATGTTTTGGTCAAACTACAGAATGTAGTAAGCATCATATTTGGGCGGCTGTGGCTCAGAGGCAGAGCGGGTCGTTCCTTAATCGAAAGGTTGTGGGTTCGATCCCGGTGCCACATGTCGAAGTATCCTTGAGCAAGATACTGAACCCCGAATTGCTGCTGATGCCGTGCATCGGTGTGTGAATGTGTATGAATGAGTTAGTTTCTGTTTGATGGGCTTTACCATCACTGTGTGAATGTGTGTGAAAGGGTGAATGTCTCACATAGTGTAAAAGCGCTTTGAGTGGTCGGAAGACTAGAAAGGCGCTATACAAGTACAGGTCCATTTACCATATTTGTTAAATATCAGCATTTAGCTCAAGTATCACTGTCCCCAAGTACAGTCCTAGAGAGCCACTAGCATGGCTGTATTCTTAGATATTTTTAGAATTCTTAGATATTTTTCTAACATTACTTATAATACAAACAATTTGACTTTGAACCACAGAGAAGTGTACTTCTTATTTCCTTCCTTACTGAAGGGTATCCGATGCTCCTGCCATTGGTACCCCTCCAATGTCACTCCTGAAGCTATCTGAGCCGTGTCTCCTCTTCGGCTTCCCGACATTCCTCAATGCTACCTCTCTGTGGCGTTTAATGACTTAGAGTAAGTCGGCAGCGGCTGTCGCACTACCTGTGATTGGGTCTTTACACAGGTGAAAATGCAAACCAGGGCTCAGTAAAAAACCTCCATGTCTGTGACATTTCCCAAATGGACTCCCTGAGGGTAAACCCTGCATTAGTTTTGTCTCTGTGTTGTCTATAAGGGTGGCTGAATTACAGAGCGTTTTAAAAGTCATACTTCTCACACAAAACAGAACACCAAACCCCAAGTCTTGTGCACTGTGGCATTTAGTTCCACCCTAAAATTGGAATGTTTGAATCTGTGAAGTGAAGGCCATGCAGAAGTGTCTTATAATTTCTATGTAGTGGCCAGCAGGGGGCAGCTCCGTGGTCTGTAAAAAATTAAAAAAATTAAAAAATCAACATTCTTCTCCTGCATATCATTTAAACTTGTCATAAAGATGTCTTTGAATGTTTAAATGTTGAGGCCAGTTTGACAACAAAGTACAGTAGGTGATATACAGAGTTTCTTGATGGACAAATAACGTTATCTTTACTTGTTGTTGCTAACCTATTGATGGTGGTTGAGGGTAGTTTCCCCCCTTCACTATGAACAGCTTTGAGTATCAAGATAAAACATCCCTTTAGGCAACATTATTAGGAATCACTCCATAACTTTCACTGTTATGCAGATGATACGCAGTTATATCTATCAATCAAGCCCGATGAAATTAATCAATTATCTAAATTACAAGCATGTCTTAAGGACATAAAATCCTGGATGACCTGCAATTTTCTGATGTTAAACTCAGAAAAAAACGAAATTCTTGTTCTTGGCCCCAAAAACCTTAGAGACTCACTGTCTAAAGATATAGTTACTCTAGATGGCATTAACTTGGCTTCTAGCACCACTGTCAGGAATCTTGGAGTTATCTTTGATCAGGATTTATCATTTAGTTCCCACATAAAGCAGACCTCTAGGACTGCCTTCTTTCATTTACGTAATATTAGAAAAATTAGACACATACTATCACAGACAGATGCAGAAAAACTAATCCATGCATTTGTTACTTCAAGGCTGGATTACTGCAACTCTTTATTATCAGGTTGCCCCAATAAGTCCATTAAAATGCTCCAATTAATTCAGAACGCTGCAGCACGAGTACTGACAGGAACTAGAAAAAGAGATCACATCTCTCCTGTACTAGCTTCTCTGCATTGGCTCCCTGTAAAATGTAGAATAGAATTTAAAATCCTCCTCCTCACCTATAAAGCTCTTCATGGTCAGGCCCCTTCATATCTTAAAGAGCTCATAGTACCCTATTACCCCTCTAGAACACTACGTTCTCTGAATGCTGGGCTACTTGCGGTTCCTATAGTCTCAAAAAGTAGAACAGGAGCCAGAGCCTTCAGTTACCAAGCTCCTCTCCTGTGGAACCAGCTTCCAGTTGTGGTTCGGGAGGCAGACACGCTCACCACATTCAAGAGTAGGCTTAAGACATTCCTCTTTGATAAAGCTTATAGTTAGGGCTGGATCAGGTGAGTCCTGAACCATCCCTTAGTTATGCTGCTATAGGCCTAGACTATCGGGGGATTTCCCATGGTGCACTGAGCTCCTCCCTTCCTCTCTCTTTCTGCACTCATTCATGTCCCATTAATGCATGTTACTAACTTCACTTCTTCCCTGGAGTTCTTGTGCTTTCTCGTCTCGCAGGTTCTTGTTGATCCTGGTGGAGCCTCCTGCCATGGTCCTGCTAGATTGCCATTGCCAATACTGTTGTTGCTGTGCACCTGTCTGTCTGTCTGTCTCTCTCTCTCTCTCTCTCTCTCTCTCTCTCTCTCTCTCTCTCTACCCCAACTGGTCGAGACAGACGACCACCCACCTAGAGCCGGAGGATCTGTCCTAGGTTTCTGCCTTTTAACAGGCAGTTTTTCCTTGCCCTTGTCGCCAAGTGCTTGCTCATGGTGGTACTGTTGGGTCTCTGTAATTAATGTTTTAAAGAGTTCGGTCTAGACCTGCTCTATTTGAAAAGTGTCCTGAGATAACTTCTTTTATGAATTGGCGCTATACAAATAAAAATTGAATTGAATTGAATTGAATTGAAACATCAACTTTGCATTAAAAGCGACATAATTGATCGAATGACACTTAATGACAACAGGGTTCAACATTCATAAAGACTCTTCATGGTTATGACAATGTCATATCAGTATTATGCTCTTCCATGTTTGGAGGGACAGGTAAAGGCAAAAGGAAAGCAGCTGAAGGAGTCATTTTAGCAGCTTCCGCCTGAGCTGAACTGCCATATGTACGGAAATGATTTCCGGTGACACCAGTCACCCCCGACATTTCTCTGAGGCTACCGTGCTGGTGAGGTGTGTGTGTATGTGAATGGAATATAGGTCACCTACACCTTAGTCATGCCAGGTCATCTGTCAGAAGGCATCTTAATCACCGTTTATAATCAACAAGCCACCTGTCATGATCTGTTTTCTCACTAACTGGTAGAACAAGGCTTAAAATAGCAGTGTGTGTAATTTTGTGTTTGGTAAATTTGAGAAGGATCCAAGCGCAGAGCTCAGACTTCTCCATCTAGGGACTCTCCCTATTTCCTGACCGTGTTCTCTTCACCCCCAGAGCACCCAATCAGTGTTGTTCTACAACACAGAATGGAAATAACTCTTATAGAAATAGCACTGTTTGTTAGCATTCAAGAATGAATGATCACATTTCCAGTCAATTGTTACCTCACAACCGAAGGGTGAAAACTATGGTCATATATGGGTAGAGAAGGTAACCCATGACTCTTTTCAAATATGACCATTCTTCTCCTTGACCACTGACTCCTGGTCAATGACCTTTGACCTCTTCCCAGAGGATGCTGTGTGGTTTTGGTCAGGTGTTCACAGTTAGCTGATGCTGTCTGCGTCTTGTGTTTTCTGTCTCCTGTCCAGGGTCTTGTCCCACACAAGAGTTGCATGTGATGTCAGGTTGAAGAACCAATATTGAACTTTCACACTCAGTGTTACATTTAATTAAACAGTTTGAAGACAGACGCGAGTGGTGTTCAGTTAGTTGCAATCTGCAACTTCCCTGCTAGATGCCACTAAATCTTACTAAATGGTCCTCTAAATATAGAGAATTCTTCAATGAGTGGCATTTTTGTTATGTTGACTGCTTCTAGCAATACCTGCCATGTTAACTGAAATTGAAGTAGTCTACTGATTGGTTGTCAGTAGCAGAGGGGGTAAAATTACACACATTCACTTTACTAAAATGAAGATATTTAAAAAGACTCTGATAAAAGTACTCATTCAACTTCTTTACTCAAGTACAAGTAGAAAAATACAGGCTCCGTACATAGAATACAATTAAAACGTTTTCTCTTTGTTTCTCTAAAGGACTATTTCTACCGGCTGTTTCTGTGCAAAGCTAACTTAAACTTCAAATGGGGTCGACTCTTCCTCTCCGTCTGTTTCTTCTTTTTACAGACACGTCAAAAGAAAAAAGAAATAAGTAATAAATATTAATAATTTTCCTCAAATGCATTGAAAGTAAAGTAACAAGCCTGTTTTGAAAATGTAAGGAGTAGGAAGTTCAAATACTTGTGTAAACATTTTTTAAGTAAAAGTAAAAAGTTGTCATAGAAATAAATACTCAAGTAAAGTGCAGATTCCTGGAAAAAAACTAACCAATGACCGTGACCTTATACCAACAATTGGTTCAATAGCATTATTATTATTATTATTATTATTAATAATAATAATATCATTGTGTATATTTTATCTTAGACAGTTACAATTTCAAACAGTTCATAGTATGCTGTCACAGAGGACTAAAGAAACCTGAAAATATTCACATTTGAGAAGCTGAAATTTTGTCTTATATTTCTTTAGTTATCAAAATAGTTGTTGATAAGTGTAAGTAAAATAAATAATGACATTTTGACATTAAAGAATGTTGGGCTTAGCAAATTGGACAACCAACCATTGCAGAGAAAAGTCTGAGTGGTTTTTTTTTTTTTACATCTTTGGACTGTGTACTCGAAGTTGAGCATCTAACAAACCAGCTATAACATTACATAGCTTTATGAAAAGTGAAATAAACCTAAGATTTTGGAAGTAGGTGCAATGGTTTATCAAGGAGTTTCACCAACTGCCTATTGCTGATGCTTACCCACATTTACTCCAAGCATGGCCAATTCTAGGATCAAACATTTTTGGGGGCTCAGTCACTAACGAGAATGTGACATGCGTACAGTGTTAAAACACTCATTTTGTTGGGTAACAATTAATACTTTCATATTTTTCTGCATACATGATATTTTAATATTTAACAGCATTACTCTTGATGAACATGAGCTACAGCAATGACTGGGTGTGTTGTGGCCTTGGCGTCATTGCCAGAGGTTGGAGGACACTGCAAGAATGAGTTAAATAATTTGTCCACTATGTGGCACTAGAAAACACCAAATAATCATTTGTTATGTTCTAGCATATCAAGTGCAGACTACACCACAAAAATTGTATATAAATCAGGTGATGACTGTCACACAAGGCTTACTGTTGCCAGTAGGGGGCGTTATGACTATGACTGAATATTGAACATGTAGATGCGTTCAGGCTGGGACTCTTATCAAACGTGCAGTTTGGGGCAGATTGGAAAAACTACACTGAAGTTGCAACAACTTCCCCCACCAACAACTTTATCTACTCTCCACTGGATACTATTTCAGCCTCGCCGCCCACAAAAATGAGGAAGAGCCCAGAGAAAAAGCTCTTTTGTGTTTCAATACAATGTTGGCCTCACTGCAGATAATATTCACTAGTTGTTGCATACTTTTTTTCACTTTTTTTCACTAAAAATTAAATAAAATCTTATTTGTATAGTGCCAAATCATAACAGAAGTAATCTCAGGACAGATTTCAAATAGAGCAGGTCTAGACCGTAAGTAATTTACAGAGACCCAACAACTCCCACCATGAGCAAGCACTTGGCGACAGTGGCAAGGAAAAACGTCCTTTTAATAGGTAGAAACCTCAAGCAGACCGAGGCTTGAGGTAAATAAAATAAACTCCCCTCACTCCCTGCTTGTATATCCTTGTTTCTGTAGAAGCTCTACTTCTTTGTATCTTCTGTGTGTAGAACAATGGATGAGGAGAAACTGCGCGGTTGACGGTCTGCAGGGCAAAGCTTCCTATTGGTGGTAAGGAGGGCAGTGTATTTTCCACTTTAGCCAATTACAGCAATGAACTATTTAAGTTAATAGGCTTAGTTACAGTCTGTGCCTTCCAAACCTCACTGATATACAGTTTAACCACACCTGCAAACCACTAGAATAAGTCACACATTAAGTGGCCTTTCTCTCATCTAGTGCCTGGTTGGCTGCCTCACAGTGACGTTATTCTCCTGAAAGCTAAACAGTTGTTGGACAGCTACAAGGCTAGCATTTGACCCAATGTTTTCTGTTAGAACATCTAGCAATTTTACTTTTATTAATTTTACTTACTTACTAACATTTCAACTTATTTGTGTTCTCTGCACCATGAAATACTAAATTCACTATCTAGCTACATCTTGTAAGCTTAGTTTGAAACTAGGGTTGGGGTGGATAGGAAGTGTAGAACAGTACTGCTGATTTTCAATATACAAGCAACAAGTTTGCAAAATCCTCACTCAGACACACCTATGCTACACGGGTGCCAGGTCAGCCTTGTATCCATCACACTCATTCACACTCCAATATGACACATACTGTGATGATATTTCATGCTTGCAAACTACTATGCAGATACACGGACATGCATATTGTCTGCTTTCTTTTTTGTACTTCAAATTGATTCTATTTTCCATTGTAACTAACAGCCACCACCCCCCACACACAGCTTTGTAAGCTGCCTCTATATCTAAGCCACACTAATTCTCAAAACTGCACAAGCATCTGTTGGAAGATTGACTAGAATTTCTTTTTGTATCAATTAGTAGACTGTTTAAATACAGCATATTTTGCAGGACACTAAGGACATAACACATTGATCCCTAATGGGGTGAACCAGGGGACAACTGCAGTGAAGCCTTAACTACAGACCTTGACTTTGGCTAGCCTCCTGTCAGTACTTTAATAAGATGCCTAGCGACACACTGCATCACAGATAATACCAAGACACTGGTATCTAGTGCCAGCATTGCCCAGAACTACAGAGGAGTGTTTGGGGAGTGTTTCTCTGACCTCTCCAACAGAGCAAATGGGCAACTGGCATCTGATTTAATAACACTGCCCACTCTTTATTCACCGTGTCACCCCCCACTCCCCAAGCTGTGGAATGGGCACTGGGGGAGAGGTGGCAGAGGGAACAGCTGGCTGCAGCCATGGCGGCATGACCATGGCATGACCACAGCTTTATTAGTGGCGTCCAGGACACCAGCTGATCCTCTCCCAGGGTCTCTGTCACACTGATGTCTTCATCACTAAGCTGGGCAGGCAGGACAAGCCTGCCAGCCAGTGGAGGTGACAACAAATCCAATTACCTCCCCCCTATGGTGCCTAGACCAGACTTGGGGGGGCAAAGGGACAGTGTAGGATGCTGCTGATTGAGGATAAGGGACTTTCAAGACAGGACGGTAGGACAAGAGGTGATATACTAAAACGAGAATTATGTCTGTTTTAGCTTTTGATGATACACCAGAATGCAGAATTATGCAACTCCGCTCTCATTCATGGCTCTCATTATGGTCCTCATAATGTCCACAGACCTGCCAACACAAACTGTCGGTGTGTGAGTATTACGAATGTTAAAAGTCCATACGCCTGCAGTATTGAGATGTCAATGTTTTAGGATATTCCACTGTCCTATTTCTGAGCATCAACAATTCTATTACTAGTAGGTAGGCCGCTTCTTCGGTCCTATTGTGTGGGGCAAACAATAATGAACATCACATCATGCAACAAGAGGGATCGGTCCCTTGGGCCCCTCTCTGTAGTGGGAAAAAACTAATAAAAAATAAAGAGAAAACTAAATTTACACTTATGACTGATTAACAAAGCTAGATTCTAGCATTCTGTATTCTAGAGTACTCTAGTATCAAAATGCATGACTGTTTGAATATCCTGAAAGTCACTGCTAAGACACTATCAAAAAAAAAAGCCTTTCCCTCTTTATGGATCAATCAGGTGAGGATCACTGGCCCAGAGCACAAACAGCGTGGTTTGACCGTAGCCTTGAACGTGCCCAAACTTATTTCACCCCATTTAGGTCCTTCTTTTATTTCCATATCAAGCAGGGGGAGTGTGAAGGTTGACAAAACAAACCCAATGAGATGACAAAGGCACAGTTTTCAACTCCAGCTAGTATCCTGCTTTCAAACATTAACTCAATTAAATCTCCATAAACAAATTGGTTCCTACTGAAAGCCTGGGACGGAACATGTTTAGTGCTGATCATCACAGTCCAGTATTGATCTACAATCAACACAGCTGTCCCCTGTGGGGGTTAAGGTGAAGGAGAGGGGAAACATGTCTGGCAGTGAGGATGGAGGGAGGGCCTTGAATGAAGAGAAAAGCAAAAGGAGGCAAACCGCCAAAGCAGAACTCCTGAACCGTTATGTTTTCCCTCACTCTGTCAGTCTCCTCTTTCCACCAGAATCCTGCACTGTGTTGAAGGAGTCTCACCTTATCATCCACAGAGCTTTAGTGTCAGGAGTTTCGCCTTCAGTCAGTGACTTTGGTGCCCAACCGGAGAAGATCATTCACCACTTCCTCCCCTGACATCCTTCCATACAGGAATGGGATGATCGATCCACGAGTGCAAAAAAAGAGGGGATACTGGGAGTGTGTGTATGCTGAGAGTTGGAGGGGCTCTCACTTTTGAAGGTGGTTGAAGTCTTGCCAAGATATTTCATATTCATAGTTAAATATTCAGCGCGCATGGTGGACAGGGGCAATTTCTGCAGTCAGCCCGCCATTCAAAAGTGAAAGGGATATGGCTTGTGGATGAAGGGAGCGAGAGAGATAGACACGCATGGGGCTTCATGGTAGTCAGATGAGAGGCTGCCAGCTGCTGATGGGTGACTGTTTGAGCGTGGCGCCTCAGGACATGCCCGTTGAAAGGCGATGCGATCCGATACCCCCACTTATGCGGGGCTGATATACATATGCCCCCTTATGCAGAGGAGGCCCATATCAATTGCAGAACTTCCAGTGTTTTGGTCATTATGCCAAGTTGTTTGAGCGAGCGTCTTGCATGTCTGAATGGGGAATGTGGACTTACTGGGCTATGACCACTGAGAAAAGCCTCCTCTGCATAAAACGACCTTGTGGGTCCTCAGAAATGTCTGGTGTGGGTAGTAAGTGAATAAAGTTTTGATAAAGCAATTTAGTTTCACCATTGAAACTGTACATTTGGTGTATTATAGATAAATGTGAGCTATTACTGTGGCTAACCGTCAATGACCATATCTTCTGAGACTGGAGTCGGTCTAATGCGCAGGTAAAAGGATCCATTCAACCAAATTACAAAAACAAGTTTCTTCTCTTTCCTCTAATAGTATCTTTACATACAGATAGTTTTGTCCAGGTTTAGACATACATCTGAGATTTTGCCTCAACCCCAATGCAATAGAGATGAATGGAATTTACTAAAGGTGGCTGTGGCTCAGAGGTAGAGCGGGTCGTCCACTAATCGGAAGGTTGGCACTTCAATCCCTGGCTCCTCACGCTGCATGCTGTGCATCGGTGTATGAGTGTGTGTGAATGATTAGTTTCCGTTCTGGTGAGCAGTTGGCATGGCCATGACCTTGCATGGCAGCCACTGCCATCAGTGTATGAATGTGTGTGAATGGCATGTAATGTACAGTGCATTGAGTGGACTAAAGACTAGAAAGGTGCTATATAAGTACAGTCCATTTACCATTTAGTTCTTGCTATAAACTGTTCAGTTTCTGCCATACAACTTACTATAAGGATTAGTAAATGTGGACATTGTTTCTGTGTCTTCTTCTGCAATTTTTTAAATTAAATTCAATGCTCTGAGCACCACAAATGACAGTATGTTAACCTTCACTGTATTCGGGTGAGGACAGAAATCTAAGAGACAGATACTGTATCACAATACTAAAAGCATAGCTAGATACCAGAGGTTAGGGTAAGTTTTACTTTCTCTTTATAGTCCAATAGCTCTTCCTTTAATCAAGCTGTTAGTGTCAGTGGTAAACCTCTACACCCATCAGAGCTTATTAACACTTTGTATATGTAACTCTAAAGCTGCCCTAGAGGCATAAAGTGGGCTGTACATAATAATAACATAAACAATGGAGCAAAAATCAACACTATTCATTTTAGGTGAAATTAGATACAAATACAAAGTGTTAGTGAGCTTTAGAGGTATTGATGTAGTTTTTCAATTTGGAAAGAGCCACAGAGCTGTTTTCCTGTTTTCAGTCTTTATGCTAAGCTAGGTCACATCTTTAGCTTATTGCAAAGATGTGAGATTAATATTAATCTCCTCATGCCACCATCAGAAAAAAGGCAAGTGTATTTCCAAACAATGTTGAATTATGACTATAATGATGGCAACAGCAGTGCATGTACGCAGCGGCTGGCAACTCCTTCAAACTTGGTACATTTTTTAGACTTTATTGCTAAAAACATCATTAAATAATGGCGGATTGGATTTGATTTTTAAGGGCTAAGCCAAAATTATTCAAATGGAGTTTCATGGTAGTCTAGCTCCTTCAAACATCAGTTTTTAAAAAAAATCTGTTTTCTGCTTTATTGCTGAAACACATTTTACCTATGGCAGTAATAGCCTAGAGTCATTGGAAAAGGAAGTGAGTGGTTTGGGTTAAAGAGCTGTGGACGTTGAGATGATTCACACTGTCAGACAGGCCTGACCATGTGTGCTGTGGTTACCCTAAGAGGACAGGAAGACATCCGGATTGGAGCAATGCTGGCACAACTTGGACTTAAGTTTGCTCCTGGCTAATGTTTGTTCTGGACGGAATGAGACTCAGATTGGCCAAACAACGGGAAATCAGAGACTGCTGTGCCTACATCTTTACAGAGACCTGCTTCATCAACATCTGTGTTCTGAGCCGACAGGACAAGTGGAGGCAGACTCTGTGTTGACATCGATGATGTGTATGTATATATGTAAAAAAATAACTGTATATATATTGGTTTATTTTATTTCATATCATATTATGTTATTCAATAAGTTTAATCATCTTTATCTATGTGTGAAGCATGAAGTGACACTGTATGTTTCAAACCCACAAAACCCTATTTTGAATTCTATCTGAGATCAAGTATATTACAGAAAAATCCACAAGACATCTAGAATTTCTCATTTGATGTAATAGTGCAGCTTTAGGTTTGAACTAGTGTGATCAGTTTCAGTGAATTGCTGGAACAAGTAGATACCATCCCTTAGTTGGGCTGCTATAGGCCTAGACTATCAGGGGATTTCCCATGGTGCACTGAGCTCCTCTCTTCCTCTCTCTCTCTTTCTGCACTCATTCATGTCCCATTAATGCATGTTACTAACTTCACTTCTTCCCCGGAATTCTTGTGCTTTCTCGTCTCGCAGGTTCTCATGGATCCTGGTGGAGCCTCCTGCCATGGTCCTGCTTGACTGCCATTGCTAATATCCCTGATATTATTGTTATTATTATTATTATTACTGCAGTTACTATTATTACTATAATCACTGCTCATTGTCCCCATCGTTGTTGTCGTTGTCATAATCATCTTCTTCATGTTCATCATCATCAGTCACTTCTATTAGTGTAGTTGTTGCTACTGTTGTTGCTGTACGCCTCTGTCTGTCTGTCTGTCTGTCTGTCTGTCTGTCTGTCTGTCTGTCTCTCTCTCTCTCTCTCTCTCTCTCTCTCTCTCACCCCAACTGGTCGAGGCAGACAACCACCCACCTAGAGCCGAAGGGTCTGTCCTAGGTTTCTGCCTCTTAAAAGGCAGCTTGCTCATGGTGGTACTGTTGGGTCTCTGTAATTAATGTTTTAAAGAGTTCAGTCTAGACCTGCTCTATTTGAAAAGTGTCCTGAGATAACTTCTGTTATGAATTGGCACTATACAAATTGAATTGAATTGAATTGAATTGAATAGAATGTATATGTAACAGTGTGTACAAGTGAAGTAACTTTGAAGCCAATTGAGGGACAATCATGTTTCAAGAGGTTTCAAATAGACGGTAAAGCGGTAAGTGTGTATATGGACAAGTTCTGTTACAGTTTGACTGTGACAATATGAACAAATTAAAAAGGCTGACTCGAGTTTCCTTGTTCCCACCTACTCTCATGTCAGTTTTCTATCACCTCCACTTACTGAGAGGATAAAAAACATCCCTTCTTCCTGTGATAGTGCAGGTCACACCTCCTGGTTTGGAAGAGTGGGAGTGATTAAAAATGACAAGGAGACATGTCGAGTGCAATTCATCAAAGAGCTCCACCTTGCTCCATATCAGAACCAGCCGGTCCACAGGGGGAACTGGGGCGGGAGGTGACTTCGCTCCCCTCCGGCCCCAATCCAGGACCCAAAATGCTGATCATCCCCTCCTCCTTTCCCCTGACTACACGTCCAAGTGATTACACTACACCCCCCCGAACCCCTCACTCAGACACAAACACACACACACACACACACACACACACACACACACACACACACACACACACACAGGCGCACACACACGCTCAGAGGGGCTAATTAAGGCTTTAATATGCAAATGAGAGCCGCAGTAAATTACACAGCTGGCAAATATGCCTGTTTTTGCCTGAAAATACATCAGGAGTGCAGCGAGGAGTGTGTTGCTGCTGTTGTTGTTGTGTTTGCAGAGAGACAGGGGATTGCCCCCCCCCCCCCCTCGAACAACAACCACCACCACCAACTCCCTCTCAGCAACCAAAGCCCCCTCGTCTGCTGGAGTGACTCATACAGCTTTGTCCCTTTCAGAGGTATCAGGAGGAGCAGTCGGCTCTCTGCACAAGTAATGTTGTGTTTTAGTGGGAGGACACAACAGAAATTTTGTTGCTTTGAATATTAATGTTCAGTAGACTAACATGAAGCTCATATCAACTAGTCCAGCTTTGATTTGATAGCAGACTCACTGGACACGGTCAAAACCTGACATGACACGTTTTTTTGGCACATTTTATTACATTATTATGTTGTTCCAACATAGTTTTCAAAAATGCATTCTTTGTTTGGGAGACTATACGGTCTAAATAGGTGAATGTGAAAAAACGAATGATAGAGTTATAAAGAAACGTCTTTTCAGTCAATTTCTTTTCTCTTTTTTTTTATTTATGTACTGGAATCTCTGCCTTCATATTATATTAAAAAATTGCATTTTCAGCTCCTGATCCCCAGGGTCCCCAAAAACCCCAGGTTAAATTTGTGTCAGTTGGCTGTAATTTGATTAATTGCAAATTAGTTTACAAACTTACAAATTAAATGTTAAAACTAAGATGGGGGGGGGGTTAGGACAATTCCAAGGGCCCATGACTGACAAGGGGCCCCAAAAAATAGGTAAAAACTAATATAAAATTATTAAACCATCATCATTCAGTATATATATTTCACATATAATAATACAATGAATGATCTTTTTGTTTTTACTTGTTTTTGGCAGTAAAAGTTAAATATCCCCACTGACCAAAAAGAAAACATCCATATTGACCGACCACCCCCCTGTATCTGCAGGAAATGGTTTGGTCCTGCCTTAGCACACTTATCAGTGACGGTGTTTAGTTGCAGTCAGTAGATGGCCAGAACTACAGTGATCACAATGTTAACTAGTAAATCAAAATCTGGTTTTCAAAAAAGAAAAGAGAGAAAAGAGAGAGATGAAAGACAAAGGAAAGGATGTCAATCTGTAATCTTAATGTCCATAGTGAAATAAGATACAGCTACAGACTAGTGTTAGCCTACATTAAACACCATTTAATCAGTTCAGGGAAACGTTTAGCAAGATATTCATATTAAATCATTGTCCCTGCCCCCTTTTAGCAGACTTAACAACAGATGAGTCAGCAGCACCCCAGTCTCCCCATCACTGTACCCCTCCCTGTCCCAGTGAAGAAGGTGAGCAACATTGTGTTCAATGACAGGCCAGTCAGCGTCATTGCAGGGAGTCTGTGGGGATTTCTCTCTTGCTCTTTTTACCATTACAAAAAAGAAAATGAAATAATTATTAATGACAGAAATTCAAACACATTAATAACAATTATTTTCTCACATAATGATCAGAATTTTCCATTTTGAAATTTTCCAATAAAAATACATTGAGACTGTAAAAGATGGCCTTTAGCACATTTTTTATGGTTGTTTTTAATCTTTCATCAAATAGTGAACTGCATACTGTATGCAGACTTGCATGCATGTACAAATCACCAGCAGTAAATATTGTGCTAGCACTAGTATTGAACTACAAGAAGCAAGACAGTTGCAAGCCTTTAATTATAGTTATGTAAAGCTTTTGATGGGACAGTTAGGTCCTAGAGATGTGGTGACAACAGCTGTGCAGAGGGGGGCCCAATTAGATTTTTTTGTCATGGGGCCCAAAATTCCTGGCGGCGCCCCGATTAGAAGTGTATATATAACCACTTTTGTCCACTTTTTGATTTAGTATATGTGCCAACCAGAATTACTGTATATTCCTGTCAGTGTTCGAAAGGCTTTGAAGCAGAAGTTAGATCTACGTTGGGAAATAGAATTTACAGACAATATACAGTTAACTGAATGAGTAAGAATCACAGGGACAATATTATTTCAATCCTACAAATGAAATTCCATTAACCTCTCAAATCTCAGGTTGCGATTTGGTTTTATCCAATTATAAACATGAATGGGGTATAAATCGAGCCCCAATGGCCATGGACATATTTTACCATCCAGTTGTTGCCTTTTCCACAACCGGGCTGCTATTATGATTATACTGATACTGACAGCGTATGTCCGATTGCTTTAACTATGGTTAACACCAGGATATCATTTATCGTGTTGGTATCCATGCACCACCCATCCAACAGGATCTATTTGCTGGACACTGTGGTCTAAAGCGTCTTTATACCTCAGTGTCGCCGTTATCCATGGCTGTCTGTCCCATTCTTGGGAACGTGATATCTCAGGAACGACTTGAGGGAATTTCTTCAAGTTTGGCACAAATGTCCATTTGGACTCGAGGATGAACTGATTAGATTTTGGTGGTCAGAGGTCAAAAGTCAAGGTCATAACTTATTCTAAATTACAAAAATGAAGCCAAAATATCGTATACACAGTATGAATACTTTAAGAATGAACTGGGTGATTTCAGATTTCACACATAACTGGGACAAAGCTTTCATTCTTCCATCTCATCCATTCTGACTTCCTGGCTCATTCAGAATTTTAAGCATTGGATCTAAAAATGCCAAGAGAAAACAAAAGCAACACGTTTTGTTAGCTATGCTCAATAAGAATCACTCTTTACATACAGTAGTAATAAAGTACATATGTAATGTATATTAACTTAAATCATACATGTGTACCATCAATCTAGTGATAACTTCCATTTAGCCCAAAAATACACTTCATACCTTTCATTAAATCCCTTCAAAATCTTCTTATGTGAGTCTGGAAAGACTGGTTTGCGTAGTGATACAGCAGGTAGTATTTCTAGTTTAAGTTCAAAATAATGGAAGCATTAGTTCAGTGAAACTCTTCCTGATTTATTTTTTTTTGTTAGGTCATCAAAAATTAGATGTTCTCTGGTTGTTCACTTGGTTGAATAGTTGTTAAAGACAGTCTTTCCCTTTTGCTCTCCAAACTATGTGAGCTATATTATGTGGTGTGGTTCCAGTAGGTGAATGACTGATCTGGTAGCAGTGTGAACCTTGGTCCCCCCCCCGGCTGCTCAGAGCCATTCCCTGCTGCCCTCTGAGGCGTTGCTGCGAGGTTTGTTCTGCCTGGTTGCTGTTGTCTGCCTACGTACTCTGTTCCCCAGAGCATCTGTGTCATCATGATGCAACTGAAACCTGAGTGCCGACTACATGCATGGTCAGGCCGTCCTGTCACCTAGCCACCCTACTGGGACTGACCGTGACAGGAAGGCTGCCCGAAAACATACCAAGAGACCTCTTTGTTCCACGCTGTTCCTAAAATAAGAATCCACGCTCCTTCAGATGGTGCCCTCTGTGCAGTACATTTCCCACAGCAATCTCTCCATGGACCCATACAAACACATGTATCTTTTCTCAGATGTCACTCCCGTTCCTCTTACATGCACGGAAATATAATTTAAAACCAGTAAACTAAACTGAGGTGTGAACAGTCAAGGTTGTTGATGAAATAAAGAATAGCTACAGATCACAACAACAGCTCTTATGTGGAGAAGTACTAAAGAATAACCATCACAAAAACAATGTTTAAAGTGAAGGGCTGCATCCTTTTTGGCGGTTGACAGTAGCCATTGGAGTTATGGTATAGATTTTTATGGCCTGGTTGGATAATTAGAAGTTCACCCTTAACCATATTGCTAATTGTCATTCTTTGTATCCAATGTTTGTACTTTTATAAACAAACCATTTTCTCACTGGAGATCAGTTCTGGTTAAACAACAAAAAGTGTCTACAGCCAAGCTAGTGGCTCTGTGAGGCTGCACTTAGGGCTAAATGCTCACATCTGCATAGTAACATGCTCCCAATGGCAATGTTAACATGTTATTATTTATCAAGTAAAGTTGGCAGGTCATACACCAAAGCATTGGACGAACTGAAATTTTTAACGTTCATTTGTTAACTGTCTTGTAGAGGTGCCGTGGGTCAAAATCCAGTGTTTAGTTATTTCTTTAGTCATTATTCTTACAGGTGCATATTCCCAAATAGCTCTGTGTTTAATTAAAGTTTATAGATATGGGATTTACAACATTGGCATAGCAGCAAACAACTATTCTCTATGTGAAGATATAGTGGAGTCATATAAGGATATATTTCCACTGAAGCACAGTTAGTGATTGTTAGGACAGTGGAAAGACTAACAAAGACGGTTTTGGTGAGTTTTATTTTGAGACGCTGGTGCTCTAGTCTGATGTTATATATAGCACAAGCTCACTAGTGCAAGACACAGCTGGGGCAGGCTAGCAACTCAGAATAGGAGTACTGGCTGGCTTTCTAGGGCTCTGTGTACACTGTACATGTTGGGTATGTAAAGGCAACAGGAACTTGAGGTTCAGTAGGGGCCCACAGCTCTTGGAGCAACCATTCCATTAAGATGACTGGTGTTTTGTTGTTTTTCAGACACAGTGTAAAAACAGAGTTTCATGAAAGTAAATATATTAGTTTCTCTTAAAACACCTGTACGCTGTGTGGTAAAACAAGTAGAAAGGCTCAGTTGTCCAGAGGCATATTCTACAGAGTGGTTGCTCTTGTACATATGACCATCTCCACTTTATCAGGTACACCTGACAATCTAGTGGTAATGGTAAATGGACCTGTACTTATATAGCGCCTTTCTAGTCTTCCAACAACTCAAAGCATTTTTACACTACGTGCCACATTCATTCAGTGATGGCAAAGTCCATCGAACAGAAACACACACCGATGCACAGCATTGGAGCAATTCAGGGTTCAGTATCTTGCTCAAGGATACTTCGTCATGTGGCGTCAGGAGCCAGGGATCGAACCAACAACCTTCCGATTAGAGGACGACCTGCTCTGCCTCTGAGCCACAATATAACACAACTGTTATGCCATAAGATTCAATTCAATTCAATTCAATTCAATTTTATTTGTATAGCGCCAATTCATAACAGAAGTTATCTCAGGACACTTTTCAAATAGAGCAGGTCTAGACCGAACTCTTTAACATTAATTACAGAGACCCAACAGTACCACCATGAGCAAGCACTTGGCGACAAGGGCAAGGAAAAACTGACTCCTATAATATTTTTTACATGTCATAGAGGTGTTAATTCAATGCTATTTTTAAGCATTGATGTCACAGTAATGGTGTTGTATTGGACTGCATTATGTTGGGAGGTGTTTCTAATATTCTGGCTCACTACTGTATGTAAATAGGGAGGACAAAAAAATAAAAACACATATATAATGCATAATGTAGTCCAGTACAACACCACATTTACAACTATGACTACAGGTTGAAGATAGAACAACAGAGTTGTTGCATTGAATTGCAGTACACCTACTAACTGTATGTCAAGGCTTTATTTAACAGAGTAGAAGTAAAGTCAGTAAAAATGACATTACCCTTTAGGTATTAAAATACTTCGTTGTCTCTTTGGCTTACGCTTAAAGAACCACAACTCCACAGGACCACTGAAACAAGCTACTGAACCTCCTTCCTGTTGCCTCTCTTTTCTGCACACACACACACACACACACACACACACACACACACACACACACACACACACACACACACACACACTCCATGCTGCTGTAATTATCACTCAGTGAGACAACCGCTCTCTAACAGCTACACCTTGCTGACATGTGACATTCAGGAGAGGACATTCTCCAGTGTTATCACTGAACTCCTCTGCTGGAGAACAGCTGACAGGGCGCTCACGTTGGCCAAATCCAAACCAAATATTTAGGCATTAAACAGGTAAACAGACTGCTGACGCTCCCACACCCGACCCACGATTAAGAGCGCTGGGCAGGGGGAATTTTAGTTAATTTTTTAGTTCATTAGCTGGGTTGACAGAGTCCCCTGATAAGGATGTATAAACAGCTCCACCTTGCAGTGGCTACAGAGAGAACTTGCCCCTCGGAAAAGGCTGCTTTCCACTAGGGCCAGGCTGCATGAATATTTCAGATGGGTAAATAATTAATAATTAACAGCAAACAGGCCAGTGATCAAATGGAGCAGCATGGCAACAGACATGAAAAATCTGACTTGTAAACAAAGACAAGAGAACCCAGATTTCCTCCCCTCTCGCCACCTTTTTTTCTCGCCTTTTAAATATGCGCATCTTCAATTGCCTCCCGCATCGTCGTAAAACCACACACATACAAAAGGCACATGTATGAACACACAAACTCCATATCAGCGACTCTGTCAAACACACACAAAGTGCTGCCATAACCCCCTCCGTCACTCACTCACATTCATACCCACACTTATTTTCCTCCAGAAGAATGAAATTTTCACGTATTCCTTGGCGACCCAGGGAATGTGACTGAGCGAGAACACTTGATCTGGCCACCCGCTGTTTTCTGATGGAAAGATTTGCTTTTTAATACAATCGTCACTCCTCCCACCTGGATATGCCACGCCAAGACAAATCCCAGCTGTGTGACTCCAAAACCTGACAGAGCTTAAAAATTCCCTTATTACCATTCCCTTAAAATACCCAGCCACACTAACTCCCACCAATGGTGGGAATGCTAATCACGTCTCTCGGCAGCTTATAGGAGCATGAAAACAGAGCCACCAATATTCAGAGACTTTGGTGCATGTGGAAAAAGTGAGGAAGAAGAAGGAGGAAGATGAAGTCCCAGCTATAATGACACACATTCACAGAAGCATCATGGCTCTTAAAAGCTGCTTCTCCTAAACATGGCACATCTTGCCGTTTGACTTTAGCCAGAGGAGACATTTCATAAAAATCAGACTTAATCGTGTAAACAACACGCAGACAAACAGAAAACCACTGCAAACAAAAATAAAACAACTTTGGAAGCTGTGCACGGATCGCCTTCAGAGTTAATTTTAAAGTAAGCATTCCGTTCCTTGGAGATTTTAATTAATGCTTTAATATGCAAATAAGTTAGCAGAGATAAAATCATGACAAACAGATGGCAAGTGTGGGTAATTATTTTGTGAATCCAGCAGGGGCATGTATTAAAGTTATGGCATCGTTTTCCTCAGGCCTCTGCAGCCATGGATGGTAGAGAGGAAAAAAAACACAAGTATCACTGATGAAATGAGAAACAAATTACTTACTTATGTCTCCAAGTGACAAATCTGTGACCATAGTGAGTCTGATAATATCACAAAAGACACGATGTGAAGGATAAGTAATCCTTGAATCACCAATACCCCTTTATTCTAAATTAGAAGGAACAATTAAAGTATTTTAAAGTGTTTCTTCTTGTTCCTACAGTGTGCTGTTTGAATGCTGTCTGTGCAGAGTTTGACACTAGAAGGATGTTTTCACATTCATCTGCTGAAAGTGGAAAATTTCTCTGTGCTCATTGAAAATCTGATTTGAAGGGGCGGGGCCTACCAGCATGATGTCTGGCATCACAAATAGTTCGGAAGTTGAATCCTGGTCCAGTATGCAACTTGTACAGTGTGATGTAGAAACATGAAGCCACCAGTGCACATCCACTGAGAATGGACTTTACAGTGAAGTAGGAGACTTCCATGTTTCTACAGTAGCCCAGAATAGAACACAAAAAACATTGGCTGTAGATACCGTTTTGCTTCTTTTGTGAGTTTCACGGCTACTGTAGTTTCTCCTACACACTTGGAAGGTGAGTTGTATTTAAGTGCTTGTAATCTGCAACTACACTTTTTGCCACTAAATCGCACACGCTGGTCCTTTAAATGAAAGCTAGTAGATAGTCAGTTAAATGGTCCACAAGCTCTGGAACAGCTACCATGGACGTTTCAGTGAGATTGTTTAGTCAAGATTATTCATCATCTTCTTGTTACCTAACTTTTAAACACAATCCAGTGACACAGCGCATGAAGACATTGGTCACTTAGCTGTACCTACCTGCTCCGATGGGGGTACGTAGTCCAAATCCAGGCTTGCGAGAGAGCGGTTGATCCTCAGGGCCAGACACAGGGCCATCAGACCTCCAACCTTCACCTCATTCTGACGGAGGTCCAGCCGCTGAATCTGCCGACTCTCTGCGAGGAATTCTGCCAGTGCCACAGCACCTTCACCAAAGAAACATGTGGTGTCAAAATGTTAAAGGCGACTAGCTTAGAAGCTTGCTTGGGTAGTTGCAAGGGTAGCTATCCTAAATAACCAACTTTGTCTAGACTGCAGTTTTTTGGCAAAGTATGTTACAATAATATTTCTTGTACGCCCAAACTCTTTCAACGTGCTTTGGTTAAAAGCTCTCTGTGTCCAGAGCAGCTCTGCATAGAGACAAGCATACTGCTTGATTAATTGGGGAGCTATTATCAAATACAGCATGTATGGAATGCAAAAGTAAATGCTTATTAAATGCAAATTGTCTGTTTGCTATTCATAAATTTCTTCTTATTGTTAAAATGTATTTAAAGGTAATTTTAAACATAATTTATTGTTCAGGTCCACTGTGTAACATTTTGGATCTATTATCAGAAATGGAATATAATATAGTAATGCAGTACAACAGTATTAGTTAATTTGGTCACAAATTCAACCAAATTGTGACCAAATTCAACATAATTATCCTACAAATACATGAAATATAATTGTAAATTCAAACACAATCCCATGTAAAATACATGCTGCATACTGTTGTACCTTCACAGGTGATGCTGGCTTGGGCCAGGCTGAGCTGCAGCACTGAGCAGTTCATCATCAGAGGCTCCCTGATGACCTGGATCCCCTCGTTCCCCAGGAGGTTCTCACCCAAATCCAGGACCTGCAAGACCTTTAGCGCTGGCTGCAAAACAGGGATCCCGATCACTTTGATTAGCATTCATCTCAGCTGACCAGGGACTAAAGATTGTTGGAACTGGATCCAGAGACTTCTGGTACCAAAAACACTAAAGGATTTTACTCCTTGTTTTTAAACTTTAAGTACTCTGAAGTCACTCTAAGTGAGTTCAAAAGACTTCACCCGACAATGAAGCTCTGCTTCAGACCTTGTGTTGTGCGGTACTTTCAGTGTGCAAGTGAGTGTGGAAAGGCTGAGAAGTTTTAATTATCATTATTATTATCTGATGATTATTATTCCTTTTCAGAATGTTTCCTCTCATGTTAAATGCTCAGAACTTCTGTTTCCACTCTCCAGAGCCACATTAGCATCGAAGGTTGATTAGCTGGCGCATAAAGATGGTGGTGTCTAGGGCACAAGAGGCCCATGTTGCCCAACCGCTTGAAGAGGAACGTGCCACCCACTCCTTGGTTGCCCCCCCCCCCCGCCTCACCACCCTTGTTAAATTCCTCTGGTCACTGCTCTGAAGAGAGAGGGAGCGTGGGGGTGGAAAGGAAGGCAACCAACGGGCCCAGAGAGCGTCTTCGCCTGAGTTAATTTGCACCGCAGTGACAACAAACACACTTGAGAGAGCCCCCCCCCACTCCCTTTTCCCTCACAGAGGCGATGCCACATCCAACGCGTGGCGAGAAGCTTCTCCGGTGAAGAGGAGAGGAGGAGAGGGAGGAAGAGCATCTCCAATGGATATGCACGAGGGATAATAGCAGACAATTAAAGAGGCGACTGCGTGGTTGAGAGTGTGTGAGAGTCAAGCATGGTTGAAGCCTGTCAAACGTAAACCACAGGAGGGTTGGAGTGAGAAGTTTGAGGGGGGTACGAGTGTGAAACCACCAAAAACACAGTATGCCTTCACACATGACATGCTGGCTTTAAACAAAAAAAAAACAAAACCAGGGGAATCACGTACAGTAGAAAAAAACAGGGTCCTATATGACATATTCACCTCAGAATAATCATTTCTAGAACTTTTTGAGCAAAGAGTAAATTTAGACATCCTTATTGGAGTTTGGCCCACATCTGCTCCCCTCATCTTAGTCCTTCAAAAGACAAGCCAACAAGCTACGGGGACGGAGAGGAAAAGCACATATACCAACCAGAAAGGTTAATAACAGCTCTCCTCGTCATCATATTCGACACGACCAGCTACGGGTCTAATTATCATCATTATGGCCTGCGAGGACATCTACTTATCCCCATGACTGGCAGGCCGCATGAGCAGCCCTGCTTAACACACATCTATTATTTAATCAAACTGTTCCTTCTTTTGGTAGCACTGGAGGAGACAGGGGAAGTGTATGTGTTAGCGTATGAGGCAGGCCTTTAATTTCTAGCCTTTTGACTTCCACAATCGCCACTCAGATGACAGGAAGGTGCAGTTTATGCTGCCAATCAGGCGGAAGGAATGCATGTTATTAGGAGTATACAATGAAACGTGTGGAGGCAGGACATTTTCAGGGAGGGAATTCGCAGGATGAGGCTCTAAATTTCCTCAATACTGGATCAGGGGAAGCAGGTATCAGTGGGTCAGTTAATAGGGCTGTTCCACTCACTTCATGATCAGAAATAGATTTCTTCCAAAGTTACATTAAATTCCCACTTTCTGTTTCCTTCCTGTGATCTGGTGGCGAGAGTAACATGAAGAGGGAACTGGGTACTGAAAGACTGTAAATTTGGCACATATCCACTTGATTTATGTAACTTGGACTGCTGAGGCCTCATGTTAGCTTCAGATAAACTTTGGATTGAATTTAGCATGGCTTTAGCATGCATCACTTCCATTGGAAGCACATTAGGGAGGAATCTCCTATTAATTTAACCCTTTAGGCGCCGGGTTTTATTTTTAAAAATACTAGATATTGACATCTAAATTTCAGGAGGCTCTGGCTTGAAAGTGGTTTGAGATAGAGACAAAGTGTAAATGAGACTTATATTGAGAATGACGTTGAATGATGAATGAAGTTTATCTAGGGAGTAAATTTCCTCATCTAATTTGCATATTATGATGTCATATGGTGGCGCCCATATTGAATTATGTAATTTCCATGAAATACCTGATATTTTGAAAGAGAGTTGAATTTATTTCATCAAAGGGAAGGTGAAAAAAGTATGTTGCAATATGCAAATTCACCGCTAGATGCCACTAAATCCTACACACTGGCCCTTTAAGAATGAGTCTTAATGGCCCATGGGATAGTTAAGATAGCAAACATATTTAGTCAGCCTACCACAGCAAGTTAGGCCTCATATGGATATCTTTGCAGTCTTTATTCAACAAATGTGCAAATTCAATTCAATTCAATTCAATAACAGAAGTTATCTCAGGACACTTTTCAAATGGAGCAGGTCTAGACCGAACTCCTTATAAATAAATATATATAAATTCCTGTTCTTATTCCCAGGTCGTCAAATATCAGTGCTTTATCGCACTCCTTTGTGTCTCATACAGACAAACAGGGTACCTTTTAGTATAAGACACACAAGGCTTTAATGTAAACCCATTCATGTCAGGTGACGTAGTATGAAGAGCAAGAAAGTCTGAACCTGCAGGTGTTTGGGGTGGATGGATGGCTCAGACACACATAGGACTGTCACCAAGGAGACCAGGGTTCATATCCCTTGTGAACGTAATGGAACCCAAACCACGACGTTTTCCTTAGCAAGTAGCTTTGGTGCCTACTGCTAACCCAACAGTAAAGTATTTTAGGCAGAAAGTGGCAGCGTTGTGTTTCATGTTTTCATCTCTTGCAGACACTAAAGGGTGTCTTGTGGGTCTTTATGAGATGCAGAGGGGACTAGACAAAGTGTCGGTATTTGACCACCAGGGATGAGAATGGGTTGATTGTACGCGCAAAAATGACGGAAGCAGTTCTGTTAAGAACGGAAAAAGAGAGCTCGATTAGTTCAAAGACTACCTTAAGATGAATCTATACTTACCAGCTTCCAGTTGTGGTTCCGGAGGCAGACACCCTCTCCACATTTAAGAGTAGGCTTTAGACTTTGATAAAGCTTATAGTTGGGGCTGGCTCAGGTGAGTCCTGAACCATCCCTTAGTTATGCTGCTTATAGGCCTAGACTATCGGGGGATTTCCCATGATGCATTGAGCTCCTCTTTTCCTCTCTCTCTCTTTCTGCACTCATTTATGTCCTATTAGTGCATGTTACTAACCTCACTACTCCTGCCATGGTCCTGCTTGACTGCCATTGCTAATATTACTGATATTATTAGGGACCAAGCCAGCGACCGCTGGAGGTCCCTATTGTATTTGCTATGTTTCTTCTTACCTATTATTATTTTTAGGCCCCTTTGACTGCATTTTTGCCCCACTGAACATATACGAAAACTCAATTTTATTTGACAAAATTGTAAGACCTGGTGAAAATGGGATATTCAATGCGGGTCGGCCACTAGGTGGCGCTACTATCATAAAAAATGCGTTTAGGCTAATAACTTCTGCATAGTTTGCTGAATCTCCCCATATAGGCCCAGCCCACTTCCACCTATAATTTTTTTTCGTTAGAGTGTGAAATGTCCTTAAACTACTTTATCGTGTTCCTCCTACACACTTTGTCCGATTCGCACCTGGGGACTGTCCTGGCAAAAAATGTAATTTAAGAATTTGGATATTTTAGAAAATAAGCATGTTATAAAATTAGCACTTCCTGTAAATTTTTGGTCAAAAAAGGAAGTGGACCATTTCTCCACACTGGTATGTCCGATTGACACCAAGCTTGGGTCCATAGTTCCCAATGTCTTCCTTAGGCATTGTGCAAAATTTCAGGTCATCACCACCAGGTGGCGCTCTTTAAAATGAAGAAGCTTATATCTCTGCAACGGCACGTGTGATTAAAACGAAACTTGGTACAATGCTTGCCCATGGCTCCCTGAGGCTCCCTGAAAAATGTGTCAACAATCCGTCACTATGTGAGTGCCGTAGAGCTGAGTGCAAGTGGAATAAGGACAAACTGCAGGTGTCTTTTCAAATGTTAAGGGACTGCTGGCGTCATTATCAGAAAACTGTGAAAGATGCTAAAAGAAAACATTTCTCGGATATTATCCTGTCAAACTGTCACAAGCCTCGTGTTTTGTTTAACACTACTGACTCACTTCTGAAAGCCACGCAGACTGCCTGTATACGTAGGCGTCCCCTGCTTTGTGTGAAAACTTCCTTCACTTTTTTAATTGATAAGGTCACTTCAATTAGGGCTCACCTTCAGCTTATGACCCCTCAATCTTTGTCCCCTGCTCTGCTGTCTTTGACCATTTTGAGCCTGTGACTTTTTCCTTTTTACAGGAGGTTGTTGGTCATTTGAAGCCCTCAGGTTCTCCAAATGATGCTGTCCCCCCTCGACTATTTAAGGAGGTTTTCCCCACTGTAGGACCATCTGTTATTGCAATCATAAATAGCAGTCTGACCTTAGGTGTGGTCCCTGAAAATTTTAAACATGCAGTAGTACAACCTCTAATTAAAAAACTTGCTCTAGATCCTGCAGTTCTTGCTAAGGCCTATCTCCAAACTGCCTTTCCTTTCAAAAATCCTGGAGAAGATTGTGCACAGTCAATTAATGGCCTTTCTGGAAGAACATAATATCCTAGAGGTTTTCCAATCCGGTTTTAAAACCCTGCACAGCACAGAATCAGCTCTCTTAAGAGTTTTTAATGATATCTTTTTAGCTACTGACTCTGGTGACTGTGTTATCCTTGTGCTTTTAGATTTAATTGCTGCATTTGACACAGTGGATCATGAAATATTGATCTCACGTTTGAAGCAGTGGGTGGGCATCAGGGGCATAGCAATGGAGTGGTTCAGGTCGTACTTGGCTGATCGAACTTTCTGTGTCAGCCTAGGTGACTCTGTATCTGTCTCTGTCTCTGTCTCCTCTGCTTCTCTCTCGTGTGGGGTCCCACAGGGCTCAGTTCTTGCCCCTCTCCTTTTCTCTCTCTATTTGCTCCCACTTGGTTCCATACTTAGGAAGCATTTCATTCCACTGTTATGCAGACGACAGTCAGATTTATGTGCCTCTTAAAAAGAAAAATGAATACTCTGTCAGACTGCTACTTAAGTGTCTCGACGACATAAAGGCCTGGATGGCTCTGAACTTTTTAAATTTCAATGATAAAAAGACGGAAGCAGCTGCTCCTGAGTGTGCTTAAAAGTAAGCGGAAGCTCAGAGGGGACCGTGCCTTTACTGTGTCTGCTCCTAAATTATGGAATGATCTGCCTCTGCACGTTAAACAGGCCTCTTCTCTGTCTGTTTTTTAAAACCCGTCTTAAAACCCATCTCTTCTCTGTGGCCTTTGACACCTAGTAAGATGTCGACTTTATTTACTTGATTTAATTTCTTATTTTGATTGCTTTTTACGTTTCACAGATATGTATGAAACTCGGTAGGCACATGTAAGGTGCTGAGACATACAAAAAAGCCTCTTGGACTCATTCGGCCATTTTCATTTTCATTTCCGGCGAACTTTTAGCGTTGTATTTGAACCAACTCCTCCTAGGAAATTTACGATGGCACATGACGCGGCCGCAGCACCGAGTTGCATGGAGTGCAAGGTCCCGCCCAACGCTGCTTGCAGCTTTAATTATTATTATTATTATTATTATTATACCCTATTAGGTAACACTTTATAATGAGTACACACTATTAAGCGTTAATTAAGCATTAATAAATTCTGAATTCATCATTTATAACGCATTTTTCTGACATGAATACACATTAGTATGTAGTTTATAAACACAGTTAAAAATGTTTTATTCATCATTGATAGGCACATTAGTTATGGATTAGTAAATACTGAATTCATCATTTATAAAGCATGTTCCTGCCGTAAATACTCATTACTATGTGGTTTATAATCACAGTTATAAATGTTTTACTCTTCATTAATAAGCTCATCTATAACGTGCTAATGATTGCATTTTCATATTTTATATATGATGGATTCAGCATTTCTAAATCAAGTATTACATCACTTACTAACCAGTTATTTAGGATTTGTCAGTGGTTTGTGATATTATTTAGAAAGTGTATGTAAATAATGAACAAACTATTTAGATGTACATTTCTGCATGCACTTGCACATCCACTATTCAGACATGTATTAATGATTAGTGACTGTGTTAGCAGATGTTCCATAAAAAACTCACAAATTAATTTCCAATGGATATATATATATATATATATATATATATATATATATATATATATATAAACAGTTATTAATGCAGGAATTCATGAATTGAGGCA
The DNA here is from genome assembly GCF_905237075.1 of Dicentrarchus labrax. NCBI lineage: Eukaryota > Metazoa > Chordata > Actinopteri > Moronidae > Dicentrarchus > Dicentrarchus labrax. The sequence continues at coordinate 1,032,531 of NW_026136703.1, read as the reverse complement.
GTTACGAAGCACTTACTACTCATTAATTAAGTATTTTGTGCGAGCTCATCTAAAGTGAGCACTATCTATGGCTTATTAAAGCATTTACAAATGAGATATAAAGGCTGACAATGCCTCAAGACTCACAAAATGTTCAGTTATCTTAACAGACGAAGGAGAGACACAACACAAAGGGATATAGAACATATTGTATTGATATTTACTGCAACTTCCCAACATATTGTATGAAGACGGACGAGGGTGGTTTATGAAGACATGCTATTGTTGTGATCTTATCTGTTTGGGACGTGTACGTTGAGCTTGCAATCCCGCTCTCAGCACGTCATCAAAGTGATGACGGTGGGAGGCGGCAACATTTTACGTTCATATTAACGCAGCCAAGAGGAGCATGGAGAAGTCTGGCCTAAATCGACAAGGCGGACGCGGGCCAAAAAGAATGGCGGTGTGGGGATGGATACATTGGAGTCGGCGGCCGTCAGCGGCACTAGTGGTGAGTATGTGTCTTTGTTTGCTAGCACACATTATGGATGAAAGCTAACGTTAGCTTGTCGCCCGACTGTCCCCCGTCACCTGTCCCCGATTAACGTTACTACCGACCCGCCCGTGGTAGCTAAGCCGACCTGCCTGCATTTATCATTATCACTTTGAATATTTTCCTAAAAGTTTTTTTTTTTTTAACTTGTAATGTTGTCGCCGCGGTTAAGTCAGTATCGTCTAGCCGGGCCGGTCTCTCTCTCTGTCTCTGTCTCTCTCTCTCTCTCTCTCACCTCAACTGGTCGAGGCAGACGGCCACCCACCTAGAGCCGAAGGGTCTGTCCGAGGTTTCGGCCTCTTAAAAGGAAGTTTTTCCTTGCCGTTGTCGCCAAGTGCTTGCTCATGGTGGTACTGTTGGGTCTCTGTAAATAATGTTATAAAGAGTTCGGTCTAGACCTGCTCTATTTGAAAAGTGTCCTGAGATAACTTCTGTTATGAATTGGCGCTATACAAATAAAATTGAATTAAAAATGTAATTGAATTGAATCTGTTAAGGGGTTACGCCAGGGGTGTCAAACTGATCCGTGAAAGGGCCGGTGGGGCTGCAGGTTTTCATTCCAACCATGCAGCAGCACACCTGACTTGGTTCATTCAATCAACTGAACTGTCTTCACACAGTCAAAAACTTGCAGCCACACCCACGCTTTAATCAAGGGTGGCTGTTTCTGTTCCAATCAAGCAAGAGCACGCCTGAAATTACTGTGTGAAGACAGTTCAGTTGATTGAATGAACCAAGTCAGGTGTTCTGCTGCATGGTTGGAATGAAAACCTGCAGCCACACCGGCCCTTTCATGGATCAGTTTGACACCCCTGGGTTACGCTGTACCTACGGCAGCTACCTGCACGCCATTGGATAATATAAATACACATCGAAGCTACGGCAGCCACAGCTACAGTCTGCAGTTACACACTGGAGCAATATGCACAAAGAATAGGCCACTGGCATTGGAATATATTTATATGCTGGTTTTATGTTCCTCACCAGAGCCTTGGCCAGATGGACCATGCCATTTGCAGTGATCTGGTTGTTCTTCAGCATTAAGACCTTGAGACCTCTCGTCTGCCACCTCAGACCATCACACAACTCCTCCAAACCTAGATGTTAAAACAAAAACAAAAAACAAAAAAACATGAAAATATGGTAATTAGCAGAACATGTTCAACTGAACTGCTTGTATGTATTTGTAAGCTAGGGGACACTGACAGATGTTTAGTGGGAGTGTTGCTGCTACTTACAATTTGAGCTCCAGTAACTATGAAGTGCTTAACCTTTTCACGTATCTATATTAATTAGATCATATTAAAGCAGGACTGTGCAAGTTGGTAAACTGCCACTGCATCTAACTATCCTGTTGCTTCACTGTGTTTTCTTGTAAGGTGCTAAAGGCTAAATTAAGTGGCTCATTCTCTAATTAGCACACAGGGGCTGCCAAAGTTTACTAATAATTATTATTAGTCACACTTGCAACTTATGCAGATATTTGCTCTGCCTCTTCTTTTTACAGAATCTAGAATTTTTGACACCAAGGTTAAAAAACACACCTCTAAAGACTTCTTCTTTCCCCTTTCAAAGATACAATATGTAACATGTCACAATAAAATGTCTATAAAGACTGGACCTCTGTTCTATATGTGGTTGAGTTGTGTACTTACATTCCCAAATTTTTCCAACAATGTTCAAACCCAGAGAAATCTGTCATTTTATTCAGGTATCAATGGTATCATTTGTGCATGCGTCATAAATTGACGAAACCACATTTTTACCATCCACTGTTTAGAACTTGGTGCTTTTAACTCTAGATTTGAACCAGATGCAGGATTTTAGTTATCAGACATCAGGGTCAGTTAGTAAGTTATCAAAGAAACAAGCTGAGCTAATGTAAGCAGCAGCTCGGTTCGCAGCCCCTCCAGGACAAAGGGTCTGCCCAACAGTGTGGGAGAAGCAATGATTTTTAAGATGGAACTGCTTTATTCAGTGTTTTTAGTGGATTTAATCAGCGGGTCTGTTTGTTTTGGAGAGGAGAAGACCTCTGTGGATAACAGGGCTCCCGGTAGAAACCTCCTGAACAATGAACACTGAAGGAATCCTAACCAGGAGAAGCTGACAATGAAGACATTACGTTTTACATTTCAATTCTGCACCATACAACGTTGAATAAACCAAACGGTGTTCCTACCAGCATCTGCTACAGAATTGTTGCTAAGCTCCAGTGTCAGTAAAGTGGAGTTGTAGCGTAGCAGGTCTCCCAGCTGCAGGGCATCCTGGTAGCTGTTCAGCAGGTTGTTGGTAAGGTGGAGCTCCTGCAAAGTCTTATTTGACTTCAGTGCACCAACTACAAGCAGCAACAAAAGAGAAGAGTGCTGAAAATTGACATTACTCCCTTAAAGTACGATTATTCCTCAAACTTTTGAATTGGTTTGATAGAGAAAACTGCCTGAAAATTATTTGTGTAATTTGTGAGATAATGTTAAGGTCTGATATATACAACTGCTGAAGCTCCTTGCTGGAAGGCAAAATGATCAGACAACGCTCATGGTTGTCCATAACCTTAGAACAACAGAGAAGCTGGAAGTGATGAGAAACGCAGTGTACGGAAGTTTGCTCCTCTAACTTCGGATAGACCCCCCAGTTAAGACATATAGATTGGTTTAAATTGATATTAAATATAATGCATGGTACAGGCATGTCCTCTGAGTGCCAAACATGGGGCCTCCCGGTTGTAACTGCGTCAGATTGATTGACGGCGAGTGAACTTGAGCATGAAAACGAGACCGCAGCAGGAATCGCTGCCTTCTGCAATTACAGCGGTAAAGATCAAGTGGCGCTCCTTAACCATTCTAACATGAAGGAGCCATTGTTGGAGCTGGAGTGGTGACTCCTCAGCACAGCAGACCTGTCAAATTTCAAGGCCCTTGCTTCAGAATGTCAGTGTGTACGCCATTGTTAGAATCTTTTCATTATGATGCTTTATCACATCTTTAATGGTGCTTTGGAAAGATATCTTGTATTTATGTGTGTGTTGTGAGCACTCCCTGTGTATTTGTGTAAAGTGTACTGTACTGTGGTATACATGTGTCCGTGTTGCCTGAGCCCTCGCTGCCCTTGCATCCAGATCGATGCCACAGATTTGATCAAGCCTGTTGGGCTGCATGCGGAATGCCAACATTGTCATCAGGCACAGTGGGAACCAAATGTTGGAATCGGCGGGATTGATCCGGTCGACTCCACCGCGAGCGCCCAATCCCGCAATCAGAGGCCCCTCGGATCGAAGACAATGATCCTCAGCTGGGACCCCCTGCCGGGAGGGAAGAAGAGGAGGTGGCGGCGGGCTCGCTAAAGGCAAAGAGGATGGGGTGGGATAAGAGACGAGCGTGGGAGGAGGAGGGAGGTTGTGGAGACCCTTAAATATCAAAGAGATCCAGGAAATGGCTGAAAATGTTGCAGGAGCAAGTTGCTGTTGGGGAGTGGGCAGCATACTGTGCCCATTTGGTTCTTTCTCTGCTCCCAGCTGAGGGGAGACGACAGGCTGTCTTCAATGTTTTAAGTTCCAACGAAAAAAAAACAGGGATGCTTCTACTATCATCTGATCATGTACTAGAATTTATGAAAGCAACATTTTTTAGTAATTCCTATTTGATTATTTAATAGTGAAAATGAATATAAACTGAGACTACTTCCTGAACATAATTCTTGTGCATTTTTTATCTAATTATTACTGCTACATCACTATGTAGCTCAGCACCTCAAGCCTATTATTAACTACCTCTGTCGCACGTGACTGTGACTGTGTGTGTGTCCGTCCATCCATGTCCAGCACTCAACCCCCCTCTGAGTGTTGTGTTCGCCCGCGGTGAGTGTATTTATATGTGTGTATGCTCATCCAGAAATTGTGTATATGTGCGTGTGGAGCACGCATTTCCTCTCCCATTCCCCTTCTCCATTGCCACAGATACTGTTCAGAGTTACAACAGCAGCCAGTCAATGAAGGAGAGCAGACCTTGCGGAAGTCGCTGTGCTTTGTTTGTTTTTTTTAAATAACACATTTAATAATTTGTGGGTTAGAAAAGTGTTTATATGCTGTAAGTGTGTCAGTGTTTAATATGTGTTAGAGATGGTGTAGTGCAATGTTGCAATTGTAACAATAAACGCAAATTCAACTAATCCCTGTGAATTCTGTGCAACTTGGCAATTTTTTCCAATCATTGCAGTTTCCTACGCAAAAAGTTGAGTCATACATCCTCAAACTCACTTCCTTGTTTTTAGTTGTGAGGATACAGACCATGCGGACATGTGCAATGTTGTCATCGCAACAATTAATTCACATTTCAGTCTCAACAGGATTTCACTGGCTTAAAAGGCAACTAGACCCAGTAATTGCTAGTAGTTTGGTGACATATTGTTTGTAAAGGGGGACCGCTATGGTTGGTGAAACTCACATCAGGAAACTACAATGACTTGTCAAATTTGAGTTGACAAAATTGCAAGGTTGCACAGAATTCCAAGGTTCTGATTGAATTCACGGATTGGTTGATTTTACGTTATTTTTTGCAAATCACAGCATCACAACTTTTCTGCAGATTATAATTTTCAATCATCGTAGTTTCCCCGGGTTTCACCAATCATAGCAAAACATTGATCACATGTTTTATGAATTATACAAGAAATCACAACTATTTTTCAAATTTTAATTCATCTTAAAATGTAATTGCAAAAAAAAGCCAGAAAACATCAAATGGATCACTGCATTTTAGGCAGCATCAATCTCAAAAAATACCTGCGAAATCCTGGAGAAACCAGTGTATCAAATGTACAAGGAAAAAAACATTAAGTGTGTGTATCTCAGGTTATATTTTTGTTCAAGAGCCATGCCTTCAAAGTGTATAGTGCATATCTTTGTGTGTGTGTGTGTGTGTGTGTGTGTGTGTGTGTGTGTGTGTGTGTGTGTGTGTGTGTGTATGTGTTTCCTGGCTGCCAGGGCCTTTATAGATGTGTGCAGCAGTGTGTAAAGTGACAGGTAAGAGATTAGGCCTCTAATCCGGGTCCAGACCTGCAGAGAGGGTCACAGGTCAAAATCTGGTCCTGCTGGCTACAGGACACACCCACACACACATACACACTTACAAATGTGTCCACACTCGCACAGGAAAATTATTAAACAGACAAACAAAGAAAGTGAAGAAAGAGTGCTTGCGTGTGTGTATGTGTTTGTGTGTGTGTGAGCGTGCATGCGTCATACCCAGGGTGTATAGTGGCATGCCGCTGAGCTGGGCATTGTGAAGGTGCAGCACTCTGAGCTGGCTGGTCAGCAGAGCTTTAGATAGAGACTGGGCTGGGTAGTCAACCACGGGGATATTACACACATCTAGTCTGGACAGACGCACACTCTGAAACACACGTGCAGAAATACAATGAACACAGACTAATGCACAAAGAAGTAGTTGAAGACGCATCATCAGAATGACTAATCTGCTCAGAAGTAGGTGTCAGTAGGCCTGTCGAAAGTACACTCTGTCCTTCCTGACATCAAACACTGAGGAGAAACCAGGAGGAAGAACAAAAGGAACCTGAGTGATGGGGCGGTTAGGTGGATACTGTAGGATCATGTGGAGGGTTGGTCAGGGCAGATATGGGGTATGGGTTTGGGAAAGAGCTGGTGGTAGATGTAGCAGGTGTGTAGGATGGTACAGAAAGTAGCAGTGGAGAGATTTAGGGAGCTAGGGGAGTAGAATAAAGTAACTACTATTACTGCTACTGTCAGATAGATTATTAGGTATCAAATCTTTAATCTTGAATGATGCTGTAGGTTCAATTTTGCCATTCTTATAAAAACCCGCCCTATCTTTTACAAAATGCATTCATATTTTACTAATTTGCTTTGGCAAATAATTTGTGTCATCCACCTGATGGACAACATATCGGCCAACTCCTGAGAAAATGATCTGGTTCTAGTTGATAAACACTCCACTATGTTCACCAGCTAGTAGTCTAACTGTGGCTGTCTGCTGTTTGCTGCTGAGCAGAGTACAGTACGTATATCAGAGCGTTTCACTGAAAACAGCTGCCTGCTGATGCTGGCTGATGAAAGAGGAGTTTTTGGGCTGGCACCCAAAACAACAAACTGAAAGAGGCCAAAACTCTCTGCGGAGCTGAGGGGAACTGTGGGTTTGTTAGTATGACAACAGTATAGTAATTTGAAAGTTTTGGAAAAAACATACTCATTAGTGAAGTTTTAACCAAGACCACAATCTTTCCTACATTATACAAGTGATTAAAGTTATCTTAACATAACCATTAATACTTTGGCAGTGAGCAATTTGCAGACGTTCAGTGTAATTGTTATAAAATCTGAAAAACGGCAGCCTGTTGAAGCATCTGTATGTAAGTTCAAACGTAGCCTAGTTATGACGTAAATTATTACTAAGTTGTGATTCATGCATTACTAAAACAAAACCAGTTGCACCACGGAGAATAGTTACACTGTCACAGAATTATACTCACCAGTGATGAAACTGCAGTTTTTCTCCCACACATTATACTTTTTTAATTAATTGCAGCTATTTTGTGACACAGATATCTAATAGAGACCTAATTTATTGATATGATATTTCAATATGGATCTAGCTTACTACAATGTGGTACAAAGCCAGGTGACTCATCCTAGCCAGAACGCTAATGAACATGGTAACCATGACAATGGAATCATGGTGCAACCAATTTTAGCAGCTGATTTAGTTACAAACTAGTAGTAACTGAGCCTCTAGTGTCGACCTTACACTCTAACTTAGGAGAAAACCTACATACAGCTGGTGCAACCCAGTCCTGGCCTGCCTAACATTTCCAAAAATTGTAAGTTGTGGCATGCAGCATTGGCTAAAACTACACAAACTGGTGGTAGGACTTTGGTGACCCATGACCAAGTCACAGCAGCATTTAAAGGGACCAGTGTGTAAGATTTAGTGGCATCTAGAAGTGAAGTTACAGATTGCAACCAACTGAATATCACTTCTTCTAAGCATGTTAGGCTGCGAAAGTTAGTTATGGTAACAAAAACACAACAACTCTTATTTTCTGGTAATGGTAAATATACCTGTATTTGTATAGTGCTGTTCTAGTCTTCTAACCACTCAAAGCACTTTTACACTAGGTGCCACATTCACCCTTTCACACACAGATGGCAAAGCCCATCGAACAGAAGCAAACTAATTCATGCACATTCACACACTGATGACGAGGAAGAGGAGCCGAATCAAACCAACAACCTTCCGATTAGTGGACGATCCACACTACCTATGAGCCACAGCCTCGCACTGCTACACTAATGAAAACATACTTATGAATAATATATTTCATTTCTGTCAACAGATCCTCCTAAATGTTACACACTGGACCTTTAAAAGCACCAGGTTACAATGCCATAGGACTGAGTGAAGTGAAAAACAGTTTAAAACTTTCAGTCCTTGCATTTTTGAGAAATATTCTCAACTCAAAGTCCTTACATTCTTTTCCCTCATTCTGTCCTGCTTTGATCACACAGACGTGAAAGCCAGTCAGTGGAAATATCTGGACTCACCACATAGCTAATCAGTTATGCCTGCTAATGCTATCTGTGAAGCTGCGGTAATGTAGCGTGTGTGTTTTGATGTGTTTATGCTCGTGTTTGCAGTTCGCAACTCCTCACCCTGTTTGCTCTGCCCTGCGTCTTCAATCCATGTAATGTGCAACAAACTCACTTTCCAGGATGTACATTATCCCCCAGAGAAAGGGTAGAAGAAAATATTACTATTCCTCTGCATCAGCCAACCTGCTTTATCAAATGAGCGAGGGCCCTCCAACACGATGTTCCCATGCTACTGTTGTCAGAAATGTCAAGATGGGTTGTAGATTCATAGTACAAAATCATATCCAGCAAGGACGATGCTCCCTGCAAGAGAAAAAAAATGTGAAGGAGAAAAAATGAAGAAAGCAAGGCCCCAAATTTGACAGGAATGTTATGAAGTTCTTTTGGAAGAAAAAAAATAGCCTCTAATCTGATACAGGGGAAGGCCTGAATATGAAACTGTGTTGGAATTGGAAGACGAAGATGAGGAAAATAAGTTTTGCTCATAAAACTCACATTTTCTTCCAGTTGGGCTGCCTGCAGATTGATGAAATCAAAGTGCAGCGATTTCAGGACGACTTCCAGAGCTTCACAGGAGCGGTGGTCTAATCGCTCACCTTGATAGAGGCAAGCAATCAAACAGAAGATAATTGGGAGGCTGTTTGCTAACAGGCAAAATTGCACGGCTCTAAATGTGCCTTATCCTTTTTTCTGAAATGAACATTTCAGCAAAAAATCACAACAAAACAACTTCCTTTATAGGCAAAGTTTATCCGATATGTGTGTGTGTTTTCTTTTAATAAAGTTCTGAGACAATCAGAAACAGAAATAATTATGACAGCTCCAGTTAGACAAAACAGGACGCACTTTTTCACATTTGGACTAAGACGTGAATGCTGCAGTGTCCATTGATTACTAACAGCCTGTCATCGACACACATTCATGTCCCATTAATTGTTGTTGTTGTTGTGCACCTTCGTCTCTGTTCCTGTCCTTCTCTCTTTACCACCTACCCCTCACTCGTCTATCCCTCTACCTCCCTACCCCCATCTCTCTCTAACCCCAACCGGTCGAGGCAGACAGCCACCCAACTAGAGCCGGGGTCTGTCCGAGGTTTCTGCTTCTTAAAAGGAAGTTTTTCCTTGCCCCTGTCGCCAAGTGCTTGCTCATGGTGGTACTGTTGGGTCTCTGTAAATAATTGTATACAGTACAGTCTAGACCTGCTCTATTTGAAAAGTGTCCTGAGATAACTTCTATTATGAATTGATGCTATACAATAAAATTGAACTTAAATGATACTGACACTGCCAAGGGATTATTATCATGGAGTATTATCATATCTCAAACTTGACCTGATGCTTCTTTTCCTTTCTGGAAAGTTTTTTTCCCCTTTACTTACTTACTATATGATACACTCATTTGTACAGTTCATACAGTGTTTCACTGTTTTTTTTTATTTGCTCTTCACATTTCTATTATTGTAATTTGTAACAGATGTAATATAGCAACACAGTGCTCAAAAGCAATACTGATGTACCCTTCTGTAGTGGGTGGGATATATTAGGCAGCAAGTGAACATTTTGTCCTCAAAGTTGATGTGTTAGAAGCAGGAAAAATGGACAGCCATCAATTTGGGGTTCAGTATTTTGCTCAAGGACATCCAACATGCAGCAAGAGGAGGAGTTGTACTGTGAGTCGAGCTGCTTTCATTGGCTGCGCAGTTTTGTCTCATCTGTACCAGGAAACAATGGTACAACACTAAAATATTTGTTGTTTTTGAACAGATTTTAGGCGAGAATTAGTCAACGCAGTAACATAATCTTCTTTCATATTTGAACTGCCTAGAGAATGACTTGTCAATCACCTTCCTATACTCCTAAATGTTACACACTGGACCTTTAAATAAATGACAAAAATGTTGTTTTTCCCGGTTTCCCTGCTATACCAAAAACAGACTGATATATGACCCCAAATTTAAGGTACCTACAAAACCTTGGATTTTGTTTACCATTAGTAGCGTGCTGAGTATTAAAAATGTCCCTTGAGATGAATAAAGTTCTGTAATTTTTATAATCTGAACACTCACTTTTTATCTGCCATCTGTACAGATATATGTGAAATTAACCTTTTCTTCTTTTTCTCTCTCCTTATTCTTCTCCACATTTTTTATTTTGCTTCACTAATCCAACTGCTAATCCTATTGTTTTTAAGTGATTATTGTGTTTTTAGGAGTGATTATCAGGGATCACTGTTATCATTTTGTAATCTGATTACTGTGATGTGCCGCACCCTCATTCCTACATTATTTTAAGTAATCTTATATTTGATGTGTGTTTGTTAATGCATCTAAAGAATTACAATTCAAATGTGGTAATCTGATTACTGTTGCCCCCCCCCACTCCGATCAGGAGCCGCACTCCAAATCTAACTGTGACTGATCAAACAAATCCATGTGACTTTTAAGACTCAATCTCTCTCCTGGGTTAATTCTTATCTCCCCAGCCAAGAAGGGGAAATGATAATTACTATCATAATTATTTCCAAAATGATTTTTTTCCCTGTGTTTTAACAATAATCACTTAACTGAGCAATGGCAAGAGGGCGTGTGGGGTGGAAGGGAGAGCCATCTGAAATCCCATTTTTCTAATCCGCCCTGCGTCGGGAAGATAATAAGGCAGCGACACCCGCAGTCAGATGTCATCAGTGCGTGACGACAGTGACGCCCATCACGCCATCGCACAACTTTACACAGCTGCCGTATGTACAAGCATCCGCTGCTGAGTGCTTATGAGAGTTTAAAGACCTTCAAAGTGAGGACATCCTGTCCATAGACTACTGATCCTGGTCCCAAAGGGTTCTATTTTGGGTGTGGGCACCTCATATATGTGCCTACTACAAGCCTAACTGGCCTGTTGGAAAAATGTTAACAGACCTTGAACAGGCTGATGAGAGAAATTTCCTGCAATGGTGATTGGGACGATGTGCTTACACAGGTAGAAGAAACAGAGACAGTGGATAGGCTGGGTGAAATATAACACATTCTCTTTGTGGGATTATTTTGTTTTATTATTTTCTATTATTATTATTATTTGGAGTTTTCTGGACAATAGACAGCAATTGCTCACAAATGTTCATATATGTACTGGCAGGCGCAGTATTTATACATTTATACAAGTGTTCCAGGTTCATTACACACTCCTTGTTAATTTGATGATTTTTCTGCTGCATACTCTCCAGTTAATTCACTACATTTTACTGGTTTTCCTCTAACAGTAACATTAATTTGGCCATAGTCCATAAGTAATAGTTCAAATTAAGTAGAATTTATTTTAATTTTAAAATTCACCTTCTCAACTATTAGACTGTTTAAAGAAGAAGTAGAGTGGGTTTTGTTGCACATACAATTAATATTGCTGTGCATGTATCTATCAACCACAACAACAAATCTTTCCTTCAGAGAATGTTGCTTGCGGCTCAGAAAAAAACAGACTCAAAGCCAAATCATTGCAAGTTTGTTCCACGTCCGGTAAACCCACTTTGTAGTACCCCGCAGGTTCTCCTACCAACAGTCAAGCTGGTAGGCGATCTGAGGTGGAGATCTGAGTGAGGGGCTAAAACACAATTAAAAACTTCCAGGACAACATCAATTATTTCCAGGATAACTGGTCCTTTTGGTCAATTTCCAGGTGTTTCCATGACGCCCAGTTGTCACTCTCTATTATCTTCTGCTATATATAACTTACTTGTAAAAGTCGCAACTTCTTTACCTCAGCAGGTCGATGAAAATGGGGAGCAGGTGACGGGAAGACAATGCATTTATGATTTATACTCACTGAGCACATATTATTGAGTTATTACACTACTTTTACTGATATCTTTTAAGTGGAAATCAATAAATATATAGTAAAAGAGAAACTATTTTTAATCTGACTTTGGGTTCAAATTTGAAAATGAGGATTAGGTTTAGATTGACGTAAAGGTCACATTAAAATGTAGCATTTGCTCTAATGACCATTTGTTTGTCCTGCTGATGTATGGAGATCCATGGATTGGGGTTATTTTATGCAGTATTGTTATTCCTGTCTTTACTTTGTTTTCTCTGTTAATACCTGTAATAACAGAGAACAATAAAACATTTATCACCAAATAAAAAAAGAAAAATAATTAATTGGTATTTAGGGCAGGATTTCATTTAGTTGAATCTAGTTTAGGATTTGTGTTCAGGGTTCGTATTTGAACTGGTATGAGATTTGAGTTAGTTGGTAATGGTTATGAATAATTCAGTTCAATTTTGGCATTGATTCAGGTTCAGATTAATATATGATCAAGGCCAGAATAAGCATTACATTCACAGTTATGATTTGGGATAGGAAATCAAACTGTTTTCTTTCCACTATCAGTCACTAATCTGTGTTGAATAATTTCTAAAAATTCTTGAGGAATTTGAAACCACATCAGGAACAAACAGAATCATCATCCCACCCCACGGAGTCCAGTGACGGTGTCATTTTGTAAGCCAGCCCAGCAGTTATCTCCACTTAGGCTTATTACGGCAGTTTTCCAATGGAACTTCTGCATTGTGTTTTCCATATGCACATGAAACTAAGTAATTAACTGTGGCAAACAAAGGATATGCACTAATTTTGTTTAACAAGATCATTTCAATAAATCAACACACTTGGCTTGGTACCAGTCTTTAAGACATTGCATTGTGTGTGTGTGTGTGTGTGTGTGTGTGTGTGTGTATGTGTGAAGTATATTAAGATACAGGATTAAAAATATCACACTCAGAGGTTTGTTATTAATCATAAAGTTTTTTTTTTAGCTTTTTTATGACATTAATTTATTATTTTTTGGTCTGTTCTTCCATATTTTCTACATTTACACTGTGAATATGTAAAAGATAACAAAATCATTGGGTGTATCATGAATGTCACATAAAGTCCTCAATCATATTTAATAATGAGGGAGTGAGGCGTTCAGCTTACCTTTGAGATCCAGACATTTCACACTGCCACCTACACACGCACCCTGCTGAGAGAGAGACAGGGAAAGGGGTAGAAGCAGGAGGTGTGAGAGAAAGGCGCGAACACACACACACACACACACACACACACACACACACACACACACACACACACACACACACACACACACACACACACAGATATTTGGCAACAGCAGTGCACCCACCACCCTCCCCAGTCTCTTTCCGCACGGCCTCTCCATCCATGCCACACTGTACCGGTTTCATCAGGGAGGCTTATTGGACGCCAGAGCATGAATTATGAATTTCACACAGTTTACCGCCGCCGTTGATGGTGACACGGCGTCCTAATTAACCAGTGTATAATAATTAGAAACAGCTGGTCATCAGTTGATGTGTTCATTTGCCAGAGCCAGTGTTCCACATACATCTAATTTGACTGCATCAATCACCGGAGGTGGCAGATTTGTACGGATGGTGGAAAACACTGATTTTCTTTTCTACGAACAAGCAAAACAGGGAAAGAGAACAGGGATGATTTTTTTTAAAAGCTGGTGGATGGTGAGATGAGATTGTGTGACGTGGGATCATTGTGCCTTTTTCTTTTTTAAATATAAGCCTGTTTCATCTCTGACATGATAGACAGCAACCAAAAAGGTATTTATGTTGATATTTAAACTGTACCTTATCATTGGTTAGGGCGGGTTGAGGTCAACAGCTGCAGTTGATTCAAACTGTTACCTGATGATCAAAATGTTGTTTCAAAGAATTGTTGTATATTAACACAGCTCTGGGAGATAGCTGCAGGAAAACTGAATATTAATTTAAAATATCAGTTAGTGGAATCAGCAATTAGGGACCACCAGGGGGCCCCAAGAGTGAGCAAATTAAAATATGAAGTCTCCCTGCTTTCCTCTGGTCATTTGTATTCTTCACAAGAAGTAAAGTGTATTAAACACATTGTTTAGGTTGGTTTATTTATTTATTTGAATGCTTTTAATTGTAATAGATTGATTTCCAAATTTGTACATCAAAACTCACATACGTTGAATAAATGTTTTGTAGAGGAAAAAATCTGTTTATTTTGCTTTAAAGGCTCTGAAAAACTCCATCGCCATCAGCTTCTTTCTCTGAGCTCTCATATGAACACAGAATAATCTGCCAAAGCTCTTGTTATTGTGTATGAGGGATTTATGTGTTTAAATCAAAATGTGAGGGAGCATTGTGAGGTTGTCTACGACTGTCGCTGATCAGACCACACCCACACGGTCAGGACGAAGCAGATCAGCTGAGTTTTCAAAATCAGAATAAAAAAATAAATGAGACTAAATAAAATGTATGATTTTTTTGATTGTTGCTTCATGAGACATTATTGTAAAGAAAAACTGCAGCTTTAAAAGCGTGTTCAGGGACTTACATATATTTTATGCTGGTTTGTTCTTGTAAGTACACCACATTTTGAGGTCTATAGCTTTCAGTAAAACTTCATGTGCATCTCCATCTCTGAGGTCAATGTGCATCTCGAGATGCAGTGCCATTAAAGATAAATGTGAAGCAACTACCACCACAACTACCTGTGACTGGACAATTCACCCCTATTGCACTGAAGTTAATTCCGATAATAATATAATATAATAATAATAATACCATGCAGCACAATTCAATATGGTAGATAGTTTGTTTTATTCCTTTGGTTCTTCTGCTGGAGACACAGTTTAGAGAGGAGGAATCAATCTAAATATTCCATTATCAGTCAATACAGATAACAATTATTAGTAATCAAGGAGACCAATAACCAATATTTGGAACCGGTATATACTGGTGGTGGAGTGTAACTAAATACATACCGAGAGTGCTGAGCGACACTACAGACAGAGAGAAATCGAAGCCAAAGTAACGTGTTTTTAATTTATCGGAAATCATCTGGTACTGTTGGGTCTCTGTAAATAATGTTTTAAAGAGTTCGGTCTAGACCTGCTCTATTTGAAAAGTGTCCTGAGATAACTTCTGTTATGAATTGGCGCTATACAAATAAAATTGAATTGAACCTGAAGAATGATGAATATTGGATCCCATAATCGGTCTATCCCTAATAGGGCCCCTACTAATAAGTATATATAAATAAATTGTTTTTAACAGATGCAGAGACAATTCATCGCAATCTCATCCCAAATTGTATCTGATGCACACTTTTTTTAAATCAGCTTTTATGTCTGATGATTTTACCATCCCCACTTTATAATGTCAGACAGTCAATTAAAGTGTTTTTGGTTGTTTTTATCAACAAAAAGGAAATGGGGTGCAGGGTGCCCAATTCTGCTCAGGGCCCCAGAAAGTCTTAGTCCCTGCCCTGTCACCCGGTTTGTGTCAGTCAAACCCAGG
Source organism: Dicentrarchus labrax (assembly GCF_905237075.1). Lineage (NCBI taxonomy): Eukaryota > Metazoa > Chordata > Actinopteri > Moronidae > Dicentrarchus > Dicentrarchus labrax. The sequence goes on along the minus strand of NW_026136703.1, from coordinate 1,017,030 downwards.
CATTCTCTATGCCGACTCATCTTGGCTGGCTCACTGAATTGCCGCTTTCTTATTTGCGAGCAGCGGCTTGTTTCGCCTCTCGTTGCTAAATATGATTCATTGTTCAAAGGGACACGGGGAGTACAAAAGGACTTGGAAGGCTTTCCTCGCTCAGCTCTCGCGCCGCAGAGAGGAGAGCAAGGCGGGAGACAAAAAGACGGCGGCCATAATGTGCTCCTGTTGAAAGAATTAGACAGATCAATGGGACATAAATTGCACTGTTTATGTATACAAGAGGCTGGTGTGTAATTGGTAGAGGTGGTTGAATTTCCCCCCGTAATCATCTTAACTGAGGCACACACACTCATGCACAAACATGCACATTTACACACTTATACAGTGAGGGAGAATGTGTGTATATATGTGTATGTGCTGTACACACAATGCTTTATATATAAATAAAGTCTGTCACTGTGAGAGCAGACAGGGAGGAGTGCAGATGACATTTCACCTTATTTCAGTTTGATTCAATGTTTTTTATTCACTTGACCCCAAAAATACAACAAATTACAATGATTTGAATTATAATTGATTTTTTATTCGATCTATATACAGCATTAATTGTTTTTTTATTTTCTTTTTTTTTTTATTTCACCCTTTTATTTGGAAGATTGGAGTCTTCCAAAATGTGCCATATGGGTATAACAACACCAAGAAAACAAATCAGATTTATGCACAATTATTAGGTGAAAACAAGAAACGTATGCTTGGAAAGCAACATATGCATACTAGAAAAAAAATGTATTAACATATTAACATATACATATATACAGTCCCTTGCTACTATATGTTATATTTAAATTCAATTATTTAAATTAAATTATTTTTAAAATAATACTTTATCAACCTTAGGAAGCTGCTATTTTTAGTCATGAAACAGAAATATGCATTTTTCTTTCTGCACTCTCTTTTTGCATTAGAAACGCAATATATTTGTGGCCACATGTTTATTCTCTCCTGTTCCTGCCACTCTTATATGTTCATACCTGGTAAATATTTGAAAATATATTCTGTGTTGGGTCCTTGAGAGGGCTCCCATCAAAAAGAGGAATCCTTTATTTTCACTGTAAATCCATCCGTAAGGAACACAATGACTGTAGGACTATTTTGTTCATGGGTTTCACATACTTTCTATAAAAGCTAAATCTTATTAAATAGGGATCTGTGGACTAATTTATGTCAGTTTAGGGGTCTTTCATGTAAACCACCACTCTACATAAATACACATCTGCCTCTTAAACCTTCTTGGTGGATCCATTCTCTCCCTGTAAGCAGAAAACTACCTGAATCATTTCTTTTAACCCCTTTCCCTGGGTCTTCAACAGGAGGTCCTGCAGGTATGTATTAAAATACATGTTCAATATTTTTCAATAACCTCTTGAATAATATCTCATCCTGTATAATTATTATTTTAATAGATTATTGTATGAACAATAACAATGTATGCACATTATTGAAGGCCCAGTTTAATATGCAATACAATAACATGCTCCGTCTCTCTTTAGACCATATAATGTCCCTGCATCCATGGTTGGAATTACGGGGACCTGCCTGAAATCCAACTTTGAGATATTTAGGAGGACTTGAATAGAAGCCTTATGTTGTTGTTATTTAGCCTATATGAAATGTTATTGGCCATATTACCTGTCTGTAGTAGTAACATTAGAATGTTTTGCACATTAACAATTGCTATTGACGCCACACTTCAATGTATCTGCGCATGTAATACCGTAAAATAGGGCTCCCCGAATGCCACTGTGTAATTCCAGCTTTGCTTTCGTACATTAATCTGTATCAGTAATAAAGCACCAACATGGAGCAGGTTCATCACTTTACATTATGTCAGTGGTTCCCAACTTGGGGGCCTGGACCCCCACTAGGGGTCGCCAAAGCTTCACAGGGGGTCCTGAAGCCTTCTTGATTTTAAGGGGTATAAGAACATTTTTGAAATATACCTGCCTATCGGCCTATATCTCAGCATTTAGTTCGCTTCTGTGAAGAAAACAATAAACAGTGGCCAAGCATCAGGGACACGAAAACACAGAAATGGTTAAAAAAGAGGCCTATTAAGTCTGTATGATTGTTAAAAATGATATATAAAAAATAAAAATAAAAAACATAATACGGACAGAGTATTGTATAAAACAGTTCCCTAAACAGTAAATACTCGGCTCAAAATCCGTCCAAGTCACTCATTTTACACAAACTTCCGGCAGTTATTGAGTTCACTGTTTGGGTTCATTGTACATTGAATATAATATGAAATATCTATCAAAGAAACAATCTTGGGATGACAATATGCATGTAGGTTTATTTGATTCTGCTTTAGTGGTCTGGTTGCAGCATCACTAGTCTCTTTTTGAGAAATCTAGTTTGTTTTTTTGAGGTGTTATTTTTTGTTAAACCAATGTGGGCGTAGCATTCCAGAACTGCCTTAAGCTTTTTGTCTTTAGAGCACAAAGACAAGAAAAGTTTCTCATTTTCCAGCTGGAGTTTGGAGTGGATGTTTTGGGCAGCTCTTTCACTGACTTTTGCGTACATTTCTGTCACCTCAGAATTTTTATTTGGTCTGTCACAACAACAAAAAAAGTGTCACTGTGTGCTGGCGTCCGGCTGGCGACTGCTTGTGAAACACAGTTTGTGGCGCCGAGCCAACAAATGACACTCGGTAAGAAGCAACTGGCTGGTTACCCATATCACACTCTTAAATACACACACACACACACGCACACACGTAGAGACAGAGAGAGAAACACACACGCAGCACTTCCTCCTCCCCACAAGAAAATACAGTGGCGGCTGTTTTTCATCTTAATGAATTTCTGAACTTGTTCGCTCCCTCTCCACTCGCCGCTGCCTCGCGTTGAAAGACGGAAACCGAAGGCGTCGGCTGCCAAATCAATTGATGTGTCAGGAGGGAGAGAGGACAAAATGGAGTGATAAAAAGAAAAGCGTTCCCTCCCTCACACACACACACACACAGGCAGCAGGAAAAGACAGAGAGAGGGGGGAGATCTGCTTCCCAAACTTGACTTCCACAGAAGTCATCTCTGGTGCATTCACTATTCTTCACTCAACCGTCCAGAGCTGCTCTGCCTCTCCGGATGGCTTTGTATTAAAAACTGTTTTGAGAGCACTATTTTTCCTCTTTGCCCATTTAATTAACTGACAAAAAAAAATCAAATAAATACATATATAGTTGTATGTGTTTTTAACGTGCGTTTCCAGAGCTCTTAGGGGTTAAAAATCACCCCCGCATTTCCCTTTCAGCATCTTTTCTGCAATAAAGGATGAATTATTTAAAATAACACGACCTTTTATCTCACACCCTTTGAAGGCAACAAATTAAAAATGTAAATTGGGAGCTAATTAATATGCAAATGTATTCGTTCGCTGTTAACAATTAGCAATTAAAGCTGCAGTGTCTAGAAAGAGCACAGACAAAATTAGTAACTTCATTTATCATTTAAAAAAAAGACAGAGAGAGAGAGATCTAAAAACGTACATAAAATTCTAATTGACTTCCAGAGTATTTCCCACTGTCACTGCCTTTGTTCATCCGCACTGCTTTTGAAATACATGATAGCGTGCATTTAGCGACTTAATTAATGCCACTTTGTGTAAAATATACTGTCCCCTTAAATGGCTGGTGTCAAAAATAATGTACACATTCCAGGCTGAGTGGCGAGTGCTTGGCTGGGAGCGTGTGTGTGTGTGTGTGTGTGTGTGTGTGTTCAGAGTGTGTGAATGTCGCTTCAGCAGTCTGATCTGTGTGTTTGGGTGTGTTGTACATTTAACTCTCTGCTGAATTTTAGATTTAGTTCTGCGAGTTACTCTCTGTGCGATTCTGTCAGCACTCACGCTGGAGGGAAGGAGAGAGACAAACACAGGGATCTGGATCCATTCAGAGCCTGATGCAGAATTATTATATTATCAGTACTTTCTCAAATTCTTTTTTAAATTATCACTCGGAATAAGGAGTGTATATAACAACAAGCTGGCCACCATATTAGATGTACACCTTTGTTTCTTTATTTCTGGGTATTGCGTTCTAAAATGGGCCATCTTCTCCCTGCAGTGTTCAGGAAAAACAGTGGACGAAGGTTGTGCTGAAGGATCCCAGGAGTCTTGCATCACCAGGATCTGTTCATTGGCACTAAAATGTGGTTTGGTCAATCTTTATTTCAGTCTTTAAGATAAAATAAATGAAAAAAAAGAATTAGGGCAATCAACTGAAATATTATAGAAATTGCAATATGGCCATGTGCAATATGCACATTTTTTGCTAAAGGTATAATGTGTGACAAACAGCTATTTAATGTAAGTACTGTTGTGCTGCAAAATGCCCTGGTCTACAAATCCTGTTGTCCAGATGTAAGACATTTGGCGCAGACCCCAACAAACATCAAATCATCAGGATTTCAATCATCATTGATCGATCGATCATTCACATTAATCATAAATCATGTCGTATACCTGATATTTTTTGCCACATTGTACAGCCCTAATTAGAATAAAAATGAAAACAGCGATCTAAGTGCTTACAAGTAATCAAATTACTAACCCTCAAAGAATATATTAATTACAGTGTATAAGCTGAAAAGAAATAAAAGTTGTATACACACACATGTGGACAGTAGCTACAACTCAGGACACTGACGTCATGTCTTTTGTACTCTTCTAGCAATTTGGGGGTGTTATAATGGCTTCAATGGGGGTAAATTAAGGCTTTAAAAAAAACATGTGAATTTATCACATCAAGTGAAACACGTTTCACATGTGAAAATGTATATAGACACGGGATTTTACATACTGCACTTGTGAAAGGGGATTAGGATTCAGTAGAATGAGAAAAGATAATCAGGAAATTTCACAGATTTGCTCAGACAAATCTTATGGGTTTGGGGTTACGCTGAGAGAAACTGGGCTTCTTTTTTGTAATTTGATGTCCTGCCGTTCCCTTTAGGACAGGAGAGGTGGCTCAATCTTAAAATCAGTTAGCTGTCGCACCGCATTCTGTGTAAGTCTGACATTCCATTCTGTCTTTCACACAATGCCTTTTCCTCTTTCTCTTTCTGATGGACAGATCCATGCCACAAGTATTAATATTTTCATCCTCGAATGCTGCTCATTTGGGATAGATAACTAATTCAACATTTCACAAGTTCCTCCCAGAAGGGTTAGGGAGGTTATTCAATGCACTTCTGATTTTTCCGCATTTAAAGGATGAGTCATATGATATTCTGTATTTTTACTATTTCTAATAAAGCTCATGAAAAGACAAAATTGCAAAAAATGGTTGCGATTTCTTTTTGTTTAAAAAAAAAAAAAAAAAAAAAATTTTTTTAAAAAAAAAAAAAAAAAAAAAAATTTTATTTTTTTTTTTTTTTGGGGGTTTATTTTTTTAAAAAAAAAAAAATTTGATTTTTTGATTTATTTTTAAAAAAAAAAAAAAATACTTTTTTTTTTTTTAAAAAAAAAAAAAAAAAATAAAATCAAAAAAATTTTTTTTTGTTTTTTTTTCTTCTTGGTTTTTTTTTAAAAAAAAAAGGGAAAAACACTGCGACATGCATTGCAATTCTTTTAGAAATGTTGCTGTAAAAGACATTTTAGGTCACAACAATCCCTAAAAAAGCCAGTGAAATCCTAAAGGGACTGAAAATTGCAAGAGATGCATTGCATAGATAGGGATTGGTTGAATTTGAGTTAACTCTTGTGAATGCAACATTGCAACTTCCTGGTTATATGCTACAAAATGCAGTAATTCTACAGCAATTACAAACAATTCAAATGTCACAACATATTGTTTACATGAGGGTATTTATTTGTTGACTTGTATTATGGCTTTTTGGTCATTTTTGGCAGCATTGCTTCTCCCCTTGTGTGAACCCTCAGTGAGTCCAGACCGGTAATATCATCCCACTTACAAAAGCACTCATATTACTTGTGCGACCACCCAACCATGCAAATTCAATTCAGCCTAATAGTGCACCACCAATAGTGCATCACACATGCCATTCAGTTTAACTGCAAAGGCTCTGAATTCAATTAGAGGCAGAGGATGTAAAATAGACTCTTTTACACGTAGACAAGGTTTTATCCTTTTGCAGTTATGCATGCTGTTTCCCAAACGGCATTAAAGCAGAGTCGTGTAAAGCTACAACAAAAAGGCTTTGGAGTCAGTGTGTTTTAAATAAAGCATGTTGTGGCTAACAGTGTGTGTGTGTGTGTGTGTGTGTGTGTGTGTGTGTGTGTGTGTGTGTGTGTGGCTGCCGTCTGAATGACAGACTGGAGTGCGTTAGTGCCGGGTCCCGTGGAGATCCTCATCCCGACCCCTACTTCCCGCTCCTCTTTTTTTCTGTGTGATCGCGGCTGCTGCCACTGTACGGCATTTCCAACCGCCCCTTTATCGGCGTCTCGTCCTGTAATGAGAGTAGCGACATATGTCCGGTCCCCCTGCTGTTTCCTGATAAGCGCTCACATTCAGCAGGCACAGGAACACTCCTCCACCTCCTCCTCCTCCTCTCTGTGCTTTTATTTTGCATTCGAAAGGCACTAACAACCAGCGAGGAAAAAGTGTGCCACTTACTTAGTGACATTTACCTCGCTGCAGACTATTCCACATGGGGAGGGGGGGTGCAATAACAATCAGCATGCATTTAATTTAAAAGAAAAAAATGTTCCCTTTAGAATTAGGCAGGCAGGGAGAGATATAGCTTTCTCTCTCTGTGTGTGTGTGTGTGTGTGTGTGTGTGTGTGTGTGTGTGTGTGTGTGTGTGTGTGTGTGTGTGTGTGTGGAAGGAGCCATAACAGTTGTGCCGGCAGACTTCCGCAGTGCAACATTAATGCTAATCAAAAGAGCTGAGAAAGCAGCGGTGGTCTGTAAAAACAGATTTTCTCTTGTCTTTTCATTTCTGGAGGGATCCCCCCCCTTCGGAAGGATTTATCCCCGGGAAAATAACATTTGTGGGTATTGAATCTGACCCCATGAATTTAAGACAGGCATACTGTCATGTAAGGCCATTTTTTGCCTTAGCTGTGGGATAAATAGGGAAAGTTAAGTTGTGGTAATTGATTTCTCTTCAGTCCACTCAACTGAATAATCTGCAAGGGAAACAACCGCTAAGCTATTCATTTGAAGATTTGCCAACATGCAACTAATGCCGAGCTTACTCTCCAAACATCATGCAAAGAATACAAACTCATAGTCTGAGCTCCTTCTACTTAGAATCCTTTTGTGTTGGAAGGGTAGGAACATACTTCACTTAAAACATAGAAACAACTGTTTCTTTTCCTCTGTAAACTGAAATAAATCAATAAATCAATAAAGCCTAAGCGAGAGGGAATATTGGGCCAATACAGCTATTTAACTCCATGCAAACTGATGTGTGTGATCTAAAGTCTGATCACAATCAGTGAGAATGATCATTTTTGCATACATTTTCATTTTCACTGAAAAAACTATTAAAATCATTAGAATGTGACATTTGTTGGGGTCTGTACCAAACAAACATGTTTCCTTACATCTGGAGAACAACATTTGTAGACCAGGGCATCTCTGCAGAACTACAGTACTTCATATAATGCTGTTTGTAACACATTTTACATAAAATATTGGTCATATTGTGATTTGGATAATATTTCCATTAATTGTGCAGCCCTAATGGACATATCTGTAATTGGGACATGTTACTTAAATCTATATTTTGTATCAGAGTAATTGTCAGCGGAAATTATTTCTCAAACCTAAGTTGTAAACATTTGGTAAATGGACTTTACTTTTATAGCACCTTTCTAGTCTTTGGACCACTCAATGTGCTGTACACTACATGCCACACTCACCCCATTCACACACATTCATACACTGATGGCAGTGGCTGCCATGCAAGGTTCCAACTGCTCACCAGAACGGAAACAAATCATTCATACACACTCATACACTGATGCACAGCATTGGGAGCAATTTGGGGTTCAGTGTCTTGCTCAAGGACACTTAGACATGCAGCGAGAGGAGCCGGGGATCGAACTGCCAACCTTCTGATTAGTGGACGACCCGTTTTACCTCTGAGCCCCAGCCGCCCCTTTGTTTTGTTTATTTACAAAATAAACAAAACAAAATAACTATACATAAAAACAGCAGAATTCACCAAAAGTCAAAAACAAAACATCTGTGTTACCATTAGCGACAGAAACAGGTTTAATGGTCTCTGTTTGTTTTGTGTTTGGTGGGACTAAGGTCACATTAGCGGCTGTGGCTCAGAGGCAGAGCGGGTTGTTCCTGTGGGTTCTATCCCCAGCTCCTGGTGCCACATGTTGAAGTATCCTTCAGCAAGATACTGAACCTGATGCCGTGCATCGGTGTGTGAGTGTGTATGAATGAGTTAGTTTCTGTTCGATGGACTTTGTCATCACTGAGTGAATGTGTGTGAAAGGGTGAATGTGGCACGTAGTGTAAAATCGCTTTGAGTGGTCGGAAGACTAGAAAGGAGCTATACAAGTACAGGTCCATTTACCATTTCTGTACTGTAAAAGTTTTACCCTTCATTTCTGCTGATTTCTTCTGAAAGGATGCCGAGCCTGGTTTAGAAAGTGAAAGTAAAAGTAGCAGTATACGTATATCTATCAATGTGTCCACATGTATGCATACATACTGAAGTTTTGTGTCTGTATATGTATATATATATATATATATACACACATATATATATGCATAACTAACTTGTATTTATTGTAATTGTTGCATTGTGGGAAGTGTAGGCATTCACCTTTTTCAGTCACTGCTATAATCTGAGTCATTATTTCAGAACCGTAAGCACTTGCTTTCAGTTTTTATTAATTTTAACTTAAATACTAAACTAATGATGGAATCAATCGAAAAATGTCCCTCTATCCCTGAGACCAGTCTTACAGTACCACCTGAAATAGCTCCTAATGTGTAATCACAGTTTTTTATATATAAATCAGTGCAGTTAAGCTCTCCCTGTGTGCCTAAAGAGTTGTGTAGAGCCGGAGCTTGATCATCTCAATTACCTTGAATCAAACAGAGCCAAACAGAAAAAGAGAGGGGAGACGCAGAGTCAGAGCAGAGGGTTTAAGTGTGGTGGCCTCAGACCCCTGGCTGGCTCCAACCTATTATTGTTTACCACTCCTATGAAGATGTCATGAATAGCAACACTGTTTTATCCACTTACAACATTTCAAAGGAGTGCAAAGGGGCCCAAGGGTGCAATAAAAAAAGCTTTAAATAGTCTTCAATGCTGTTCCTTGGGGAAATCGCCGCTCGCCTTAAAAGACCTAATTTAATAAATTTGCTCTTTAGGCGTTCGTCTTTTCGTTTTGCATCGTCTTATTATGGATTCATTCACATGCAGCCCTTTTGGTCTAAATATTGCCCCTCTTAGCTAATGCTTAACCATACATATTTTACTCTTTCAGGAGGACCACCTACATTCGTTTCCAATGAAACTGGGTTCATTAGCACCTCAGAGATAATACGCCGGCTGTATGCTTAATGTAAGCACTGATAAGTCTCTAATTTTCCACAAATAATTCCCCTTGATCTCAAGTAAAATTTATGCAGGGGGGGTAGAGAGCGGCGTGCTTTGACGTTGCTGGTCCAAGTAAAGTAAGTATGTACATAAAATGAATTATAAATGGCAGACTGTGTGTTTCAAGTGTGGGTAAGAGAGAATAAGTGAGTTTATTTTATTGGAGAGGGAGAGAAAATGAGTGTGTGTCACTGAGAAAGAGACTTTTTTATGCTTGCACTAGAGAGCGTATACAAGTGTGACTGTGATTCTTGTTGTGCACAATTGCTGATATTCTGATATGAGTATGAACTATGTAGAATTAAACAGTCTGAGAGCAGTACATCTGAAAATATAGATTTTTTTTTAATTTCATCTTTTATATTTCAAGAGAAAATGAAGACACTCAGAGGACTTTTTTTCTGAAGGTGTGTGATTGTGATGTCACCCATTGGTACAATTTTGAAGCCTTGAGTTTGCCAATATGGTTGTCGCTATTTTGTTTTATTGCAGCCAGAAGCAGTGATATACTGCGAGTTGAGTTGCTCTCATTGGCTGTGCAGTTTTGACTCGTCCGTAGAAATCTCGTATTACAGATAAAAAGTACACTAAAATATGTTTCTGAAATGGTTTTAGGTAAGAAATAGTAAACGCAGTAACAGAATCTTGATTCATATTTGATCAAATGGAAAATGGACTGTATTTGTATAGAACCTTTGTGGTCTTCCGACCACTCAGAGCACTTTTATACTACATGCCACATTCACCCTTTCACACACATTGATGGCAAAGCCCAACAGAAACTAACTCAGACAGCATCGGGGGCAATTTGTATCTTGCTCAAGGATACTCGCTCTACCTCTGAGCCACAGCTCTTCCTAGTTTGACAATTTGATCTGAGTTTAGTGCGTTAAGGAGGACGGACTCACTGAGAATGACAGTGTAGCCATGCCCTAAAGCATACCCTGCTTTATGTTCTATTTTACTCTAAATGGGTCCCTTATTTACTAAATGAACACCATGCTGTATGGAAGAAGTTACTGAGCCATTAAATCAAGTCAGAATTTCTCCTCATTTCTCCATAAGGCTCAGTGCTATCAGACTTCTTTTTTACAGCCAATAGAGCTGCCCCCTGCTGGCCATTAGAAAGAATGCAAGTTTAAGACACTTAAAGGCCCGGATACACCAACCCGTGTGGACGTCGTCGGACAGTCGGGGGAGGTTGGTGACTGGAGTCGGTTCGGTGTGTCCCGTGCCGTCGTCAGTTGGCGTCGGCGTTCATTTTGGTCGATTCGACATGTAGAATAGGCCAGTGGCCGTCGGCCTCAATGACCAATCTGATTGGTGGAGTGCTAGCCCTTGACTAGACAATCAGTGAGTGCACGAGAAAACCAGAAGTGACGATGGTAAACATACTACGCCAACGCCAATCTTGTTATTATTAGCCATCGTATTTTCCGTTCAGCGAGTAATGACAATAACGATCCTTCTTGACTACTATCAACACTCTCTGATGAAAACAATGACTGACAACAGCTTGCTCTGTGTTTACTAGGTCTAGAGTGATCCGTCATTTCCGGTTTTCTTTTTTTTGGGGGCGATAACACAGATTAGCGCCACCCTCTGTTATGGGGATGTATTACGCCTCGCGCACGGGCAGAACGTACGCTCCAGTCGGCGTCGGTTTGGTGTGTTCGGAGGCATTTTTTGGACCGACTCGGGGAGACAGGAGCCGACTGATCAGTCTGACTGCTTTTCTGCCGACAGTCGGCCGGCCGTCGGGTTGGTGTGTCCTGTCCTTAATAGACCCAAAAGCTCAGTCCACTAATTATATACTGTCAATGGCTGAGAGAAAATGCAAGGCAAATTTCAGAGGCAGTTTATTTACTGGGGGGGTAAACACCGGCAGTAAACACCCCCCCAGTCCTGATGCAAAGCTGGAAAAAACTGAGATAAAATTGCCATGGCCTAATAAATTCCATTGCCGTTTGAAGAACTCCCAAATTGACTAGACATCTTTTTAATCAGTCTCCTTTTTACCAACACAGTCAGGCTACACAGTCTCTGACATAGTCTAGTGGGTTTGTTGTGGGAAGTGAGTTTTTCCTGTGTGTGTTAGAGAAGTACCAGCATGTTGCTGCGGTCACAGAAAAGTGCTCTATGCTATTCTATTAGTGGCAGTTACTTTAGTCAGCTGTAACGTGTGTAGGTAAGCTCAAGTTGCTGCATAACAGGCACTGAAAGGCCCTGCCACAGAAGAGAAATAAAAAATACTAGTTACCAACTACAAACCAGGAGCCAACACAGGTTCGGAGCCACAGAAAGGTAACATACTGGTTCTTTTATGTAGTTGTATGGACATGAAAATATTTAGGAGGATCTCCTGGCAGAAATTAAATATAATATTCATAGCTATGTTTTCATTAGTGAAAATGTGAAATAAGAATTGTTGTGTTTTCGTTACCTTAGAATGAGCTGTTTTCAACAGAGGGAGCAGGTCCTCGTATACAGAGTCTGCCATGTTGAACCGCCATGTTTCTACAGTAGCCCAGAATGGACAAACCAAACACTGGCTTTAAATAGAACTGTTTGCGTTTTTCGGGAGTTTCACAGCCACTGTAGTTTCTGCTACACGCTTGGAAGACTGAGCTGTATTCAAATGGTGGCAATCTGCAACATCACCACTAGATGCCACTGAATCCTACACACTGGTCCTTTAAGTGTTGTACATCATTCTGTAACTGTATATGTGTCGTGTACAGCTGTTAATTACTTGCCTTTGCACAAACATGAGCCCTGCAGTTAACCTGCTCTTACTTGGAGCTGAGATGCTGGTAGAGATCCACAGCAATAATAAGCCTGATTGAGGCCGATAGAAGCAAATTAGCCAGTATGTGTTGGTGCTCCAAAACCAGTTATGTGTGTCTGTCACACAAAAGTGCCTCTGTTTTAATAAAACCTTGATACTGCAGTTGGATATGCTCTGACAGTGTATGAGGATTGAGTTGCACCAAGTTATAGTGTTGATATTGATTCTTTCTGGAGTGCTATAATATCACGGCATGGTACACTTATTTTTATGAGCAGAGTTGCTGATGTTGCATAAAAGAACAGGGTTACATACTCTTCTTTTAAAGCAACATTTCACTTTGCAGGTTTGGTTTCATCGGGTTAGAGTTTAGACCTCTAGCAAGAGGGTCTATTGACACTATTTTAATTAAAACTTTTTCAAGTGGTAATGGTCTTAGAATCAGGTTCAAGGCAAAAATCATGTTCAGTAGAATCAAACTGTCAAAAACTAAATGAGAACAGGGCCATGAACAAATCATAACTTTAAGGGTGTATTAGCACTATGGTTGTGGCTTTGCAGATCCTGCCATTGGTTTAACCAGTTATGATAACATGTTACTTACAAAGTTAATTGTTGAGATTTGGAAACACGACAACGTCATTGAAAATGAGTCCAACGAAACAAGAAACACGAGCAGTCAGATGATCAGACAGGTTGTAAACAATCCCTCGGGTTAGTCGAACTTAATATGATGAGAAAACATTTTTGCTCGTGTCCCCTTATAAGTTGTGAGCCTGATTTTCATCTCTCTGATTGTTCCATTTCAGAAATTTTAGAATGAAAGAGTAAACTACATTTTGTCAGAAATTTCAAACTTGCTGCTGCAAACATATATCTGAGATCTGGAACAAAAATCCTCAATATGGACACAGAATCTGCACAGTCAGTCTAGTTCCACATTTTGAGCCTTGGTACGAAGCCTCGGTTTGACGACATATGATATTTGTGAAAGTTGAACAAGCAAGTCAAAAATGTTTTAGGCAACATGTTGTCACTCACAACTCACACAGGGGCTCTGTGGTCAAGTTAGCAACAATACATGTTCAATGTCTGATTAGACTTCTTAGGTAAGAGATTGACTACGTTATACGGTTGGTTGATCTGATTGGTTGAAGTTTGCCGTGGTTCATCCAATAACCTGTTAAGTATTTTTTGAAAGTGCCTGTCTTTTTCCAAACAGTTTCAAACGACGATTTCCCAGATGGTTATGTGTTACAAACCATCTAGCGCAGTTATGTTACCACTCACCAAGCAGCAGTATTTGACGACTTTGGAGAGAGACCGGCTTGGTTTTTTCGTCGCCAGAGAAAAGATGTTTTAGTAGTCAGAGGGCCGCGAGACAAGTCTCCAGTGGGAGATGGGCTGTATCCAATGAGAGCGCAAAAGGAAACACACACACACACACACACACACACACACACACACACACACACACACACACAGTGACTTCTATTTGCATAATTCGCAGATTACTACACTTTGTCTGAGATCAGTTGTGTAATTTGTGCGGCCCCACATCCTCATGATAACAGTGTGAGAAAAAGAATGTCTTACAGTATGAGTAGTACAGTAGTGAGTGTCCATGTGAGTTAGTTAAGACATCCCTGGAATTACTGTAATTCCTCAGGGATTCACATTCTGACACAATGTTGGGAAATACAGTAAGTTAGTGTGCAGCAGATTGAGCAGTGATAGCCACTGATAAACAGCACTACCCACAGAAACTTCAACAGTAAAACAGGCCTCACCTCATGCTGTTTGACTGACACGTACAAAGACTAACGCTGATGTGTGAAGCAGCGTACCTGGAGCTGTTGCAGGATGTGCGCTCTGGGTTGGACCTGGTGTCTGCTGCAGCTCTGCTGGTAGGCCACCATTACCTCTGTCAAGGTGAGGCAGCTGTCAACTAAAATAGAAGAATGCACTTATTCAGCGCTTTAATGTCTCTGCATCCCAGTGAGCCACCAGCATCCATTCAAAAGTGCTTCAGGGGCTTGGAAATGCCATACGGTAAACTGTGCTGTGCTCTGAGTCTGTGTGTGTGTGTGTGTGTGTGTGTGTGTGTGTGTTTGTGCTACAGGGAAGATGGCAGTCACTGAGAAGTTTCAAAGACATGAATGTCTGTCTGAACAATAAATCAACCAATCAGGGATCTCGATTTATCAACCACAGCCTTATGGGATGGGAAATTCCAGATGTGAGAGACTACAGAGGATTTAACAACTCAAACACTTAAACATTTTGATCCTTGTATACCCTTCAAACGCTGGATAGCAGTTAAAACATTTGAGTTTAAAGGTCCAGTGTGTAACATTTAGGAGAAGCTATTGTCAGAAATGGAATATAATATTCATAGTTATGTTTTTATTAGTGTATAATCACCTGATGAGAGAATTGCTGTGTTTTTGTTATCTTAGAATGAGCTTTTTTTATCAACAGAAGTTGTGGGTTGCCTTCCATGGAGGCTGCCATGTTGAGCCAAATTAGTCTAGATAGGGGGGTTTGTGTTTTTTTGCACGTTTCATGGCCACCGTAGTTTCTCCTTCACTCTTGGAAGGGGAGAGTGAAGTGAAGGAGTTGCAATCTGAAAATACGCCACTTGATGCCACTAAATCCTACAGAGTGGACCTTTAATACACTGTAGAGATTATAAAACAAAGATAAATAAATTTCAGTTTTCAAGTTCAGTCTTCAGGTCAGAAGAACTAATTACTGAAATAATACCTAAAAGGATTAAATCAACAGTAGATCACAGCAGTTTTTTATTTCCGCATGCAAGGATACAAGAAAAAAACAGGGTCTCTTGTGATAACAGAAATGTCTATTTTATAAGGAGTACGGTCTAGACCTCAGGGCTCTTTAGCATCCTGGTTTTTGTAGGCCAAGCCAGGATGAGAATGTGAGACTAAAGCCAAGTTTAAGTAATATGGATAAATGCACGTTTACAGCTTTCTTCAACAGACCACAAGGTTAATAATAGATTCACAGATTCTGAAATGAGTAACATAACCACCCTGCATCTTCACTATAAGTGTGGAAAAAACCATAAACATTGGAAAATGTATTCTTGAGGAACATTTCCAATCATCATCATCATGAAACCAATACTACCTTTCATTGAAACAATATCAATCTAAAACAAGCTACACACTAATATCCAGTAAAGACAAAGTCATTGACTTTCAAAATAATAATTTGGCCGATAGAAAATGCAGATACTGATTATTTTGTTGTTATTTATTTGTTGTTATAATTTGTGCCAGTGCTGGAAAACAGAACTTTTTCTCCAATATCCAACTTAGAAATAACTAACACAACATTTAACCAGCGCAACACCGATGTGACACAACAGATAAAGATCAGCCACTGACATGGCTGACTGCTATCTTATTTGCAGATAGGCTGACGCAGTCAAGACAATATTTCGATTTTTATTAGCCGGTCCCAAGTGTGGATGATATATTGGTGCATCCCTATACAGAATGAGTGAATATAGTATTTACTGTTAAGAATTCACCCCAAAAAATACTAGTTTACAACGTTACCATTACAAAAACATTACAGTACAAGTATTTGCAATTTTTTGTTGAGTCAACGTATAACTGAAATTTTTTTTTCAATGAATGGCAACTTTAATATAGATGACCACCAAAATGACATTATGATATCATCATGATATTAAATTAGACTTATAGTGAACTTAAACAGCAGCTCACCCTTCCTGTCAGTGTTCCTGTGCTCAGCGAAGCCCGATACTATCTGTTCATCGGGGGGAAAAGACACATGCTTTCCTCCTTTACTCCTCTTCTTCTGGTTCTTGTTGGGGTTCTCTGCTCCATCATCGCTCTGCTCATCATTGTCACTACAGTGGGTCATCACTCTATTTAGGACTTCACTTCACTGCAGAGCTTTCTACTGGAATTTGAAAGCAAAGGTTCAGTTCACTCCAAGCGGTCAACGTGTCAACAACCACCACAGCCAATCACCTCCGGGAGCCATGGCAACAGATACTGAAGTAATACTTATTCAAAGAGGGAGCAAAAATGTGTGCAACAGTTGATGTAAACAGGTGTACCGGTGGCCCTCTCTGATGTGAAGTGCAGCTCTCTCCACTCTGTGATCACTTGGAAAGACAAGACACAAAAGAAACAATATCTTATTCATGAGTTGTGTGCAGGGTTGCAAGTGAAACCCAATATGTTTGTATCAAATGACACATTCAAAATAGGTAAGGCTCTGCACATTTGCATACCTATTCAAATTCAGCATTTACAGCAACATTCAGGAGAATGTATGCATTGAGGTGGGCAGGTCGGAAAGTATATCTTGAACCAGAGTTTCTCCTGGTTCAAAATGATCCAGGTCATACACTGAAGCGGAGGGCCCGAAGTGGCATAAGTGCTGCGTGAAAACAGAATTTAGAGGTGTGATATTTTAACGTGACTTTTATGTTATTTTCATACCACCTTTATGCATCTTTAAAGCTGCTCTAATCAATAGTTTCATTGCAGCTGGCGTCCCATATACGGAATTGCTGCAGCGGCCCGGGTTCGAATCGGACCTGTGTGTCATCCCCTCTCTCTCGCAATTTCTTTTTACTTTAATGCACACAAATGTGCTAATTGTTGAAAATGCCCTTTGGCTGTCAATCTACATTTTGACTACATGCAGATCTACCTTCGAACTGACATTTCAACCAGTTGGTAATGACAAATAATTTAAAAAAAAAGTGGAATCTTTTAAAATATAAAAAAACATTTCTGGTTGTAATTTTTTAATAAGATTTTTTTTCTAGGAGACAATTAACAGGTTAAACATTGCATTTAAATTAGGGATGCACAATAATTATCGGCTGATAATGGGAACTTTATATTATTATAAATTATCAGGATAACTAAATTGGAGCTAATAAATTATCGGTTGAGATCAATAATAATTTATTTTGAATTCTTATGCAAAATGCTTGACAGGCTTTATATTTTATGAAAGCCCCAAAGTATTTTTTATGAACTAAGCTCAAGGTTAGCTCAAAACAGAGTGTGTCAAAACAGAGGAACGTATGCAGGGCTGAGGTCACAGATGAAGCTATTAGTGTTTCCTAATTAATTCCACTAGTTTCTCCTTTTTTTATCAGCTGTTGACACACCAAAGAAAAGGACCTGAGGCTACAGCAACATTTATCAAAAACTCTTGAAGCATGAAGGACAAGCGAGAGATGTAAGCAATGCAAAATATACACAAAGTGGACTCAAATCCTCAAGAGCATTTTACACAAAGACCCAGGCTTAACTCTTAGTAACATTTACATTTAAAAAGCATCAATTAATTAACAAAATGCCAAATTAGTCAAATCATTTGTATTACATTATTATATATTTGTATTATAATTTGCAGTATATTTACAATGAATTTAAGAATGAGAATGAACACAGACAGGTATCACAGCAACAGTCTTTCATAGTCACAACCATGTTTTACTCACATGTGCCACACAACAGCCTTTCCTCAGTGGGTCCCTCATAGAGATTGACTAATATCTGCAGCCAGCTTCAGTGGCCGTTAGAGGAACTGCACTTTTTCTATGTGTTTGTTAAGTTTGTGACTCGGTTTGCAGCCACAGAGGTTGCTGTACAGAGTGATGTGTGATGCGGGAGGTAACAGCGAGCAGTGACAGACCACGCTTAGTGTAGCAGGGGGAGCGTGCCTATGTTCCCACAGCCCTATGTTCCCACAGCCCTATGTTCCAACATTTCTAAGATTTTTTTTCCAAAATTAGGCCCGATGTTCCCACAGTTCCTTTTTCATAAATTCGTATCAGATTTGGTAGCCAATTACACCCAACCTATTACCTTACCCTAACCCAATGTAGGAACACAAGATCTAATTTTGAAAATGTCCTAGAAATGTGGGAACATAGGGCTGCGGGACCATTGGGCTGTGGGAACATAGGGCTGACCCCATAGCAGGAATACAGCTGCCAGTAGTCAGAGCTCACAAAGAAACACAAAGAGTCCACAGGAGCTTTTACAGTCACTAGAAGCACATTCACTGCCATTAGCTTGGTTTCAACATATATAGCATATTAGTATATTATAGCCCAATATGTAGAATTCAAATACTTACCCAAAAATGTCAAGATTTGGATGTGAATTGATCAACAACACTACTAAATACCCATATACAGAGGTTTTCAGCTGGAAAAAAAAGTGGTTTAGGGGTTTAGTTACTCACTAAACTAATTACTAACTAAAGAACGTTAACTCATACACAACACACAGATTTTGGAAGCCCAGCGAGAAAACAGCAGCCCACAGCTCAGCAGCTGGATGTCACTTACACAAATATGAGCATGTGATGGAAAAACAGCATTCTCATTCAATTCATTCTTCATTCAATCATCAGTTTCTCATTAGAATGACCTACAGAATACCTTTTTCTTCACATTGGCGGGAATGGGCTTCCACACATTCCTCATTGTTTAGCTAAAGAAAGCCCACAGGTGCCTATGCCAGTCATACAAATACATGACTGTTGCTTTGGAATTGGTTTATACAACATGGGAATTACTTTTCTGTTTACCGTACGTTCGCCTCTGTCATTGGGGGGAACTCTTCCTTACCTGTTCAGTAAACCCAAACGTCACAAATTCGCATTCCACTAACTCTCCAGCACTTACGCTGTCGTAACTTACGCAGCGTAATCGACCAATAGAATAGCAAATTGTCGTGACGCCACTTCCTGACCGGTAGTTTTGAGGGAAGTTTGGTCCGCATACAGTTGATACCCTACAGTCTACAACAAACAACGTAAAGGTGAGTGTTCCTCTCATCGTTGAATAAAACGAGTAAGTGGCGGTTTTACTGACAACGTCGCAGATATCTGTGACTTTCTGTTTTCAAACGTCGTCATGTAACGTTAGCTAGCTAGCAGCTAACTTGAGCTATCGATGCTAACGAAACAGTGCGGTTAGCAGAAGAGCTAACCAGCATTTATACAAACGTAAACTGTTCTCCGGCTAACGTAGCCTTCCTGGACTTACCCTACCTTGTTCTTAGGCTTGCTTTGCACTACACAAACTGCTAATTATAATGCTAACTAATGTTGTGTTTACTGAACGTACAAGGTGCTTGACGTTACTAACGTTAACGACTAAACAGAAGTTAACGTTAGTTAGAAGAACACGTCACTCCCGGTTGTTCTTCATGCTTCAGTCATTTCAGTGGGACTATATGAGCAGTGGTTGTCTGCTCCCAGTATGGAGGAGCAGTGGTTGTCTGCTCCCAGTATGGAGGAGCAGTGGTTGTCTGCTCCCAGTATGGAGGAGCAGTGCTAAAGCCACAGATGACTGTGTGCCTTTCAGATGCCTCCAAAAGTCAAGGCGGCGGGGAAGGGCAGAGCTCCGGCTAAAAGGAAGCTGGCAGAGGAGTTCCCACCCGGAGAGGTACTGACAGACACCGGGAAGAAGGCCTGGAAGCTGGGGGCTCCAATCGGCCAGGGGGGCTTTGGTCTTCTCTATCTGGGTAAGGATAGATGGAAAGATGATGACCTAGTTCTAACATGTTTAAATGCGTATATAGATCATTTGATTATCATACTTCATGTTAGTTTTTACTCAGAGCCAAATATTTGTAGTGCTTAGCTATTTCATGTATTTCAATGCAACTTTGCACTGTACAATTTTTCCTCTTCTTCTTCCCCAGCTGATGAGAATTCTGCCAAAGCTGTGGGTGAGGATGCTTGCTATGTCATCAAAGTGGTAAGATTGAACAACCTCAAAACATGAGCCGAAGTTGTCTAGTTTAACACACTGTACTTCATATGTGTACGTCCCTAAAAAGCAATAGACTACCTCCTCGATACCAACGCAGCCCACTTCCTTTAGTACAAAGTAGTATTCAGTTCCATGTTGTTTACAGTGGCAAGGTTTGTATAAAGTCTTGATTATGTTCATTGTTCAAGGTTAGGAGTATGCTTGAATTTGAATATACACCTTGAAAATGGCTTTATTTTCAACATAATCTGGTATTTAATCTACACAATCACAAACCAAAAGTCTTTTGAAACTTTATTATACTTTATATATATATATAATGTTTTTATTTGCATTTACATTAACAATTTAGAGGTAGCGATAAAGTCTTTGAGAGTCAGGAAATTGGTCAGGTTTGTTGGGATCGAGTGTCTCATTTGATTGTAATGAGTTCAGACCAGTCAGAGCCTGACAGGACTCCTTCACAAGTGTTTTATTTTGTTAAACCAGTCTGGTCGGCTCATCAGAGCCTATGAGCTGGAAGAGAAACCTAACACAATAAACAACTGCCAATTTCCTAGTTTATTGATATTTAAGATGGTGGATTAATAATATCTGTACATTCCCAGCACAATCCTGGTTGATAAACTTTTACATTAATGCCATAATCCCACCCTTTTATGTCCCAACTGTGCCAGTGATATGTTTCATAGTATTATTAACCACTATGCCTGATAAACATTCAAACTCATGAATGGGTCAGTTACACTGGACAGTTTGAACTGCATTTCAATGTTTTACCTGCACCTGTAGGTACACTAGGGATGTAAGACAACAGTGATACACTTCAGTATTGCAATATTTTGTTTTGTGATATTGTCGTTATCGTTTCTTTCCTGGGTTTGTGTTTAAAAGCTAGATAGCAGTGTAAATGTAGACTGAGGGCTATGATGTTGAATGTTAGAGGAATAAATACAAATTTCAAAATTTTATGCATATGGTGGTATATTCTTTGTACTGTAGATTAAAACTGTAGTATATTTATTAGTTATAGGGTTTACGATTCAAAATTGTAATGCCTTACAGTATCACAATATATCCGAATATATTAACTTGTAACCCCTGTATCATGAGACGTATCATATTGCTAGATTTTTGCCAGTACACAGCCCTAGTAACAACACAGCCACCCCAACACAGCCCCTTGTTTTTACAGTGCTATATTTTGGTCTAAACACAATAGATTGTGTAGAATGTAGACATTAATGGACTTGTCTTTTGTCCACAGGAGCCCAGTGACAATGGACCACTGTTCTCTGAGCTCAAGTTTTACATGAGAGCTGCTAAGCCTGATCTGAGTAAGCCACCTCATCTTTCCTTATAAACGCATACACACAAACACCTAGAAGTATGTCATTAAGCCAAAGTTAGCCTTGTGATCATAACACAACATAGTCTCTCACCACCAGTGCAAACAAATAAAAGAAAGCCAACTTTCTTAATTAAAAGACCGTCTTGTAGCTGCAGCACCAAGGGGCCCTGTAGAAGAAGGGAAGCTTTGGGTGGCAGTGCCGTTGGCCCCCAGGCCACAGCTTTGCATTTTATATAATAACAATCCAAATGTCAATCTCCCCTGACAATTAACTGTTATATTACTAAGGAACCAAAGGCTCATATTTTATTCATGCTGGAATCTCACGTTGTTGGTAAATATTTGTCCCAGCAGCAGATTAGCTTGCGGCCGCGCTGCCCAGCTCCCCCCCACGGAATTATACTCTTATTACTTTGAGCATCACAGCCATCACCCACCTACACCAGCAGCAGTTAGCAGTGTGCTCACAGGAAGCAGTAGAAACCAAATTGCATTGGATTTACACGCTGTGCATTTCATACATTCGTAAACATAGTTTAAGGACATTTTGGCCAGAGAAAGATCTTCAAACATTTCTAACGAGTTTCCTCTTGTCCTGCAGTTCAGAGCTGGATGAAGTCTCACAAGTTGAAAAGTCTGGGAGTTCCCAGGTACTGGGGCTCAGGTCTGCACGAGAGGGACGGGAGAAAGTAAGACTTTGACCAGGACCACTCACCTTTTTGCTTTTTTGGTGTAACGGAGCCCTATAATTATGCTACTAATTTGATACCAGGTTTTATTTACATAATTGAACAAAAAAAAAAAAAGAACAAAATGCCTGACATAGAAAAAGTACATCCATAAGTTTAGGCTTTTTTATTTCATTTCAAGCTCAGGAAAACAAATTACAAGTCATTTTGACAGCAGATGAACAGAGAAACTAATAGTCTGACCTCTTTTTTAAATACAGTTAAATTGGGTTATTTAATCATAGCAACTCAAGTTGCACTTATACAACTTGAATATGACATTTAGCTATTGAAATTAAAAAAACATCAGTTATGTTTAAATGAAAACTTATATCTCTGTTTTGTAGGATATAAAACAGTACATGTTTCAAAAATGATATATGATAATAAATAATAGAAGAACACAAAAGTTATTGCAAAAAGATTCACAAAAAATACCCTAACGAAAATAAGATCTGCTACAAATGATACACTATATTTTTGTAATGTTTGTATTTTTTTTTATATTTAAATTTGTTTGGTCTTACCTAGTTTAAATCCCTGAATATGTTTAAAATATTTAATTTGGCCTTTTTCATACCATATGATCTTAAAGAGTTTGATTGCTATTGATTCATTGCTATTAGGGGAAGTCAAAACCAATGTTTCCTATGGGAGGATGTACTGTACTATAGTAAGAGACTGAACTAATGATGATTAAGCCTTGATTGCTGCCTAGGAAGGTGCACGTATAGCAGAAATGTGCCAGAAACCTTTTCATTATCCCCAGATGTTAAACGTACTACACAGAAGGTTTAGCTAGTTATGAAACAGTCTAAATTTACTGATGCAAGAAGATTGGTATTCCATATTGTTATTCTTAATGTCCAATATCAGGTTGGATTGAGTCAGATTCACTAATAAAATTAGGTGGTGGAAACACTACCGCTATTGTCCACAGTGGTCCCCAGAATCAACACAAAATGAAAGTTCCTTGTTCCTGGCTGCTTGGTTTCTCTCCAGAATAACAACTGATTGTAAGAACTATAAAACTAATCATGAAGACTAAAAAGTCCTCGCCAACATTTAACAAGGACTTTAAGGTCTTAATGTAGCTAATAATATTAATATAAATCTTTTGCAAGAAGTGCAGACATTGCTAAATGTTTTGGGAATTCACAATTTACTTTCTATGGCCTGAAACCGACCTTTCTTTTGAGACACCTGAAATAGTCCAGCCTGATCTGTCCATTGGATAGTTGTGCTGTTCTGTGCTATATGTCTGCTGCAGTTCCACCAACACTTTAGCGGTACTGAAGAAGTATTCTGTATACCTTCCAGGTATAGGTTCATGGTCATTGACAGGCTTGGCACAGACCTGCAGAAGAGGTTTGAAGAATGTGGAAAGAGGTTCCCCAGAAAACTGGTTCTGCAGCTTGGTCTTCGACTGGTTGGTTATTTCATAATCAGATGCTTTCACTTGCATGTGTTCCACTGAATTGGAATCAACGGTCATTTGGAGGAAATGTGCTGCAGACAGAGCGTAAGGGGAACTATTAATGTCCCATTTATCTAGCTCTAAAATCCCAAAAGGTTTTATGGCTACGGTTCTTCTCTAGTGCCCAATCTCCGTTGAGCAACTCTCAACAGAGATGAAAAGGATGCGAGATGGCTCACTCCTTACCTACTTCCATCATCAGCTCCCAGAACGAAACATTTATCATTCTTTTTTACCACTGCCTGATTGGTCAGGTGAGTTGCTAGGTTTACTAGCCCAAAGTAGCATTTTACTGCCCTGGGCACACGGACAGTTCTTACTGTTGAGCCCTGGATTGTATCTGGTTAATGACATCCGATTACTGGGCCATTGCATTTACACCTCGTACTATTGACTTTTTTCTTTTCTCAATTATACCCATAATGTCATCAAGTCTAAAAATGCAAATTAGATGGGTGGAGCTGGGAAGAGGTTTAGCCATGTGTTGCATACTCTTGGTTACATGACAGAGAAGGGCAGCTGAAGGTATCATTATAGGCTATGTTTTCAAAACCTTGCCAACTAGGCAGACTAGAGTATTCTAGCATTAAAGCTCCAGTAGGTAAGTTTTTAAAAAGTATTTGCTGAAACTTTCACTATATCCTGACAGTAGAACATGAGACAGAAGAAAATCAGGTTCCTCTGGCTCCTCCTAGTGCTCCTAATGGCATTTGAAAGGATCTACCAGGCCTGAACAAAAACAACCAATCAGTCTTTCTATCTTTCTCGGCTCTGATTGGTTGTTTTTGTTCAGGCCTGGTAGATTATTGCAAATGCCACTAGGAAGCATTAGGAGGAACCTGATTGTGTCATGTACTACTGTCGGGATATAGTGAAGGTTTCAGCAAACAGGGCAAACACTTATTTCCATTTATTATCTATTTTCCTCCAAGTGACCTACTGCAGCTTTAAACATAAGAATGTGTCCAAAATCTGTCCAGACGATCTGAATGCAAGCTGTGTGGGTTCTGCTGTACAACATGTTTGTTTTTTGTTTTTTTTAAGTACTGATATTAATTCAATTTCAATTCAATTCAATTTTATTTGTATAGCGCCAAATCATAACAGAAGTTATCTCAGGACACTTTTCAAATAGAGCAGGTCTAGACCAAACTCTTTAACATTAATTACAGAGACCCAACAGTACCACCATGACCATTAATGGATATCATTTTTTTTGTTCCCCTTGTTTAGCTGGATATTCTTGAATATATCCATGATCATGAGTATGTGCATGCTGACATTAAGGCATCCAACCTCATGCTGAGCCACAGTGATCCCAACCAGGTCAGTCGACGTTAAAACATCACATGCTCACATTGTATCTTGGAAGTGAAAAGGAGAGGTTGTCCACAACCTTACATTCTTAAGCACTGCGTCTCTTATTGTTGGGAAACTAAGGTGCTGCTCTGACCCCAGCACTGCTCCTTGAAAGCAGGGAGATGATTGTGTTTTTTGATCATAACACACTTGTGCTGCTTCATTAGATTCAATTAAGTGTGTGTGTGTGTGTGTGTGTGTGTGTGTGTGTGTGTGTGTGTGTGTGTGTGTGTGTGTGTGTGTGTGTGTGTGTGTGTGTGTGTGTGTGTGTGTGTGTGTGTGTGTGTGTGTGTGTGTGTGTGTGTGTGTGTGTGTGTGTCCAAAACGGGTAGATCAGATGGCAGCAGCTAAAAGCTTTTTCTAGCAAACAAGGCAGGGGTGAATATTTAATCTGAAGATTAATAATGTATCATTGGTAGTGTTATTAATGAGCTATTTATAATTGACCAAATTAGGTAATGTTGTTTCTTTTTTAAATGGTAAATGGACCTGTACTTGTATAGCACCTTTCTAGTCTTCTAACCACTCAAAGCGCTTTTACACTACGTGCCACATTCACCCTTTCACACACATTCACTCAGTGATGGTAAAGTCCATCGAACAGAAACTAACTCATTCATACACATTCACACACTGATGCACAGCATCAGGAGCAACTTGAGGTTCAGTATCTTGCTCAAGGATACTTCAACATGTGGCAGGAGGAGCCGGGGATCGAACCAACAGCCTATAAGTAGACGACCCACTCTGAGCCACACCCGCTCTTTTTTTTTTAGCTATGCTGTTTTGATGTTTTCCCTTGGAGTTATTGGGATGGTTTTATTATTGTTATTATTGTATGTTTCTTTATTAAGTCAATAACCAGCTGCAGTATATAAGCACAATGCAGAATAATAATAATAATAATAATAATAATAATAATAATGAAGCTTATGTAGGTGCAATCATCTGCTCCCTATGCTTTCAGTCTTTGTGCTATGCTAGGCTAAACATGTCTTGTTTCTGTCTATACTGCGTGAAATGTGTGTTTTAATAGCCAAGTTTGATTCTGGGAAACATTACAGTTGTATTTGTATAGCTGTAGAAAGTGTTAAATGTTAGCTTGTTTTTGGTCTGTGTGTGTGTGTGTGTGTGTGTGCATGTCTCAAATCGATGTGTTTGTAAATTGTAGGTTTACTTAGTAGATTATGGGCTGGCATATAGGTACGCACCAGACAGTGTCCTGAAAGAGTACAAGGAGGACCCCAAGAGATGTCACGATGGCACCATTGAGTTCACAAGCATCGACGCCCACAAAGGAGCAAGTAGGTACAAATTAACTGCTAGTAGTTTATGAGCCCAAGTAGAGCTTTTAAAAGCAGGCTGCCAGCTCTGGGCACACATTCACACACTGCAGCACAAATAGGATAAACTGACATAGAGACAGAACAGGATTCCTGCGCATCCTGGAAAATTGGAAAAACCTGGAAATTTAGATAGACTAGTTTTCCAGTCATGGAAACGCCTGGAAATTGTTAATAAATTATCCTGGAAAAATATCCTGGAAATAATCTATGCTGACCTGAAACTAGAGCTTTGGTAGGATAAGCTGTCACTTTGAAGCAGTTTCAGCAAACACAGAACGGAAAAATGCTCCTTTTTAATTTCTGCTCCCATGTCAGTTAAGAGCTGTTCACACTGCTTGAGCGAACCTTTGGTGTCAAGTCTATTTGGGAAATGCTGTAGATGGTCATATGTACATATTAAATTCAATTTACATTTCTTGTTGTGGTTGATAATTGTTCATTTTACATGCAACAAACACTTATAGTGTCTCTTCTTTTAATAGGCTAATAGGTGACAAGATTAAGTTGCTGTAAAATAAAATTAATTCTATCGTATTTTAACTATTATTTATCCAATTGTAAATTCTTTCTGGCGTAAGATCTACACAGAATTAGTGATGATATTTGGAACGAAAATTGCTTTTAATTGGGATGAACTTCTCTTTGGTTTTCTACACTAAACATCTGCAAATATTTAAACTAAATACTTGTTTGGTATTCTGAGCGTAGCTGCTAGAAAAGCAATTACAAAGAAATGGCTTAAGCCAAATGGCCCATCTATAGAGGAATGGTACGATATTATTTATGAAATCTTTGTAATGGAAAGAATTACCTTTTTTGTGAGACTAGAGAAAACTAAATTTGAGGAAATTTGGGAAAAGTGCAAAATGTATATTGCCCCTAAACGCCCTTCTTTTGTTTAACTGTTTGTAATTTCTTATTTTATTTTGTTCTTAATATGTTTTTATGCCATTTTGAAACACTCCATGTTCTGTTCATATTTGTATATTTAAAAAAAACATTGTAAAGATGAATCACTGTATAATTCCATCAAGCAACGTTGAATGGGTAAAGTGCTGATATGTGATTCCAAATAAAGAGAAAGTGAAATATATATACATACACATTAGACCTATATCTTAGCGTTATGTTTATTACTGTGACAATAAAATACATTTTTATTTTTAAAATTTAGTTTATTGTTTAATATGTTCACTGAACTCTCTGATAAACAGCCTTCTCCTTCATTAGAAAAGTAAAAGTGAAGACAACCAAAGAGCTAATAACAATAATCAGAAAACATTGAATTTGTCAAAAACTAAAGAAGCTTATTAAGTATGTATGATTGTTAAACAAGAAAAACAAACAGAACTGTATAAAATGTTCCCCATAAATATCAGGAAAAGTCCGTTCTGAGGCAATTTTCTCAAGAAATGACATATTTTAGCTTTAAATGCTGCTATTAATGCCAGAACTTATGTGTCACCAGCTGCATGCAGACGGAGCGACCTGGAGATCCTGACCTACTGCATGGTTCAGTGGCTGTGTGGACGACTGCCCTGGGAGGACAAGCTGCAGGACCCCCTCTACGTCAGAGACTCCAAAATCAGGTGGGAGGAGCATACCTGCATTGACTGCACACATGAGTTCTCTGAATGCGTGAGTGTCTGCTCCATCCACGCACAAACAAGTTTGGAATTTGGAAAATTCACTTTCAAGGAGCTTGTGAGTAAAATCATACTACTTGTTTTTCCTTACAGGAGTCAAGAAAACATCTCTGAATTTATGACCAAGTGTTTCTCCTCTCAAGACAAGCCAGGTAAGAAACACACACACACACACACACACACACACACAAACACAGAGATGAGTGTAGACTTTTGTAGTTTCCATGTAGTTTAGAAGTCCATCAGGGCAACACAACAAATTTTTTTCACATCCTACGTTTTGACTTTAGCAGTCATGAGCTCACCACACTGTGTGCACACACTGCAGTAAACGTTGCCAGTGAAATACTTTGAGTGTGAAGCAGGACATGTTTGGTTATTAGCTATAATTTAACACACAGCTCTGAAACAGCTGTAGAGAGTGATAAATAATAAACAAGGAGGCCTCTATTAATGAGTGAAAATGACCAACAGTAATATTGCATATGTGCGTGTATTGTTTTCTGTGAGTCCCCTAGAGATGATGGCCTCTAGCAATAAAAGCTATAGTTGTAATTACATTGAATGGTTGTTACTGAACTTCACTATTCATAATGCATAATCAAAATCTTTAATGTTTTTCAGAAACTCTTTAAAATGATTCTGTCTTGTCCGCCGCAGCAAACAGCACAATACATAGTGTTTCCAACATAATAGAAATGCTTGCTTGTACTTTAGCTCATAAACTTTACCTGCTGCCACAAGTAACTGAACACGTGTCTGTATTTGACGACCTAGGAATGAGAACAGGCAGTGTGTAGGAGGAACTTTGGTAGCCATGAAACAACACTGTATCTACAGCCAATGTTTGGTTTGTCTATTCTGTGCTTCTGAAGAAACATGGCAGTTCAACTTGTGACCCACTCCCTCTGTAGATAAACATCTCATTCTAAGTTAACAAAAACACTAAATCGGAAGGTTGGCGGTTCAATCCCCGGCTCCTCTCGCTGCATGTTGAAGTATCCTTGAGCAAGACACTGAACCCCAAATTGTGTGTGTATGAGTGTGTGTGAATGATTAGTTTCCGTTCTGGTGAGCAGTGGGCACCTTGCATGGCAGCCACTGCCATCAGTCTATGGATGTGTGTTAATGGGGTGAGTGTGGCATGTAGTGTACAGCACATTGAGTGGTCCAAAGACTAGAAAGGCGATCTATAAGTACAGTCTATTTACCATTTACCATTTACAACATCATTCCTATATTCAGCTGATTATACAGTAATAAAAACATCCCTATAAATATTATATTCCGTTTGTGACAATAGATCCTCCTAAATGTTACACACTGGACCTTTTTAAGCATAGATTAAGTGCGTATTATGATTTTGAAAATTAGCTACCAATAGTACGGGGCAATATGATAACATCATTGGTTATTTTAGGCCACAGCAATCGTGCAAATCAGTGAGCAGAACATCTTTAGACAGTCCCCTATCTACTCTATTATTATTTACTCTATTAAATGTTCCTCTGTTACATTTCACCCATTCATAGCAACCAAAGTGAATGATATATTTCATTTATATTCATCCACATCTAATTCTAATCGTTTAGACTGAGACCAATACCGCCCAGTACAGACTGTAAATGGTGACTGACGTTTGTTGTCTCACTGTGGTAGGAGTTGTCATTTTAATGTTGGCACTTTGACCTGCAGTGTGTCGGTTCAGGCAGGGGAGGCAAACAAGAAGCGTCACACCTCCTTCCTTCTGCTCTGCCGAGCACAACCAAACGGTTGTTTACAACTCCATCTGTGTGTGTGATTGTAGCAGTGTGTCAAGTCTGCAGAAAGTCACACCAAACAGAATGAGGCAGGACACCGCGACCAGAGTAGAACATTATGGTGACGACAGAACAAAGATAGAGTAACACGACGAGAGGATATTTATTTGGTCCATCATCACAAAACATGGATCCAGGCACTTCACAAAGACAAGCCTTCCCAGAGTTAACTTCAGAAAGCAAAATGGTGATATAAAAAATAAAGGGCAAAATACAGCGCAGCACTTGATATACTGTAGCATATAAGAAGACATAAACAGACATAACTCACCTGTCTGCCTTTTCTGGTAGTGAGACCTGGCACTGAGAACTGGAATAGAAGCAAGTTTCAGGCTTTTACTGTGTCACTCTGCTGTGTTCCAGATGAGATCCAGAGGTTCATGGAGGAGGTTAAATCA
The DNA here is from genome assembly GCF_905237075.1 of Dicentrarchus labrax. Classification (NCBI taxonomy): domain Eukaryota; kingdom Metazoa; phylum Chordata; class Actinopteri; family Moronidae; genus Dicentrarchus; species Dicentrarchus labrax. The sequence continues at coordinate 986,717 of NW_026136703.1, read as the reverse complement.
CTGGGATACCAAGACAAACCACCATATGAGAAGCTGCGCTCCATCTTGCGGGCTGGACTGAAGGCCATCCAGGCTAAAGATAACGGCAAGCTGGAGTTCACTCCTGTCATTGGAGCTGTATCACCTCCTGCCAAGGTCAATGCACACACACACACACACACACACACACACACACACACACACACACACACACACACACACACACACACACTAACCAGTTTAATGTACACCTGCCAATAGGAAGTGATTGAACATGGGCAGTGAAGAATTCTCAAATTTAAAAAGTTATTTTAAGAGATAATGCACATTTAGGCATGTTTTTTGAGCTATAAACTAAATTATGAGTGTACTGTGATGAAACACAGCAATGATGGGGTTAATATTCACATGCTCTATGTCAAAAATAAAATAAAATCAGCATTTCATGGCCAGTGCCGACATAGAGTCGACCGTTTGGGACTACTTTACATCATGACATTTATGTAACACAAACTGTGTTAAAACCCTCTAATCAATGGGGACTGCTGCTGTAAGACTATTTGTTAGGGGACACTAACATGAATCCAAATGAATGATATACATTTTTTTCAGCAGTAGCTATTCAATGTATTTGCATTCTGTAATTTAGCTACGCCACTCTCACGTTTTCACTGAAAATGGAAAAATCCCTCAGATCAGCTGCGTAAACCAGGGTGCATATTTAGTTTGAAACTGGACTTTTGGTAGGATGAGCTGTGCGCTATGATAGCCCACATGGAGTGGAACGGACTTTTGGCAGTCCTTTTGGTGTTGGGCCACTGATGTTACAATTGGAGGAAAACTTTGCTGGAGAGCGGAAGTCTGCTGTGGTGAGAACAGCCAAGAGCGATCTAAAGCACATTGTCCCGCCTGAACGCTGACCACCTACCTTTTTAATAAACCTGAAATGCTTTGTGGCGGAGGAATAAGTTAAAAGTGTCAATGCTATCAGTAAATTATGACTGTTTTTTAACAAGTGCTGTCTTGTACTGTCAAGAAAACCCCTGGAAAATGTCCTGGAAAGGTCCTGGAATTTGATTTCTTAAAAGAAGAGTGGTGCAGGCACAGCAGCCAGACTGAACACAGTCTCCAAGACTGACGGGGAATAACGTTACAGTACATTTCTCTTAATGTTAAGCATGTGAAGTAAAATGTATTGTAAGATAAGTCTTTCTGTTAATGGTATTTCCATTGCGCGTTAGCGCCGAGCTAACAGACTAAGCGCTATTAATTTGTAGATATATAAGATGTGTATATATATCTTTGGTAAATACATTTTTCCCCCACCTCTACACAGTTGCACAAAGCTACATTACAACAGGTATAGTCTAACATTTACTTACAAAACATTCAGATTCATATTTGTTTCCTGCTTTCCAGCTTCATCTTGTCTTCTCCAGTCTCTCTCTCTTGCTCTCTTGCTCTCTGTGCATATGGAAGATGCCACCAGCCGAAGGGTTACCGGCCCCGGCGCCAGTTATTGTATGTAATTATCCCGCCAATCTGTTCACCTCAGCAGGCGCTGCATGGTGATCATGAGGTAGCAATTGTCAAAATGGAGGCAAAAATGGGAAGTGGGGGGTGCAGGGGGTGAGTGATAGTTCAGACTGAGAGTGGAGCTTCATTATAGAGGCCCGGGAAGGAGGAGGACGGACAGAGGAGTTGATTGCCTTCATTAAGTGCGTGAGTCTCTCAGAGGCCACCTTTTCTTTCTCTTTCCTCTGCAGAGCCTACAGTGGCTCTGGTTTCTGTACAGAGGACACAGATAGTAAAGTCACCGTTTACAGAACAACTCTTGGCTGTATGAGCAGCCATTCTGAGAAACCTTCATCTTTGTTGACCCGCTGTTGCTTCACGAGCAGAAGAAAGCAAAGCCAGAGCGTTTGTGTTTGCTGCTATGTGGTCAAAACAAACGAGGACATAATCAGGCGTTTTAATGGATTAATGTGTTTGAGTCGGCTGGTGAGATGGCAGAGCGATAATTGCATTTGCTCAGACTTCACGCAAAAAAAGCTGGAGGCGCCGAAATGTCGGGTCGCCTCATCGCCAAGTCAAGGCCTCACCTCAGTGTCTCTTCATTGCTGTCTCTTTATCAGACGACGCTGCAGGCCTTCAGAGCTCTGACAGACTCTCTGCTTCTTAATTTAGCTAAAAACAAAAATGTCTCAATTTAAAGACAGTTAATCATTAAAATCACTGTGTTGTGATTTGCATTTGGGTTCCTTTTTAGCCGTTTTGTCTCATTTTGATGGATAACTCAGAGACTTAATGTCCATCAGACATTTCCTGCTCAGCTTTGAAAAGAAAATCGGGTTGTGTATCTTGTGTCAAAAGGCTTCTAAGTATTCTGAACAGTAAGTGCAGAAACAAACATGACAAATATGAAGTAACTTCTGCTTAACATCTCCATGTTGACTCACCTTCCAGGTTGTTCATGTCCCTTCTTTTCATTTTCATCTTGCAGAAGACCACCAAGAGAAAGAAAGCAGTAGCTGAAGCTGAAGAGAGCGAGACTGATGGAAGTCCCATCAAGAAAAAGAGGGTCACAAAGAAAAGAGGTAGGTATTTTATTGTCTCTGATCAGTCAAACATATCTGAAGTCATTTTGTCCACTGCAGGAGAGCTTTAGTAGGTGGTTGCTGAGTCCATGATACTGAGTAGGTTGTAGGGACTTTCAGGCGCAGCCAGCAGTGCTGTCAGTACTGATGACAGTGACTACCATTTAACATCTGCCACGGGTTCGAATCCAACAGGGAACCATTGTTACATATAATACCTTGGGGCGGCTGTGGCTCAGAGGCAGAGCGGGTCGTCCACTAATCGGAAGGTTGTTGGTTTCGATCCCCGGCTCCTCCCACCACATGTCAAAGTGTCCTTGAGCAAGATACTGAACCCAGAATTGTGTGCATGTGTATGAATGAGTTAGTTTCTGTTTGAAAGTGAGTGAATGTGTGTGAAAGGATGAATGTGGCATGTAGTGTAAAAGCGTGGTCGGAATTCTGGAAAGGCGCTATACAAGTACAGGTCCATTTACCATTTACCACCTCTATCTCCCCCCACATTTCATGTCTGCCTCTCAACTGTATACTGTTAATTGAAGCAGGGCAGGAAATACACCGCAGCCACACAGCCAGTGCCATGGATGCCCCGCCATGTGGCCATACTGACCATTCTAAAATGAACTACCCACACAGCCAGTCTTCTTGTCCTCTTCTCTGCAGACTGTGAAAAGCTAGCGCTAGCTAGCTTTGGTTAGAGCTCTGAGTGAGGCTAAAGACAAGTAAAATAGAGACTGCCATGCTGTTGCTCTGTGTACAGTGTACAGTAGCTAAAACACAAAAGTGCAGAGATTGAACTGATGAGTGAACTTCTCGACTGACGACTCAAATCAGCAACTTTTCGGGGGAAACCCAAATATCTGTTATTTACAGTTCAAGTCCCTCTAGTGGAAACGGGCGTTCAGTGTGAGGTTCAGTTCAAACAAGACTGTGAGGCTGTGCTCAGCCACAGCGGTGATTGGAGCGTAATGCTAACATGCTGTTGTTTAGCAAATATAATGTTAACCATGTTAGTTCAGCGTGTTAGCCTAATATTTACTAATTAACATTGAAATCAAAGTACAGCTGAGGCTGATGGGAATGTGTCAGTTCCTCCTGAGGGAGACATGAATGTATGAGATATCATGGCAATCCAACCAATTGTTGTTGAGACATTTCATTAAGTATGTATAAGTTGTATAAAATAAGTTGATACTGACAAAGGTCAAAGACATGAATAATAGCTAGCAATGTCAACTAACTGTACATTGAGAAGGGAGTGTATTGTACTGACCTCCTTAAACATGATGAATTTTCCTTGGCAGAGGTGAATGGAGTGAAGAAAAGTCCCAAAAAGACGCCTAGACCAGGGAAGGTACTCCTCACTGCAAAACAGGCTGAACCCAAATCAAGACTGGTGGATATGGGGACTCAGACATCACCCGCACAGAAATCCAGAGGCAGAACCAAGAAGACCAGCTCTTAAGAAATCCACCTGTCTCCATTCCTCCCTCCATCCTCCTGCCTTTCCTCTGCTTCTTAAAAAAATCACTGTTTTAAGTTTTATATGGTAGATTTTTTTGTTACACACTGATAGATGATGTCTGATTGTATTTGATGTGATTGAAGCCAGATTTTCTGTCTGTTACTGATATATGTTGAGGTTTGTTTGTATTTCGTGTGCTTGAAGCAAGATCCATTGTAATAAAGAGGAAATTAAACTGTCCTTCTTTTGTTTTTAATAAAAGGTTTCAGGGTCGAGGGCCAGAGTGTGATGGAAAGAAAAATAGCCATTATGAAATAATTGACAAACCAGGCGCGAGAGGAAGCCGTAATGACTGGTGCTTTTATAGCTAAAGTCGCCCTTTAGGAGCTAGGTTTGGGAGGTGTCAGGAGAGTCCCTAACTATCTGCACCTTTACAGTTTTTTAAAGATTTTTAAGAATCCCCTTTAAACAATAATGTTTATCTGAAATGTTTTTACCACAAAAAAGTATAATTTTTAATTAAAATCCTAAAAAAGGCATCTACTCCTTCTGTCTCCTACTTCACTGTAAAGTCCATGCTCATAGGCCCCGCCCCTTAAAATCAGATTTTCAATGAGCACAGATAAACTTTTAGCAGATGATTCTGCACAGTGAAGTTTTTTATATCGTCTCGTCTCAGTTATACATGTTAATAAGTTGGTAATGAATGGATTTTGGTTCAGATTCTAAGTTAAGTGGTTTGTTCAAGTATGAATGTGAATTTCACATTTGAGGGAATAAATCCACCATTGCTGATCCCAGTGCTGCTAATGTACATGCTTATGAGCAATCAGATCTAGTGAAATCTGAGTCAGTGGCCTGCATTTGCAGACAAGTGCAGCTCTTTGTCCTCCTGTCCATCTGCCTTGAAGTGACACATTTCTGTGTCTCACTATGACATTTTTAAAATTGTTGTGAAACTTGTGTCAAATGATCAGTTATATTTCTATCACAGAGTGGATGGGAGAACATTTCACACATGAGAAGCTACTGACAAGCTGTCCATTTTCCCTCCATCCACTCTTGTCCTCAAGCTCATGGACTATCCCTGATGGGACACCCCCCCCAACCTCCCTCATTAACTCCCAACAGGCTCCACTCTCTCCCTCCCCGTGGAGGAAGATCTCTCCACTAATATCAGTGTTGTGAGGGCCCTCAGGGGGGCCCTGTGGCGGCTGGTGGCTTGCCATCGATTGCTCCAGCCAGGAGTAAAGAGCCCCCCTGCCTGGCTTTCCTCTCCACCTCCCTCCCTCTCAACCCCCAGACACTGACCTTGAGGGCGCCACAGCCACGGTCCCGCAGTAGGGGGCAGTAGTACATAATGATAGCAAATGGATGTGGGGGTGGGGGGTTGGAGAGATGGAGGGTGAAAAGGGACAGCACTTAAACACAACACTACCGTATTTTCTGCTTGCAGAGAGAGGTGCACAATTTCACCCCGTCCGGCCTTTTTCATTTAGCATGGATAAGTTCTCCACTGGCCGGCCTGGCAGGCCATTGTTGCCTATGTGCTCTGGTCTGCCTCCGATCTGCGAGCCGGCGGAGTGTGAAAGCCTCGCAGCAGTTGCCTAACCACCACTCTCACGATACAGATGCCAGCCCTCCGCGGGCTTGCGCACCAATAACTCGATAACAGTTTCTCCAGCCGGTAGGTTCCCTATGTTTGTGTAAATTGTCAGTATTTTGGTTGGGTGGGTAGGGAGGGGATCCAAAGTGTTCAAACTCAGTTACAGCTAAGGCAGGTTTCAGAGTCCAAAAGTTCAGAGGGAAAGAAAAGTAGACTGGAATGTGAATGACAAGCCAGCAATAGTGCATCTATCAACAGTGCAAATGTAAAGTTGCATCAGTATCCTGATATCAGGCTGGCATTTTGACCTTTTAATAGAAGATGTATTCTCTGTATGATGGCTGTTACATCCAAATGTAGTTTATGTATAAAAGAACATGAGAACCAAGACCGGATTGTTGTGGACTGTACTTGGACTTCAACCTTTTGACTTGGGATGATAATGGTACCCTCTTCAAGAGATGTTCCAATTTTTATATTCCTGATATCGATTCTGATACCTGAACTTTGCATTTTTAACAAGCATATACTACTAAGCCTGTTTGATTACCACTGTTTTGGGTCGGTGAACAGAAACACAAATAATTGGACCTGACTTAATAGTCTGATGTACTTTGTTCAGTGTCTTCAACATCATATGCTTAATATGTTTGAATATTCTAAACAGCTCCGTAAGTACAACTGAGTGAGTGACTTGTGGATAAAACAGTGTGTAAATCATACTGAAAGTCAAAATCACCAAACCTAGAAGTTAAGTTCTGGAAACAGTGGAACTTTGGGTGTTGAACTGTTCGGGAACCCCGTCCGTTAAAGAAAGTGGAGGTGTTTGAAGGAGAAGGATCTACGGAAACATTCACAATGCTGCAGTGTGTGCAGGTTTTATGTGTTGTCAATGTGAGTTCTGATGTAGCCTGAACATCTGCTGGGGTGTGTTCTGCTTTGCAACTTGGCAGCCGTCAAACTGGTATTCCCTTTTCCTTTTGTTTGTTCATTGGTTGTTTTTGTGTGCATGCACAGGATATGTGGGTGTACAGATAATCATATGTGTCCACAAAATGCCATTCCTGTACCTACTGTAGTTCCTGAGTTGAGAGCTTGTTGGGGTCGCAGGGACAAAGGGTTTTGATGGTGCCTTTATTTGTGGGTGTAACAAAATGTTGGTGGCCTGTTCAGAAGTTCCAAAATGCTTTGTTATGCTGAGCTTTCAAAAATCTGGGATCCCTCAATTTTTTTTTTTCTTTCAGCCACCAAGTTCTGGTATCTTGGGAAAGCAAAAAATATTTTCACCGTTTCCCCTCTTATTTTTAAAGTTTCACAAATAATTTTGATTTCTTAACAATGGATTAAAAAAACTATGTAATGGACACCAAATAGCTCTACATGACTCTGTTAGGTAATTGTTTTGGTTTTCCAGCAGCTGTTTTTAGCTAAAAGATACAAAAAGCTCTGGTACCCACTTTACACTCCTTATTCACAGACAAACAGTGGAGCATTTAGCAGCTAAAGAGTGACATATTTTTCTCTGGAGTAGGAGGAAGAGGCTAGTACAAATTCTACCGTTCATAAGAACTGCCCCTCTTTACCATTGACAGTATATATAATGGACAGAGCCTCTAGGTCTGAAAAGTGAAGACAACACGAAGTGTCTTAAAACCTGCATTCTATGTAAATTCCAGCAGGGGGAGCTCCATTGGCTGCAATAACACAGTGATACCATTCACTTGAATGGAGAATGAGCCGACTTGACACTTCCTTTATGAGCTCAGTAAACAGTTTCCTGATGAGTTTAAGGTCTCAGTCACTAGTTTCACATCTTCTTCCATACAGCATGATGTTCATTTAGTAACTGATGGTCCCATTTAGAGTAAAACAGACCATAAAGCAGCGTATGCTTTTGGGCGGGGCTACCTTTTGATTGACAGGTCACTCCTTCCAGCGCAGTGCACAAAACTCAGATCAAACTGTCAAATTAGGCAGTGCTGACCGAATACGAAGCTAGATTCTGTTACTGCGTTGACTATTTCTCGCTTAAAATCGTTTCAGAAACATATTTTACGATCTCACATTAGCTGTAATGTGTGACCAGGCGAGCCGCCATTGTTTCCGGCTACAGACAAGTCAAAACTGCGCTAACTGTCATGGCGGTGGCCTAAACACTGAACTTGAGGTTTTCAAAACGGGGCGGCTGTGGCTCAGAGGAAGAGCGGGTCGTCCACTAAACCAAAACGATGCTCCACAAACCAATGGGTGACGTCACGATAGGTTCACACTTGCTCTTTACTCTGTGCTCCAATAACAGTTGAGCAAGCCTCAGTCAACGTCCTCCTTTCCTGTACTTACAAATGCTATGTAAATGGTAAATGGACCTGTACTTGTATAGCGCCTTTCTAGTCTTCCGACCACTCAAAGCGTTTTTACACTACGTGCCACATTCACCCTTTCACACACATTCACTCAGTGATGACAAAGTCCATCGAACAGAAACTAACATTCATACACATTCACACACCGATGCACGGCATCGGGAGCAATTTGGGGTTCAGTATCTTGCTCAAGGATACTTCGACACGTGGCACCAGGGGATCAAACCCACAACCTTCTGATTTAGGAACGACCCGCTCTGCCTCTGAGCCACAGCCGCCCTATGTGCTAGCCTCATGTTGAAAAGACAACCAAATTATTATTAGGGACATATATGGTACAGTCACATCTTAAGTTAACTAATGCAAAATGCTAGCTGACTAGCTTGCTAATCAACATCAATCTTCAGCAAGCTAGTTAGCTGGCTAGTTAGCTAGGTAGTTACACCCATGGACACAATAAAGATAGATGTCGCGTCTCCACTTCCTTCCACTGTGCAAAGATATATCCCAAATGAGTCTGCGCAGTAGTTACCAGTGTTGGCACCGTGCTGGCGAAGTCCCGCCCATGCACGCAGCCGACTCTGTGATAGACAGATAATACAGCTGTCAATCATGACATGAAATCATGACCCTTTTTATAGCTTCAAATAGCTAGGCTAATTAAAGCTGAACTTATCAGAAATTAGCGATCAAGATGTTATGGCTTTACTTTTGGAGAGCTGTCATGTCGTCCATCTTTATATGTTGATAGTTACACCTGATTGCTAATATTTGTAAAACGCTAGTTAATTAGCTAGTTTCCAATTAACATAGATTAGCTAGCCAGTTAGCTAGTGTTTTGTTAACATTAGTTAAGATAAGATGTGACTTATATGTCACTTTTATCTTGTAACCAACCTTAAAATGTGGTTGTCTTTTCAACACAGATAGCAGGAAAGGAGGAAGTTAACTGATGTTCCAAAAGGGGCGGGACTAAAGATGGGTCAATTCTGGACTCTGTAAATAGGCATTCTCTATGGACCCCTCCCTGCTACTCAGTCCCATCTGTCCCCCTTAGACCTACGTCCCTGGTTGGAGGAGACCAAAGATAGAGGTAAAAGGGAGTGAAAGCATTAGGTGGGCACAAACACCACTCAAAAAAATGCTAATGCTAGTTCCTCTGTGTCTGCTGGATGTCCAAATAAGCGACTGTTGCTAACACTAGCAATTTAAAATAAAAATGTAATCAGGTGACAGTATGTCAGATGTCGTGTTTTCAGCTTGTCCCCAAAGTGGACAAAAAATTCACTAATGCAGCTTTTAAAGTTCTGATTTTGGTTAAAGGGAGGAATAGTGACAGATTGTTCAAAAACAAAACTGATGTGCTGTGAACTATTCACTAAATCATTCAATTTTCCAAGATGTTAAAGTATTGACATTTTGAAGAAAGAACCTGTGTATTTTTTGGCATTTTGGCGCATGTTATGACAGAAAATTACCTATAAAAAGGTAAAAAGTAATTTTTCTTTTCTTTTCAATCATATGAACCTCTTTGTCTTGCGGTTGTAAGTAATATGCTGTGTCAGTGGCCTCCTGTGTCTTCCCTCTACATTCCCTGGCTCTTCAATTGTCACAGCTTTGACAGTAAATCTGCATTTCACCCTCCACCTTCACCTAAAAAAAAAAACAACAGAAACTCTCTGTCTTTCACACACCTTCCACCCAAATAAGTGCAATAAAAACTCTCAAACAGTCGCAATCATCCACACCTACCTCCTCCTGAAACTCCTGGATGAAAAGATGCAATGGAAATTTCACTCTGTTTGTGCTGTAATTTAGCCCTCTCTCTACTGTTTTCGTCAAAAACAGACCCCCTCTCCCAAAAGACAAAAACACATGAAAATATGCACACTGGTTCCAGGTGTGGGGGGAATGTTGGGTGAAGTTACGGTACATTTGCCATTCTAGTTGTGTGTAAATATTAGAAAGCAGCAGGTACCTGGCGTGAAGAGAAGCCAGCCAAAGCGGCGGCACTAAGACAGGCGTCCTTATCGGTATTGTGTTCAGACTCCGGCGTGCTCCTGCTGTTTGTAATCTGCAGCCGCCGCTGTGAGCAAAACTGGACAGGCATTTATTGTCCCAGCAGGAGGACGCTTGACAAGAGAATGTTAAACACTCCGCTACCTGCAATTTTCAAAAGGCGATAGTAGACATGATAAAATGTACACACACATTTAATTTCTTTTTTTTTCTCTTTTTAAGGGGAGGGAAAAGCAGGAGAGAAATAAGAACTTAGGGAAAAGAGTGAACAGTTTCTTTCAGGTCTCACTGTTGTTGATGCTCCTTGTAAAGTGTGTGTGTGTGTGTGTGTAACTGTATGTGTATGTGTTCATTGAGGAAGAACAGGATGACTGTCAACAACTCTTCCAAGAGGACAAGAGTGCCAGAGCAGGCCGACTGTAGGCCAAATGAGAGCTTTAATTAGATTTATTGCTGGTGGTGGTTTTGACTGGACTCTGTGGTCATTAAGAAGACATCAGCACTCAATCCCAACCACACACACACACACACGCACACACACACACACACACAGTAACATGTGTTAGCTGTAGCCTTTGGAATTACATAGATGCAACAGAGGACACAATGACTTCTGGTGCTCTTGTAGTTTGGATGTTGTTGACAGCATTTGCACAGGTCTATTGAACAGAGGTCATAAGGTATTGAACCCTTTTTAAGAGCAGCATATTTGTTTCCACAATTTCATGTAGTCTTAGAAAAGAAAAGACGATTTAAAAGAACAAAAAATGTAGGCTTCGGTTTATGACCAAAAACTCAAAAACCCCAAATAAAACCGTTCTTATCAACCATCAACCCACAGAAATCACTTGGGAATGTATGCAAGGGTGGCATGAAGTATGTGTCTCAGCTTTCCAGTCATTCCCAATTTATGCAATTCAAATACTGTTTATGGACCCCAGTATGCTGAGATAATCCACTAACACAAACAATAATACTAGTAATAATAGATACTGCATGGTTTTTGCCCAAAACTGCATGGGATTAGCATGAAGTGGCTATGCAAAGGGGAGACTTGTGGGTACCCAGAGAATCCATTTTCATTCAGATATCTTGAGGTCAGAGGTCAAGGGATCCCTTGAAAATGGCCATGTCAGTTTTTCCATCACCAACATTTTGCATTTAGCCATCTTTTTCTTTCTTCATTTAGCCATCTTTTTCTTTCTTCATATGATGCCCTTTCAGATGAAAGACAGTATGACTGGGAGAGGTATGGCACTTGGCGTGGCCAATCAGATTTCAGGGGTGACCCGTGTGACCCCAGGCCCTCCCTCTGGACACACCCGTGGGAATGTACAATGGCTTGCACCAAAATTCCAGGACATTAACTCTGCTAGTGTATAAATCAAAACCATCCTGTTAAAATATTGACAGATGATATGACATTGACTTCTTGAAAGTATTTATACATGCATATTTGACAAGATATGTGCATATTCTACTGCTATTTTACACAACAGATTCACAGCACTGTCCACCATGCAAATCTCCAAAACTGTCTGCACGAAAACAGCAAGAAAGAACAGCCAATTTAAAAACTGCTTTACATTTTACTGAGATAAAAGGGCCTCCAGGGTACCCTTCCATTGGAGAAAACGTGATACAGTGTCATATAGCCTACCCTATATGCTGCAAAATTAGTTAGCAATACATGCCTCTAAATCTGGGCTGCCCAAAGCGGGGCCCATGGGCCAAAGTTGGCCCACCATAAGGTGTCTCATGAAGTCTCGTTCCCTACCTCAGAACTTCACAACACCCAGACCAAACCATGGTCCTGTTGTCTGCAGTCCAGTCATGGATTGCTGTGTGTGGATGTATTTGGCAGTAAGGTAAAATCATACTGGCAGCAGAGACATCCCTCTGCTCTGATTTGGCTGTGTGAGCGATGGCTCTTAAATTGGGTCACAGCGACTAATGGATGCCATGCTGGGAGTGCCATTAAGAGGAAATAAACCTATGTGGACATATTTATTAAGTAATTTGCACCTCAGGCCATGGAACATCTATTATGGGCTAATCAGGGGAGCTTGTTGACTGCTTAGTGAATAGCATACTGTATGATATCTTAGTTTCCTGCATCTTTAAAGGAAAATTGTTGATGGAAAAATGTTTCTTATTCTCATACAGTATGTGGCCGCTCTGACTGTGGGTCATGCTAACTTAACCTTCTCCACCGCTGTTGAAGAGATTTTGGAAACGCAATTCCATCAAAACAACCACTGAGGCTAAGCAGCAAAACCTCCTAAAGCTTTGCATATTAGCCCCAGTTTTACATTACACGTATGCTTCTATATACAAGAGTACATTTAAATTACATTAACACAAACACTGAAATTATCTCCCTTAGCTATTGTAGCTAACTGGATCAGAATCTACATTTGGGGCAATATGCTGGCTAGCCAAATCATAGCATTGCCTATTCCAATGTTTTCAAACTGTGGTCGGGGAACCAACAGGGGTCCTTGAGAAGGTTGGGGGTTCCCAGCAAAAGGAGGAATAGAATATTTTCACTTTTAAGCCAATTTTTGTAAATTGGAAGAACAAGGTAACAAAAAAGGTTGTCAGTTTTGACTGTAATATGTAGTGATCCTAGCTTCATTGACTGTAAAGACAAAAAAAAAACTTTGCTCAGAGGGTCCTTAAGACAAAATCCTCTCAAATAGCGGTCTGTGATCTGTTGTGTTTTCGTTGTCGAGGTCCTTAAAATGAAAAAGTTTGGGAACCTTTGGCCTATTCATCTGTGCATACCTGTTTCTTTATAGGTCATTGTGTAACATTGAGGAGGATCTATTCAATTCAATTTTATTATTATTATTTTTGTTTTACTATTATGTATTTACTTCTTCCTCAACCAGCTGGGGGGGGGGGGTGGTAAAGAGAGAAGGACAGAGACAGAGACAAAGGTGCACAGCAACAACAGTAGCAACAACTGAACTAGTAGAAATGGCTGATGATGATGAAGATAATGACGACAATGGCGATAATAGCCACAACAATGGGGGATGATGAATAATAAAAGTAATAAATCTATTGTCAGAAATATAATATTCATAGGTATGTTTTCATTAGTGTATAATCACCTGAAAATTCAATCATTGTGTTTTTGTGACCTTAGAATAAGCTGTTTTTATCTACCGAGGGAGCGGGTCGCCTTCCATGGAGACCGCCATATTTCTACAGTAGCCCTGCATGAACAAACCAAACACTGGCTCTAGATAGGGGCGTTCGTGTTTTTCACTAGTTTTGCGGCCATCATAGTTTCTCCTGGGAGGGTGAAGGGAGGGAGTTATACCACTAGATGCCACTAAATCCTCCTCACTGGACCTTTAAATGTGCCAAGACTATTGGTAATTGTCTGTTTAGTGCGTGTGCTTTCTAGCTATGTTTTAGCAAGATCGAGAAGGTTTTTAAGTATAAGTTATTGTCCTTGGAAGGTCAAGAAAAGTTGCCCGACAAGTTGGTGTAGTTGTAGATCTCCATGATTTTGGTGGTGTAATGGGAAAATGCATTCAGGGATAAGGTTCTATGAACATGAAGCAAACTATATTATGTTGTGCTATTTCATGTTTAATTTTACAGGCTTACAGTATAATATTTTATGTTCATCCTCATGTATTTACATTCTGGTTGTCTCACCCTAGTTAGGAGAGTTGTTATTCATTTTGCCATGGGCTAAGCACATTCAAAAGACCAAGGCTGTCTCCTGTAGAGTAGGGCATCAGATGTGTTATGACTACTGCTTATCAGACATTAGACGTCACCAATAGACATCCTTGGGAAAGAGTCCACATTCTTTGGGAAATAAATCTTGCACGTGGAGTGAAACTGTCTCTTTGTTCTCTTTGCTTTCTGTGAGTCTGTGTCACCATTCTGGGTTCCTTCAGTGGGAGTTTGTGGTGTCTCACTATAGTCAGATAGCTAAAAGTTTAAGTCAGATAGACATCAATTGAGGTGCATTGAGACAAGAAAAAATAAACAAACAGTAGGACTCAAGTTTTAGGATGCTTATGCTGCTATATGCTTTTTTTGCTGGAGTAAAATTATCTAAATCCAGAAGAATGGGCACAATTAAAAGAGAAAAGCAGTGAAACCATGGTTGAAATTCAACAATTTTCCTTTAGTCTTTCTTTATGTTCCTCGGACTCTTCACTTTACACTTCTATATAACAAGTCCTTCACTGTCTTCCAGCACTTCAAACCCACAGACAGTATGTGTGTCATGAGGGAGGGGCACTCAGTCCGGGTGGAGCCTGTTTTGTTCCCCTGGATGTCTGGAAGTGGTGACAGGGTCCGACTGGTAGACTGGCCCCAGGCAGCACTCTCTGACCAGGGCTGGGCTGTGGTAGCTGGGAGGAAGTCGACTTCCAATGGGGGCGGAGGACCTTGTCAGTGGTCCGTGGGGAAGTCATGCTCATTCAGCGTACACTGAGGGCCGGTGGGGTGCCCAAGGCAATGTCCCACACCGGGGCCACAGAACAATGTCGTGGTGAAACTCTCTGGGTTCGGCAACATCAGAGCTGCGGTCAGGAGAACAGATCCTGCACGACTTCCCTTTTGTCCTCAGATTGAGCCAGTCTCTTATGTGGTTGGCTTTCACACACACACACACACACACACACACATATTCATATATATAATATACATCATTTTTAAATTTAATTCTTTAAAATGGAATTCATATGTAGTTACTGATTAAAGAAAAGTGTAACTTTGACCAATTACATTAAAACTGAGTACCTTTTATCCTTACCTGGCTCACTTCTTGATCAGTCTAACTAGATAATTTGAAACTGTAAGACTAATCCTGATGACTGCCCTTGGGCTGCAGTGTTTATTATACTCAACAGTAAGAGAGTCTTGGACAAATGAACAACATATTTTAGAAAGTTCGTAGAGTCTTCATTGTCGAAGAACAGAAGGTATTTAAACTACTCATACAACAAAGTCAGCTTCTGTCTGTGTGCTCAGTATGTTTCAGACAGTTTTGTCAAAATATGACCATGTATCAATGTTGCTATGTTATGAGAGTGCTTTGGGACCCATGGGCAATGGTGTGTACCCAAGGGAAAGTGATACTGTGAAGTGACCATATAAGGAAAATAGGACATAGCAGAGAAAGGGAAACCTGTGTCTTATATTAAACCTGTCCTGACAGTTGCCTTTAGGTTAGTGTACAGTGATATAAAAAGTGCATAATTCTGCATGATGATATGAACCTAAATTATTGTAACAAGTGCAAGAGACTGATTTGATGTGGTGAATGACATACTGAAAATACACAGATAGTTTCATGGAGATTTTAGATTAGTTTAACTTTAGTTTTCCAGATACTACCTTGAATGTTCAAAATACAACAAGTGTTGTTGGAGATCCTTCAACAATGCTTCTGTGGAAGTTATAACCTGACTGTGGCCCAATCCACCATATTATGGTGACCAGACAAGGGGCGTGTCCAGTGCCACCCCAGACCACTCCTGGAATCTGATAACCCTAAAATCTGATTGGCCACCCCCATTATCCTTTCCTTAGTTAAATCTGCAAATTTTCTGTAACTTTCACTACTGAGAGTAGTACAGTCTCATTCCCAGTTCATCAAATACCAACACTGGGAATGAGATTCGGCATTCAACTACCATCAACCAACCATATGGCGACTGTGGTGCAGATGCAGAGCGAGTCGTCCACTAAGCGGAAGGTTGTCTAGACCTGCTCTATTTGAAAAGTGTCCAGATAACTTCTGTTATGAATTGGATACAAATAAAATTGAATGGAATTGAATTGAATTGTTCGATCCCCAGCTCCTAGTGCCACATGTCGAAGTCCTTGAGCAAAATATTGAACCCTGAATTGCTCCTGATGCCGTGCATCGTTGTATGAATGTGTATGAATGAGTTAGTTTCTGTTTGATAGGCTTTGCCATCACTGTGTCAATGTGTGTGAAAGGGTGAATGTGGCACGTAGTGTAAAAGCACTTTGAGTGGTCGGAAAACTACAAAGGCGCTATACAAGTACAGGTCCATTTACCATCAACCCGTCAACCCAATGTGTCTATTTCTGATTCCATTTCCTGATTTTCATTCATTTTCATTTAATTTCTCATGTCCTATTTTTAGGATGAGTTTCAGCAAATATGACAAAAAGTTATTTACATAAAAGTTACCGACTGCTGCTTTAAGGAAAACACAGACATTTTAGGAGTATGACAAGAAGACCAACACAACTCTCATGTCTGATGAAGATTGTTTAACTGTCCAAAATAAGTGAAAAAATGATTGAAACATATTTCCCCAAGGTAAAAGTATTCCATAATATATTAAACATTACATACATAAACATTATTTTTGAGATCTAATAACTGGTCTAAATCATGTTTGATTCATATTGCTTTCAAACTAACCAACATTATCCTTATGAGTGCATAACAAAGCATTAAACTGTGTTATCAAGAAGACATCAGAGTGGATCTCGCGTGGTTTGCCTTATTTCCTAAATCAAGCATATTTCACATTTGCATGTGGGCCTATGAGATTAACAACAGCTACCAGGGAAGAAAGTTTCTAATCTATGCATGAAACTGTTACAGCCGCTCCAAGCGCTTGCTCTCTGCCCTCAATGCCAGCGCCTGCTTCATCCCACTTTCCATTTAAACTGGTAGCTACACACTCTGATGCCACTGATAGGCGGTAATTAAATGAGCGAGGCTGGTTCTTTGCCCTGTAAACCAGCTCTCCTGGGCCCAATACTACATGGAAATTCAGCTCTGAGGATCCACTTTCAGATGTCTGCCCGGAAAACACCCTCACTGTGTGTGTGTGTGTGTGTGTGTGTGTGTGTGTGTGCGTGCGCGCACTTGTACATAGAAGTGCCGGATTTGGGGAATACACTTAATGAATCTTTTAACCTCAATATTTTCTCGCACAAATGTATGCATATCATAATCTGTGTTTGAAATGCGGGTCTGATATTCATGATTTATTTATTTAAAAAAAGAAAAACATCTGTGCATTCATCTGGGAATTTTTGTTCGACATTCAAAACTGTCTTGTCGCCTCAAAAAAATCCCATTTTAAGATGAATCATGAGCCAACATTTTTAGTCTGTAAGTGTCTAATTATAATCAATGAATATATTGATAAAAAGCATAATCAGTGAAATATACAATAAATCTGCATTATATATTATGTGTGTTAAAGCCACTGCAGTCAGGATGTGGTTAGCCTATCTTAGCATAAAGACTGAAGGCAGGGGGAACAGCTAGCCTGGCTCTGTCCAAAACGACTACCAACAACTTTGCAGCTGTTTAATATAAAAAAGTTATGTGCTCAGACTATTTCTTGACAAACAGCGGTTTATCTATCCGTCCACTGTCGCCATCTTGTTTGGGCACGATGGTACTGAACCTGAAAAAGCCTTTGTTCACTTACTCACTATTCAGCTACATAACACTCAATAGTTTTACTTACAGTGATTTTGGGAACTCAGGAGGCAGACACCCTCTCCACATTCAAGAGTAGGCTTAAGACATTCCTCTTTGATAAAGCTTATATTTAGGGCTGGATCAGGTGAGTCCTGAACCATCCCTTAGTTATGCTGCTATAGGCCTAGACTATCGGGGGATTTCCCATGGTGCACTGAGCTCCTCCCTTCCTCTCTCTCTCTGCACTCATTCATGTTCCATTAATGCATGTTACTAACTTCACTTCTTCCCCGGAGTTCTTGTGCTTTCTCGTCTCGCAGGTTCTTGTTGATCCTGGTGGAGCCTCCTGCCATGGTCCTGCTAGATTGCCATTGCCAATACTGTTGTTGCTGTGCACCTGTCTGTCTGTCTCTCTCTCTCTCTCTCTCTCTCTCTCTCTCTCTCTCTCACCCCAACTGGTCGAGACAGACGACCACCCACCTAGAGCCGGAGGATCTGTCCTAGGTTTCTGCCTTTTATCAGGCAGTTTTTCCTTGCCCTTGTCTCCAAGGTCTTGCTCATGGTGGTACTGTTGGGTCTCTGTAAATAATGTTTTAAAGAGTTCTGTCAAGACCTGCTCTATTTGAAAAGTGTCCTGAGATAACTTCTGTTATGAATTGGCGTTATACAAATAAAATTGAATTGAATTGAATTGATGTAGTCAGTGTGTGAAATACTTGGGAGTCTTCATACTATTGGATTTTAGACTATTTAAGACCCTGCAGAAACCCATTTTGAAAGTTAGAATAGGGCTAAAATAAATGTTAGCTGGCTGGAGCACTGGAAGTCTCTGGTGAGAAGTGTTTTTTTTGGCTTCATGTGCCACTGAGAAGCTTTCATAAAATGCCTCCAATGCTGCACTGTTAAACACATTTCTTTTTAAACTAATTACATTGAAAATAGTAAATTTAAACTAACTTAATTTTAGTTAAGTTAAAAAATAACATTCTTGTTCAAGTAGCTTTAGTAATTTTGAGACACTGACTTAATTTAGTAATTTTTATTTGTACTGTGAAAACAAACAAATAAAACATTGACATTTCTTAAAAGTTAATGTCACTAAAAATTACTGGTAAAAGCCGCTGAATCAAGAATCTTTTTTAACTTACAAAATAACTTATCACTTATAACGTACACAGTTTTTTTGAGTTAAATGAATGTATCTGGTTTTACAGTGTGTATTCAGTTCTCTCTGTACATCCAGATTTGTTCTGATGCCGGGCTTTAAATGTGCGTGGTGGGTTTGCAAAACTAGAAATGAGCAGTGGGGGTGTACGGTAGCTCACCCGGTAGATCGTGTGCCCCTTGTAATCCTTACTGCAGCAACCTGGGTTTGATTCCAACCTGCGGGCCTTTGCTGCATGTCATCTCCCCTTTCTCTTTCCCTGACCTTTCTTGTCTATCGTCTTCTATCTTATCAAAATATAAGCATAAAACCCCCCAAAACATATTTAAAAAAACGTGCAGGACTACAGACAGAAGATGAAATATGTCTTTCCATTTGTTAAAACATTAACATTTTTTTTCTTTTCTTTGGGTTAAGCATTTCCTGTCATGTCACAAATCATTTGATCCACCTTTCAAATTAAAGTATTCAGTGCAGTTAGTGCAAGATTATTTATGTAAGAGACATACTTTAAAAAGATCATAATCAGGTAAAAAAAAACTGAATCAGCCTCACTTCAACAGCTGTTCCCCACTCCTCTCTCCTCCTCCTCCTCCTCCTCCTCCTCCTCCTCCTCCTCTTATTCAAACTACATGTCTTTATCTATTGCCTTCAAACGCTCCCTCTACCCATTGTAATGGATGGATAGATGAAGGAAGGAGGAGGAGGAGGACACCAGCCCCTCCAGGCTCAGGTTTCCCTTCTCCACCTCCTTTTTTCTGCCACAACCCTTCAACCTCGCCTCACCCTGTGCCCTCTCTCACCCTCTCCATGCCCCTTCCTCGCCCTCTCTCACCATTATGTCCTCATCCTCACTTGCCCTGCGCTCCAGATTGGCTTTGCACAGGAATGGCAGCAAAGAGAGAGCAAGAGAGGATGTGACTGGCCCCCTTCCATCTGTCGTGACTCCCGGATCAAATAATAGGATTCTGTCTGAGAATAGAAGATAATTGCAGTCTGTATTCTGCTCTCTAAGTGTATGATATTAACCCCACACTCCCCACTAACCCTGCAGTAAGAGGCAGATGGTTGTGTGTTTTGATATCTGAGCCAGGGAGAGGGAGGTCAGAGATCAAGTTGAAGTTCACATCCAATGGAGTGGTGTTTCTCTCCCTCCTTTAACCCTGCTGATCCCTGAGTCCCATGCCCTTCTCCCTTCTTCTCTCACGCTGGTGAGAATATGGATGTCATTCAAAAAAGGACATTCCCTGTGACCTCTGCTGGAGTTGACCCCTTGCAGCCTGAGGGAAGGGAAAGGCAGGTAGCCCTAGCCGAGCTCTAACCCACTTACGTACATGGCGAACAGCATGCAAAGGTGTCGGGGATTTGGAGCAAAGGTGGACTGAGGCCCTGAGAGGGGAGTCTGGATTAGGCAATAGATTCAATCGTCGGGCAACAGTGAGGCAGAGTTCAAAAGCAGCTGGGAAGGGTTAGAGAGAGGGCCATTCAAATAGATATCCATGTTTTACAATTCCTGTTTGACTGTCCGAGAGCAGGATGAGGACATGGCGATGTAGTGAGACAGTCCAGGACAGTGAAAGTCACAGTGACAGGGAGTGAGGATTTGTCTGGGTGAATAAAACTGATTTAGTTTTAACTAATTACAGTACTCGTGGGACAATTCAAGTATAAAAATGTAATAAATGTATTTTACTTTGGAGTCGTTGGCAGAATTAAATCAAATCAGAATAAAGTAAAATCTTAATGGAGGTAACTGACAAGTCCTTGGACAGATCGTTTCAGAGCTTCAGGGCTTCTGCAGAAAGGGCTGGCTTTCCCCTAGCCGCTAACCTTGACTCTGGGGTGGCCGAGGATCTCAGATCTCTGCAGGCTCATAGAGCCTGAACAGTTCAGTAATGTAACCAGGTATTAAAATTTGAAATCAATTCTAAAATGAACGGTTATCCAGACGCTAAAACAGGTTTCAGACAAAAGAATTGCAGCTGAGTTTAGCCTTTCAAAAGGTCATAGGTTCTTGCAATGGTCTCACACCAAAAATTCTACTGGGCAAGAATTTATGACATCGTGTCTGCAATGTTGTTTGGCTCTGTGATGTTTGTGAATAAATTTTTTGAATAAATAAACTTTTTATTTCCTATATATCTGTTACATTTGACTTAAAAATGTTGCTTCATGTTTCTTAGGGCCAAGAGTAATTTTTCTGAGTGATGCTGAAGTAACATAAAATTCGATCCAGAGTTTTCCCAGGTTATTTTATTTTGTAAAATCAACCGGATTTTTAACAGAGATGGCACATTTTTCAGCATCAGTCTTGGATACTGTAATTTGATATTTAATAAGTTGGTTATTATCAATTCATCTATTCAATATGTAAATTAATTGTTAGTCTGTAATTTATTATCATTATTTTATAAAACTATTGTTGTCCTTTTTGATTGTATTACATATTTTGCAGGGTAGGAATGATATAAACTCTCCTCCTATCTGAGCCCCCAATCATATATATGTACCCAATGCATGTTTTTTCCCCTGTTGTGCTACCCAGTCTTGTCACCCAATGAATATGGTCAGTCTTGTGTTTCACCTCTTTGTCTGATCCAAAAAACAAAAAAAAATTTTTTTTAAAGTACATCATCAAAGAAACAAAAAAGGAAGACAATTTCTTCTTATTAATGACTAATAATTGATCAATAAAGACTTACAAATTAATAAAGCCATTAGTTGCAACTAAACTTGTAGTGTAAAAAACAACAAAAAAGTTTGATCGTAAATTTTGTATTCATCCTAGAATGAACTTAGATTAACACAGCATTAAAGGGTTCCTTTTAAAGAAATTTTATTTAAAAAAAGCATTTTGGGATGAAGTCTTACTGTTCATTTTAACAGATAGTCCCTAAATAACACCTTAGTTGAACAAGTCCTCTAGGAAGGTCAATGCACATTATTACAATGATAATTATAGAAGAGATCTTTGCCTTATTAAATTATGTAGGCCACAGACTGCTTAATACACAAATTACAACTGACATTTTACAGTAGAAATCATGATGTGTGTAATTGTTTTACAACACCTGAAGACCCCTGAAGTCACTGTCTTGAGAAATGTAACTATGAGCTGTGTATTTCACTATGATGTATGGTAAGGATGTACAGTAACATGAGCTACAAGTGTGTGTTCATCTGAGGATTATCACTCATCAGTCCATTTCACAAGCTCCCCTCTTCACCCTGTACTCTCCGTCTCCAGCTCTCGGAGGACAGGAAGCAGCAGGCCTCACTCCAGCCAACCTGCACTCCTCTGCTGCTCCAGACAGCAGATAAGGAAGAAGATGGATTGGAATAATGGCTCATGTAAAAAATCCAGCCGTCTCGTCAGCCAAAATCACAGCATGGGGCCGCAACAGTGGAAAGCGAGCCTTCCTCACTAATTAGACTCAAACAACTCGTCCAAATGTAGTTTTAGTGCCGGGTATTACCAGCAAGTGTTGATTTCACATTATGACCGACTAAAAACCAGGTCATGTCAGGACTATTGTTTTGTCCTCCATCTTTTTCCATCAAATCCTAAAAAGACATCAAGGGGTGTAGAATACTTGCTCTATAATTGCTCAGATGGTAAATTCAGAATAATTTACATTTTTAAATTCATTTAGAAGAACAGAGTCATGTCATACTCCCCCTGCTGCGCAGGTCTCACTCCCAAGTCTTCAAATAGTGCAGCTTGGTCAGTGCCCCTCTATAAAAAACAACGCTGTTGCATCATTTCTGGAAGCACCCACTGTCACAGTCAGGTAATGCCATATAAAGAGTGACAAAGTTATGTTGTATGTTAGGTCAGGAACATAACATACTTAGGATCTTTTCCTTTATTCTTAAGTCGTTTTTGTGCCTGATCCTAACCAAACTGCAACTGTATTTTGAAAGTCTTACTGAATGTTGCATATTTATTATTACTAATTTGATCACAGAGATATGCATATGCATACATGAATAACGGCTATCTTGGCCAAGCCAGCATAACATTAGTGTTTTAGGCTTTAATTTTGAAAGTGCAACAGAGGGGAAAAGCATCTGGACCAGATCCATCCCTATGCATTAGTACAGCTTTGATATGTCTCACCATGTTCACAGATGTTAAGAAAAGCTGAGCAGGAACAAACTCCAGCTACACTCATACAATGGTATCAGTGCTTTTTAAGTTAAAACTTTACTCAAATTCTATTTGAGTTTAATTTTTTATTTTCATTCTATTTTAGAATGAAAATTACGGAATCAAATTTCAGTGATTTCTGAGCTTGGACTCTTCCACCGGACTCTACACCAACACACTGCCAACGCAGTGCTGCAGTTGAACAGCTTTCCTGGATATCAAAGGCAGTATTCCCCAGTGGCTCATGGTTGCAGCGGAGTTTGGGGACATTGGAAGCACAAATGCCATAAAAAGATTCTTTGTTTCTTTCTTGTAATCTTGTCTTCCTCTTCACTTCCTCGCCCTCCTCCCCTCTCCCAGCCAAGAGGTAATATACGTAGTTTAGTGATGATTCTTCACTGTCACCTCCCTCCTTGTTCCAACTCCGTCTGGAGATCGAGCCAGTGGAGGAAGGGGGGGGTTAGGAGGGTACGGGGTAATAATGGGGCTGCGTGTCACACCCAATCAGCCATTAATATGGGTTCAATCTGGTTAATTGTAATCCAGTTACAACAAGTACAATGACAGAGCACCTCCGTGTCATTTAAGGAAGAGGCTGACATACCTCATTACACTGGAAATATTAGCAAAGCAAACTAGCTTGTTTCTGTTAGTGTTGAGCTAGCACATTCACAAATCAGTGTCTTCTTGTTCCTACAGTTAGATGTTTGAATGATGTACATGTTTTGGACACTAGAAAGATTTTTACACATTCATCTGCTGAAAGTGGAAAGTTGGATGTCTGGATCAGCAGCATTAATATCTGACAAAGCAAACTTGCTGGCTGGTTATACTATACATCCTACTCCTAATGGCAATCAGACTCGATATTGGTTAGATTTTATTAATCCATTTCGTCATTAATTATGGTATAATGTAAAGAAGAAAACAGTAATGTTTTTGGACATGTTACATTTAGCTAATCTGGGTCCTTATGACATCAAAAACGGTGCCTTCTTATTAAACCTGGATTACCAACTGGGAAAAACATAATCTGCTCCAGGTCCCCAGAACGCCCCAAAAGCTCCAGGTTCACTGTGCGTCAATTACTTGTAAATCATTTTAAAAATGTGTAGGAATTGCTTCAAACTAACTGCACATGGGAGACCTGGGGTCAGTCAATTGTTCCAGGACTGTGAGTGGCACACTCAGGGTGTTTGAGGGACAGGGGCAACAAAACAAAAAAAAGGGCACCAGTGCGTAGAAAGTTATGATGCATTCATGGTGAAAAAGGTTAGTCAGGGTTAGGATTAGCAACCTAGAGGGCTATTTATCATTTTTTGTCCACTTAAAGGGCACTTCATGATCATCATGTTTTATTTTCTGTAGGGGCATCCAAGAGGGCACTTTTGTGGCATTTTTTGGAACATGGGGACATCTGCTTGAGTTGACCAGTGAAAAGGACTCTAGACACATCCACTGGGAAGAGGTCAAAGGTCATCGACCAGGAGTCAGTGGACGACCAAAGAAAGATCAAGAGGACATTCACATCTAACACCAGAGATCATGTTTGACCAGAGACATCTCCTCCATATACACCTTTTATCACATGCCCTAAGTCCCATACGTTGGTCATGTGTTGACAACTGAGCCAGTTCCCTTTTTTTGGGGGGGGGTCTAACTTCTATTTCAAGGTCATTATGAACACTGCAACACTGTTAACATACATTATAGTTAACTTGTCTTGAATTCTGGATCTTTAGAACAGGTCTCAATTCCTAACTGGTTCTTGATTTCCAACGACTGGCATCCAATCTGATTCATGCAGAGGCTGCTCTCAAACACAGGACATTACATTTTGTAAAGAAATGCAGTATGTTTGAGACATAAGTTGGCGCATTTACACAATCTCTGCAAACCATATATATATATAAACTGAGATGTCAGAGTTCCCAAAAATTCCCAAATGCGTACATTTACACACCAAATACCGGTATGACTGGCCACTGATACGTCCCAATCAACTGTAGTGTGATCTACAACGTTATACCCCAGTACTCACCTTAATAGCTTACACGTCAATACACTCCACTACACCTGAATGCAGAATGAAAAGCAGCGGTGCTCATCCTTCAGACTGCAGCAGTGATTTAATGTTGTCCCCAACGAGGAAATAAGAAAGGAAGGTGCAGGTTAATCTCCTCTCACACACACAAAACAGTAAACATACAAACACACTAGCTCCACTCCCCTCCAGTCATATCAGCAATCTAAAATTTCACTTACATTCCAATTGAATACAAGCTATCATCACAGGCCGACTTTATCTGCTGTGATATATACTCACAGACTGAGGGGAAGGGAGGGAGGGAGGACCAGGGTGAACCTATTTGTGTTTATGGCTTTGCAGGGAAAGAGATAAATGACCTCCCGTTTTTATTTGGTTTTAATGAAGTAGGGACCGAGGGACTCCCTAGCATCCCCTTCTCTCTCCCCGCCTGTCCTCTCCCTCCACCACCACCATCCCCCTGCTGTCCTCCCCCTCCATTCACCCACATGCCTCTTTCTTGTTTGTGACCTAGATGCAGGACGGTTGACAAAGGACACAGGTTGGTGAAGAAACTCACCTCTCGCGAGGTGTGAAGTGTGAAGTGGATGAGGTGCCAGGCGGAAACTTGTTAACCCATGCGGTCTGGCAAGCTAAGAGGAGGCCCCCCGGGTTGGGATAGGTCAGGGGACGGGGATGGTGGTCGGGTTGGGACGGAAATATTATATTTGGCCACCACATGTTTGCTGTACCAAACGGCCATGCTGGCCGACTGTTAATTGGACGCTCGGGCCCGCAATTAAGGCCATGGCTCAAAAGGCAATGGGGGAAGAAAAACAAGGGGAGTGCACACACACATGCACAAACAGCACAAACACACACACTCGCCTCTTCCTCCTCTGTGCTTTCTTTGGGTCTTCATTAAGAGTGTGGTGAAGGGTCCCCTGCGGGAGAAGGGACACGGACTCACACATGTGCAGTTACACACAAACACACAGGCATAAACGCATTAACACTTTACACACTCATAAATGTTTGCATGTACACAGTTTGGTAGCAGCAGCCGGTAGCCTAGTGATCTGCAGCAGGAGCTCTGAAAACACAGACACACACTCACACACACACAAACACACACAGACACACAAACACACACACACACACACACACACACACACAGACACACAAACACACACAGACACACACACACACACACACACACACACACACACACACACACACACACACACACACACACACACACACACACACAGACACACAAACACACACACACACACACACACACACACACACACACACACACACACACACACACACACACACACACACACACACACACACACACACACACACACTAAACTCGTATTGGATACACATAAAATTAGTTTTTTTAACAGTGTGTTGACTGAAAAAAAAACCACACACACATCAGAGCATGTCACTGAAATCCATCCAGGTTTGACAGGTTTGCTTCCTGATTCCTGGTCTATGACCTTTGACCTCTTTGATCTGGTGCTCACAGACAGATGTTGTTGTCTCTTTCTGGTCTTTCGCATGAACCAGTAGAGAGCTTCAGGTGTTAAATGGTTTGTGGTTGTGCATCTGGTGGCCCCTGTTGAGTTAGCAGCATCTGTTCTGGTCCTGAGTCAGGGCAAGGTTCTCATCAACTCCTTGTACCTGCTGACCTGGCCTCCCCACCTGACCTGCAAAGACTACAATGTACTCTGCTGATGAAGAACTAGTCAACTGATACTGATTAAGATAACCTTGATTAGCTTTTAAAGCTCTAATATGAAACATTTCCTCATTAGAGTGTGTATAAACACTTGTGTATGAAGTTGAGTTGTGTACTTCCATTATCCCAAATGTTTCCAACAGGTAACACTGCGTATCACCGGTCGCCTGTTAATGGCGTCATATCCCCTTTGTGCCTGCGTCAGCGTTGTGGTTGTCTGCCAGAAGCTGTCATACATTGACTGTTTATCCAGTCTGATGCAACATTTTCACCATCCACTGTTTAGATCTTGGTGCTTTTAATAATAATAATAAAAATAATATTACATTTAATTCATAGAGCGCTTTTCAAGAAGACACTTCACATGAGTTAAAAAGGAAAAGAAAAAGGTAAAAAACAACACACAAAGAAATTATAGCTATATCTACAACAATCAACAATAAATGCATCATCAAAAGCAGTTCTGAAAAGGAATGTTTTGATCAGTGATTTGAATGAATGGATCAGTACAGTCTCAGATTTGTTTGGGGAGAGAGTTCCAGAAGGAGGGGGCAGCAATGAAGAAGGCTCTGTCGCCCCAGGTACGATGCTTAGTCCTCAATGGTGGAGACAGGAGGTTTGCATCAGAAGAGCGGAGGCTTCGGGAAGTGTGGTGATGGAGCAGGTCTGCAAGGTAGGAGGGGGCCTGGAGAAGGACTTTAAATTGGATCCGTTGTTGGACAGGGAGCCAGTGAAGGTTCTGTAGGACAGGGGTGATGTGGTCACGGGAGCAGGTATGGGTGAGCAGGCGACGAGCAGAGTTCTGTTTTTAACCTTATCCGTCTATCCTAACTGTGAGAAGCTGACTGCAATGACAGCAATGGTGGTGAAGACAACAACTCCCATGATCCCATGCTACTTTCACAACGTCCTCACACTTTTGTTATTGTTTTGATGTGAGAGACCCCCATGTGACAGAAATTACATTGTATGTTTAATATAGAAAATGTAACACTTAATAACAGAGAAACTCCACATATTCAATTGAAAAATATGTTTATTTTAACAACATAAAATTATACTCAGTCAAACTCTTTCCATGCAAATGTATTTACATTTTCTAGAATGTATAATTTCTACTCTAGATGAGTGATCGGACTCATTATGATGTAATTATTATGGTGTTGCTCTTGAAATCATAAGAATATGACTACATTTAACAGCGTCCCTTTATACAGGTAATGAGAGAGCATGTTGTAAAATTACCTTTAAACTACTTATTTGTACTCTCTGTAGCACTCCCAGGCTCCAGCGAGGTGCGTGCCTGTTAGCACCTCACACATTTTTATTTATTTATTTCTTCACTCCTGCAATGTGACTAGAGTGTGGCGAATAAAGTGAACAAAAGAGAAGAAATGTTAATATTTAAAAAGGTCGCGTGTCTCCGGGAACGTTCCATGTCTCAGAGGGATGATCCTCGGGGCTCTGTGGCTTTGTTGACTGTGTGGAAACGAACAAAAGACTCTGACGGGTAAACAGAAAAAACATACTGGGTGTGTTTCTGTCATTGTGGGTGAGAGTGTTTCTTCCGTCATTAACTTTTAATGCTGGGTTTTGAATTTGGTATTAATGCTCTTAGTGCCTTTGTATCAGAATGTTTCTCTGACTGGAGTCTGTTCAACACAAACAAGCCAACAGTCATCTGTGATACCCCACTGACCTCCAGACCCACAGCTTAAAATACACACTTAATGTACAGTGATCACAGAGGTATTATCAATGGTCAAATGTAGTTAAATACATTTACTTAATAACTCTACAGTTTTTAACAAAAATACAGTTTTGAGCCATCTTTACTTTAATTAAATGTACTACAAGCCATTTTTAACTGGTTATGAACCAGGCTCAATTTAATACTGATGCCTCTATATGACCTACATAAACAAACCAGACCATCAGTAATAACATTGGCGGTTTCTGATCAGTGAAATGAGGCAGTAGAAACACTACCGGTTTTGTTCACAGGGGCTGCCAAAATCAACAGAAAATGAAAGTCACTTACAGAGGTTTTACGTAAGCAGGTCTGTGTTATGCATACTTTATACCTATGTTTCACTACATTTCAGGGAAATATTCCCTCTTTTTTTGGTAGATATAGTTACTAGGTATGGTGCAAATCAAACACCCATACATGTGTTTTCAGTAGGGTGGGGGGGGAATCACTGCTCCCAGTTGTTTCAGCTGGGAGATGGGCGGTGAGTTTGCTACATGCAACAAGCTTTCTTAGCTTTAATAAAGAAATAAACTGTCAAAAAAGTTTTTCTCATTAAACAGATACATACAACAGTACACCTTCTGAATTCAAGTTTGTCTCTTTTACTGAATGAAGACGTTTAGCTTAAAGTGGTTACATAACACCCTGGATTCCAGCTTGTCACTCTGTCCCAGGCCATCTCCCCCGTCTGTAAAACATCAAGAAAGAAACCTCAACAAAAAGCAGTAAATGCTGTGCAGTTCTACTTTGAACCTCTGCTAGACAAGACCTCCCCATATCTGTGCGTCACCCTATATCACTCCCTCTGCAACTAGCAGGGGGACATGTTTGAGCCATAAATCCCATTTATTACAAATTAAGCAGTAACCCTGGAACATGTGTTGTGAAACCTGGCCTTGCACCATGCTTCCCAGTCCCCAATTAAAAGCACATTATGGTGCCTGTCCATGGGGCCTGGTCAGACAGTCAGAGTGCTGCTGAGCCAGCACTCCCTCTAAGCGTGGCTGCAGACCTTTCTTTATTGGAGGCGTGTTTGCCTCAGTGTCTGTATCGATCTGACTTTGTCTGTCTGTCTGTCTGTCTGAAATACAAAGCAATGATAACTGCTGATATCACCACTTTCTCCAACCAATTTTAATAACATCTTCACCTCTGATTGGCTGCATATCGGCCACATTGATGACCAGAGATAAAAGTGGAATAGTGTTTACTACATTTTAACGTTATGCTGGAGATCCATAGTAATTGAGGCAGAATCTAGTTGCATGATGAGTAATTTTATTTCTGTTCATATTGTCTTATAATAAAATAAGTGTATTATCATGGTCACCTCCTGGAGGCCCTGAACTTCCTATGACTCCATCTCCTTGACATTCTTCTCCTCTTAAAAGGGTTCCACTCATTAAATAATAGACTTCTTTGAAGCAGGGGTGGATCTAGAGAAATATTCATGAGGTGTCCAGAGAGAGTGTCACGGGGACATTCAGGGGTGGCAGAAATATATGCTGATTTAATCACAAACAATCACATATATCAAAATTTGCTTGGAAAAGCCCTCAAATGAAGATATTTGAACTCAATAACATTACATTATTGTGGGACATTAGTGAAGCATTGAATAGAAATATATAAAGGAATTATAAATCAATGCATTGTATTATTTACAAATCCACAGACATTTTTTCAAATACATGTCTTTTTTCATAAGCCAATTATGTAGATTAAAATATGGCCCTAACACATCGTAAAATGATGTGTTAATTTGTTATTTTAAAAATGAATTTAAATGAATGTGTTAAATTTGACACCACCGGGGTGGCAGCTGGGGTGGCCAGGGAATTTTTATTAAGATCATCCTCTATAAAGTAGGGGGACTTGAGAGAAGTCATATTTAGTCAAAATTAAAGTGTTAGCGATATCCTGATTTTTAGTCCTTAGCATGAGTCAAGCTCCGAAAACCCAGTATCCTACATTTCTCATAATGCAACTCTACTCTTTCATTAACAATGACAGTGTCTTTTCAAAGCAAATGTCCCCAGTTTGTAACAGATCTTCTGTTTAAGTCTAATAAAAAACTGTTGACTTGTGTACTGCAGTAGCACACAATTGGTTGCTTATATGATTTCCGTTACAACAGTTGGGGCGGCTGTGGCACAGAGGCAGAGCAGGTCGTCCCCTAATTGGAAGGTTGTTGATTCGATCCCCGGCTCCTGCCGCCACGTGTCGAAGCACGATACTGAACCCCGAATTGCTCCCGATGCTGTGCATCAGTGTGTGAACATGTATGAATGTTAGTTTCTGTTTGATGGACTTTGCCATCACTGAGTGAATGTGTGTGAAAGGGTGAATGTGGCACGTAGTGTAAAAGCGCTTTGAGTGGTCGGAGGACTAGAAAGGTGCTGTACAGGTCCATTTACCATTTACCAACAGCCTTGGGCACTTTTGACCACACTGCTGTATGGCTTTGAATCCGCTGGAGGGCCGACGCCAGTAGGTGACTCTAGGGGGGATGGGGTTAGCAAAATTACCAACCTACAGCCCACTTTGTTAATCTGCCATCCATCCTCTCCATCTCCTAGTACCAAGATCACTAATAGGTGGATCACGATCCGGTTCTAGACCCAGACGCTGTTATATATGGACCTGGACCTATAACCAATACATTTGTGAGAATTATTCAATGTTGATGGAGCGTTTCAATTTTGTATGCACTTGTTTAACGCTTCAGAAAACTCACAGACCAGTTGCCTGTGTTGTAAATCATCTAACGTGATGCCAATCACATCAGTGCATTCTGATTGGCACTGTGACCCAAGTCACTGAGTGACATGCACACAAATATGGGAGAGATGAGATGAGATGAGATGAGATGAGACAACAGTCAGAGTCAGAGAAAAGGAATTTGCTCAAAAAAGAGGAGACTTTATCTTAGAAAAACAATGCTTTTGCAGGGGCCAAGTTTCTAGTGATGCGTCCCTGTGTGATCAGAACCTAACTGCGCTTTTTTCTCTCAGTCCTGCCCTACTGTCACTTCCATCTTGGATCGATAATATTCTCTAAGCTAGAGAGCCAGAGTCCCCAGAAGACATTATATGGCAGTTTGTGACATCTAAAATTAAAGATGTTTTAAATGTTGAAAGGACAAAAACATAAATGACTGAACACACATACTCATTCTCATCAGTGCTCTTGCTCTACTTTTCAGCTGATTGGGAGCAGTTGCGTCATGTTCCAGAACGCTTACACTGCATATTCATGTTGGTGCTTGCAGGTAAGCCACCACCCCCGCCCCCACTCCATTATAGCTGTTGTGATGCAACCCTGCTTTTTCCTTTCCACAGCCCTCTTGCTGATGCAATCTTGTTGGTGGTAGAACATGCTGCTGTTATTACTGCGCTGCTTAATTACATCCTGTGTGTCCATGTACGGGGGCACTGTGTACATGTACGACTGTGCACTTGCATTGTTGCTCATAATAAAGTGTGCATGCTCTGAACCTGCTTTGCACACATTGTTCATTTTGCATGTGTGTGTGTGCGGCTGTCCGAGATGTCCTTGGAGATCAATCCTCTGCATCTAGTCCTTAATGAAGGCCCCAAAGACAGAGAAAGCGAGAGAGAGAGAGAGAGAGAGAGAGAGAGAGAGAGAGAGAGAGAGAAGGCATAAGGAGAAGCGGTACAAGCTCTGTTGTCCTGGCCCCTGGGGTTCGAGGCAAGTGTTTTCATTGGCTGTGTGTAGCCGGTTAATGCTGCTGGCTGGCGTTGTGCTGGCTGAGCCTCGCTACCTCATGTGGCCACTTTACCATCACTAAATTGAGAAGGGTGCGCTGGGCCGTGGCCAGGCAGCAGGGAGATCAGTCTGCAGCCACCACCACAACACACGCACTAACTGCCCTGATGACATGGCGGCCATTAGTTAGCACGGCAACAGGCTCCTCATCAGGGGAGCGAGGTGGAAGAACACACACACACACACACACACACACACACACACACACAGGACTGACCTCATGGGAAATTTGGACTTATTTATATGAAAACAAATGCTCTCCTTCTGTCTTCTATTTGGCCAGGGTGTAGATTTACATTAAAGTCAGGTAGGTCTTTAACAAAACTGTAAACTCAAATCAATTTAGATTACTGATTAAGCTCTGCTTCTAACTTCTCAACAATTGTCAGTTTTATATTATTGTAACCAAAGTAGTAAACCTGTGGCCTGTTTATGGACACATTTCCATAAACTTGGTACACATTTATAATGAGCCAAAGTTTTACACACATACATATCTAGACCCAGTACTTACCTTTTCTGAACCAAACACACCCACACACTACCCCCATCTCACTGTCAAGTTTACAGAGGCAGCTCGTCATACAGCAGATATTTTATTCCCCTGTAACGGTAAAAATAATAAAAAAAATAAAGCTTTTTTCTGACATGTGTGAAGGGGGGGGTCTTTTCTTATGATGTTTTCAATCACAATATGTGGCATGACTCGGCTCACTTAACGCCTCCATTTTATGTCGACAAAGGCCTTTCTCTCTCTCTCTCTCCAGACATATCAGCGAAAGTGGAACGAGAGAGAGAGGGATGGCGGCATCAAAGCAGGCCTGTCAGCTCATAGGTACGGGCCTCACGAGGAGACAGTCTTCCTGCCTTTCTTCCATCCTTTCTTTTGTTTTTCAAACACACGTCTTGAGCCAATGGCAGGGTGTTGTCTAATTAGTCTGAGCGTGTGTGTGTGTGTTTGACCTAAAAAAGTTATCGTCACTCATCGTTGAATGTCACTTCCATCACATTTTAAATTAAGCCTGTCAGGCTCTCTCCTCTTCATCTGCTCACCATGATAATGCTTAACAAAGATAATGATATGTTGTAGTTGACCCTGCAGTGCCACAGAAAAATACTCTTTAACTGGCTGTGCTAACAAATGCTGAGATATCTGTCAGTCCTGTGTTTCATGCATAGTAGCTCATCTGTGCTGTCATGTTAGCTGGCTGCTATTTATGCACGGAGTCAGTTTAGCATTTTAGATTGTAGTGGTTGTTTCTCTTTTTACATTTGCAGAACTCTAATTTTCCAATAAGTTAAGTTTAAATTATTGGCTAATTTGGAAAGCTTCCTCTTGGTATCATTCACGTGCAGAGCGGGAGCTTGTAAACGCTGTGGGCTTTAACCAAAAGCCTCTTTACTGCAGCTATATGCACTATTTTTTCCAGCCAGTTGAGATAACAGAATGCCAAAAAATCTATACATCATTTGGTAAAAATATGATATTTTTTTTTCTTATAGAGCATACATCCTATCTGGTATGTAATTGCTCTCCTACGGTCATTCTAAAACCAGGACACAACAAATGTCTCCTAAAAGAGGATCGGGGATATTGGCCTGACATTTTGGTATCAGTATCGGTGTATATGTTATCTGAAAAAACTATTTGACATGTTAAATAATATTTAACTTCAATATTCTTTAATTAAGTTATTCGTTTAATAAAGCAGCCTCCTGAGTACCTTTGCAGAGTCATATTGGTGCATAGTCTACATAGAACATTTTCATTCCAGCTCAAAAATTTGCCATATTGGTAATCAGTTTTTGAATTTTCTCCCTCTAATCGGTATTGGTTTCAAAAATCCCATATTGTTTGGGCTCTAGCATTAATGTTTAGCTGAAAAATCTGCTACATGTGAACCCATGGCATAATACTGTAATAGAACTAGTTGGAATCTACAGTGAAGCTAGCGGCTCAGTGAGGTTGTAATTTGGCACAGCAGTGCTTTCAGCTAAATGCTAACATCTGCTGGCTAATATGTTTAACCAGTAATATTTACTAGGTTTACCTACTTAGTAAGCATGCCATCATTTGCTAATTAGCGCTTAACTCAGCTGAGGGGAATGTTGTTAATTTTACTAGGACAATGAAAGAATGAATGAAAGAATGAAAAACTGACCTGTTGATGGTGCTAGAGAAAAACTTGATCACTCTGAACCAAAAACCTGTCAGTCAGGAGAGCCCATTTTTTTGCACCAATGTGAAGTTATTTCACCACACAAAGTTTTTTACAAAATATCTGTTGGGGCGTTTTTTTCATTTAAGACGCACGATGGGAAATGAAGGATCCACCTTTTTTAAAGCTTGACACATACTAGATCAAGATATTTCAGCCTCAATTCTTTTTTAAAAGTGCCTGAATTATGTGGAACACTAATAGATGGCGTAGCCTATTAACAGCTGAATTTCTAATCACATTCCTATGTTCTTATTCTACATAGTTCAATTCAATTCAATTCAGTTCAATTTTATTTGTATAGCGCCAATTCATGACAGAAGTTATCTCAGGACACTTTTCAAATAGAGCAGGTCTAGACCGAACTCTTTATAACATTATTTACAGAGACCCAACAATAGTGTGTGTATCAACTGCCCTGTCAATGGGTGAATGTGTGGATTTTTTGAATGGGGCCAGCAGGGAGGAGTTAGCAGCTCTGGCACACAATGGGAGCTTACAGAGCAAATATATTCCAAACACATACGTATGTTTCAAAGAAAATCAGAGAGGAGGCCGTCGACTGCACTGGCTCAAAGAGCACAGACAGAGAATGTAATATATTAAATTGCTCACAAGATGAAATATTGACAAGATGCACTGCATCAGCTACACCCGTACAACGCCTAACTCTATAAATGAGTTAAATGTTGCAGGCCCCTCGCTATGGTGTGATGTAATAAAAGTCTGGTTTACTTGCTGTGTGGAGTGTGGACACTTCATGGTTTACATTGCATGGATCTTATTGAGCCAGAGTCAACGGCTCATAATGCTCTGTTTTTATTTGAGCTTTGCAACTCCTGCAAAATCGATTTCAGGGTCAGGGTTAGGAAAACAGCTGGTGGTTCACACACACTCATGGTGCTGTGTCTTTGTTTTGAACACAGTATGGTAAGGCAGTTAGAGGATAATATCTGCAGTTACAACTTTGCAAAATGTAAGTTCATTTAAAAAAAAAACAGTCAACAAAGAAGTAGATGTTTTTAAGAATTCAAAAAGTGCATGTGACATCTTAGTGGCCCTGTGTTAAGCTAAATGCTTAAATTCATATCTTAACATGTTAACACGATTCATTCCCAGCTAGTCAATGCTTAACTCCCCAGATCCACTGAACCAATCTGATAAGCAACAGCATCCAATCAACCAAGTTGCAGGAGAAAACAATGAAGAGCAAAAATTACGTTAATGGGTGGTAGTTGGCAACAATGATACCAAACATAATTTCATGTCTTTCGTTCTGTTGTTAGAATGGCATAACATTTAATGAAGAATGCATTATGATTTGTTTAGGACTCTGGACTTGTCTTTACTTGGGACTTGCAAAACAATGACTTGGACTTGTTTAAGGAGTTCGGTCTAGACCTGCTCTATTTGAAAAGTGTCCTGAGATAACTTCTGTTACAAATTGGTGCTATACAAATAAAATTGAATTGAATTGAACTTACTCTGGAACAAGGCTGTGTAGGCTGCTCACATCAGATCAATAACATCAGAAGATTTCAAAAACTGACCAATATATAGAACGTAACTTGGACCATAATTTTTGACTTTTTGGTCTGTGTTAAAATTGTCTGGAGAAAACATGGTTAAACTCAGACTACTGCTTAAAGGTACAGCATGTTGCATCTAGGGATGTAGTTTGAGATTGCAACTCATTTGCCTCAGCTTCTCCTCCCAAGCAGAAAGGGAAAATGCAACGGGCACTATCTAGGGCCGGTGTTTACTTTGTCCTTTCAGTATGTTTTTTACTTTCTGGGTAATGATATCAACATATTAGTGTTAGGTCATTAAAATGATTCTGTCTTACTGTCTGTCTGTCTGTCTGTCTGTCTGTGTGTTGGAGGTCCGTGGATGAAAACTTTGGAGGGACAACTGATTTCCCCGAAGAATAACTGCTTCTTCCAGGCCGAGTTGCTGCCATCTGTACCTCAGATCCCTGAAGCTTTATCTCTTCTCCTCTCACTTCTTTCCATCAATGACACTAAATATAACCACCAACTGTGTTGCATTTTAACGTCACAAATACAAACATTTTGCAAATATATCATTGATGAAGCCATTCGGTCGAATGAAACAACTTCATAGTTCAACTTGGGTAAATTGTTCCAGGGCACAAATTCCAGTACTGAACAGTAAGAAGTAATTTGTTTTTCTTAATTTGATGCTGCATCTAATAATAGAACAGATCAATAGATAGCCACTCTGAAATTAGTATGTCAGAAAGAAACATATGTCTTACTTAACATATGAATTACTCATGTGTCCATATGATAGTTGCAAAGTATTTTTCATTTTTATTTTATTTATTAATGGTGCACTGAAACAATACAGACTGTTCCCTTGCTAGCATTATATTGCTTTTAACCTCCAATAAATATACTACTTATTATTATACTTTGATGTAGCTGCTGCTGAGTTAATGAATAGGTTAACAAGCTTAAAGCACTGCAGTATGTACACCTCAATCAGTGTACTAGTTCACCATGACTGAAGCATGTTGGTATTTCTGCTTACTCATTATTAAGCATTAGAGAGGGATTAATAATTTAATAATGTTAATGCCATTAATCTTCTTCAGCAATCAACAGGGGGTCATATGGTGGTAAAAACTAGCCCTGACAATACCGATAATCAGACTGCCAGTCAATTCTGCCACTGTCTCATTAGATGCTCCGATCCTTTATTTAACTAAAGGTAGTATAGGTCCTAAACTGAAAACAGTGCTTCAATTAGTACATACGTATTTTCAGCCATATATACCTAAAGCTGCAATTATATATTTTTTAAATATAGGATCAAACGTGTAACATGAAAGTGGCTGCTCAGATAGGCCTTTTTCACCAACAGGGAACCGGCTCCGTTATAGTTCCATTCAAAGAATTTTGACCAAAAAGAACCACAACTAATTTGGTTGAAAAGGGGTGGAGCTAAACATATTTCAGACAGGAGGTGGTGGAGATCAAATCAGAGCTAAAAGGAGTGAATGCTAATTTTGTTCCACGTCTGCTGGATGTGTAAATAAGTAACTGTTTGCTAACATATTCACCATGTCAACTTTGCAGCGTGTATGAATGGCCCCTTTCAGTGTTTTGTGTGTATATCCTATATTGTTGGATTATTATCATTGATGCATTAACATGCAGACAGCATTTTAATGTTGTAGCTAGTTGAGGTTTAACACTGGTGGGTAGTCTATAGTCTACAACAATGCACAACATTTCAAAATGATCATGATTTGAACATAACATTTCTGAAAAATAACTAGTAGCTGTCAGGTAAAGGTACTGAAGTAATTGTAATGGAGTGGAGGTAGCATAAAATGGAATCAGTATGTGAATCAATGTACTTAGTTACTTACTAACACTATCATGTAATTTAGCATTAATACTTTGCTAAATCAAAAGGTCTTTTTCACAGCGGACATTGTGACACGAGAGAGCAGGAAAAGCACAGGTGTAAATAATAAAATAAATGATGGCTGAATAGAACATTTTCATGGGAGACATTCTGACTTTTCATCGCAGGGAAAGCCCAGATGGAATTAGTAACATTAATGATGGCTGCATTCCATTTAGGTGAGCCAATTTTAGTGCTCTGCCATGCTCACTCACTGACATGGCTTACTGGGATACTTAATTAAATTCCATTTAGCTGCTTCAGTTTCAGGGTCATGTATTGATTTTGCTGAGTGACTGTCACACTGCCGTGACTTAATGGGAAGTGAACAGAGCCGTCATTAATATTATTACCTGTGCTTTTTCTACTGTTAGAAGTCAAAATGTATCCTGGGAAAAGGCCTATCATGATCACCTTTAACTACAAACCAGTCTTTACACATCTGCTGCAGCGTATTTCAGAGGGGGTGGCAGTAAATTAGTCCATGGGGGCATGGTTTAGGAACATTCAGGATGCTGGTTCAAGACCCACACGCACCACAATATGGCGTGTGGACTGTTAGGTAGAGAGGGAACTGCTGAGGTGCCTTGATTGCCCCTTGAGCATGGCACAAGCCCCTACCTGTCAGCCCATCACTCCACCGTCTCTCCACCTTTCCGTGACTATAAGCCCTATGAGTGTGTGATTGTATTTTGGTGCGTGTATAGAAAAGATATTTCCCCATTGGAAATCTCAAATATTGCACTTTTTACTGCATTATGCTTATTTTACATTTTATAGTTCCTATGTATCCTCTCCACCCTCTCTCTGCCCCTGCTTAAACAAAACTCTGAAAACTGCCCCCTTTAAAAGCTGAACACCAGCCAACATGCTCTCATTCTGAAGGTCTGTGCCTTAAACTGCCTTTAAATATGAGTGCGGAGACACACAAACACACACACTGGACAGCCCCTGAGTGCCCTGCTGCCCCCTGTAGAGGGCAGAACTCTGCCAAAACACCTTAGGCTCCATGTCTGTATCAGAGGAGAGCAAACAGTATGAGTAGGGGGAGGGAGGGAGGGAGGTGGAGAAGCTGCAGCGACAAAAGTGGCATTTCCAGAGAGCATCAACAGATACCCCCTCCTATCCCCTACCTCCCTCACCCTCTCTTCATCACCCACCTCCCCTCCCCAGCCCCAGGCCTCATAAAATTGGACTTATGGCTGTGTTGCCAGCATAAATAAGTCCCTTTGATAGTTAGCGGAAGAAGTTATGACCCTCCTGGGTATGGCGAGGGACAGTGGCAGGGCGGCGTCTGGTGGTGGCTCGCCCGGCGCCCCGTGGCTCTGATCCTCGCGCCGATTCAGGGCACGCTCTCTTCATTACCGGTGGCCACCGGGGACTTGTTTTTTCTGCAAGATTAATGAGTGCCGCGGAAATTCTCCAGCGCAACTCGATAATTAAGTCTTTGTTTATCAAAAAACAAGTTATATTAGGAGCAGGAAATTCACAGTAATTATTCATAATCCTAACAATTCAAGTGTAGCTACCTCATTTGCCTGTGTAATTCTGCTTTTTAATTTCTTGAATATATTTGCATATTAATTTTGCCCATCGGCTGCTGCTGGGGCTCTGACAGTTTTTTTTTTTTTTTTCTTTTTTTTCTTTTTCCTCCTCTCTCCTCACTCGGTGTGATGTTTTTCGGGGGGGTGACGCTCAGTTGGGTGGCATTTCGGGCTGGGTGTAATGATAAATTATGAATTTTTATAATTTGATGCATAATGAAGTAACCCCTTCCCATCCGCTTCCTCTCTGTCTCACTGATCCTTCCTCTCTGGCCTCATCAGACACCCCCCTCCACCCTCACTAGCTCCCTCCTCCACCACCTTCAGCCATGTGGTCATTAGGGACAGAGAAGCCACGTTTCATTGGTGTCAAAGGCTGTCTTGTGGGCGAGGGAGAGGAGATCAGCAGCCATCGGCCAACATGGCATCCTGTCCAAGCCCTCTGCTCTGACTGACTCTGTGTGCCCTGGCACGCCGCCTATATCCTCTCCTCTTCATCCATCCTCGCTTCTCCTCTCGGCTCTTGCCCCTATTTTTCTCCTTTCATTCTCCATCCTTTCTATCCCTTTTCTCCTCTTGTTGTCATATTTCTCTCTCTCCTTTCTTCCTTTCTTGTTCTGTTCCTCTCCTGTTTTCCCCTCTCTTCTCCTATCACCTCTTCTCTATCGGCTTCTTCCTCTCATCTCTTTCCTTTTCCTTTCTTCTCCACCTCTCTCGTCCCCTCTCATCATCCTCTTGCATCTCTTCTTATTCTTTTCTCTCTTCTCTTTTTTCCTTCTTCATTGCCTGCCATCTTTCTTTCACTCTTCCCGCTCTCCTGGTTCTTCCTCTCCTCTTCCTCCTGATGCCCTTTGCAAAGGGGCTTGTTTCACTGTTTGTGCTCAAAGGTTTTGTGCATCTTCGTGTGTGTGTGTGTGTGTGTGTGTGTGTGTGTGTGTGTGCCCTTCCCAGTGGCCCTGTGTTTATGGCATGTTTGTATATGTGAAGACGAGCACGGATCCTCACGTCCTTGATGAAAACATCTTTGCCGTGCGCTGACATATGTTTAAGTGGTGAGAGTGCAGCGTTTGTTAAGTGCTAAGCGTTACACAACGCTGACTGCCGCTGTCATAAGGAAATGAATATTGATGATCTCAGGCCCTGTGATGCACACTGGGTGACACACTTAAAAATACAGCCCTGGAGCCATTTGGACTACATGTACACAAACACACAGTGTGACAGTTATCCACCAATTTTAAATACGGAGAAACTTTTAACCTGCTCTGGTGATAAATACACTGTGAATTAATGTCACTTATGCGACTACTTGGTTAAATAATCTAACCGAAAAGTCTGAGGAAATCTGCTGAATGCATCAATGTTGGTTGTGTTTGACTTTCAGATGATGACCCACACATGTCGGAACAGGAAAAAAGTGACATGGTAAGTGTTGACATAGCACAAGACACATAATACTATACTATACTTCTTCCCCGGAGTTCTTGTGCTCTCTCGTCTTGCAGGTTCTCATGGAACCTGGTGGAGCCTCCTGCCATGGTCCTGCTTGACTCCCATTGCTAATATCACTGATATTAGTGTTATTCTTCTTCTTCTTCTTATTATTATTATTAATATTATTACTACAGTTACTATTATTACTATTGTCACTGCTCATTGTCCCTCATCGTCGCTGTTGTCGTCGTCATCATCTTCTGTTAGTGTGGTTGTTGCTACTGTTGTTGTTGCTGTGCAACTGTCTGTCTATCCGTCTATCTGTCTATCTGTCTGTCTCTCTCTCTCTCTCTCTCTCTCTCTCTCTCTCTCTCACCCCAACTGGTCGAGGCAGAAGACCACCCACCTATATTTGAAAAGTGCCCTGAGATAACTTCTGTTATGAATTGGTGCTATACAAATAAAATTGAATTGAATTGAATAATGTAAAATACATGTAATACCATGAAACTTGTTGGTCGTCATACTTTTTACTTTCATTTGAACCCCTTAAAAAATGTTTAATGGGAGCCTCAAGTGTCAGGTCGTAATAGCTTACTTTCCTTAAGCTTATTCTGTTCAAAAGAATTTCAAATGGTCATGCACACTTGTGACCAGTAGACCCCACAGTGGGGTTGGTCGGTCCAGATACAATACTCATGACATTCCCATCAGCCGCAGCTGTACTTTATGTGTAATGCTAATTAGCAAAAGCATCCTAATCAGTGTTGGGCAATAAGACATAATAATAATGTTACAGTAATACAATTTATTTTCCCAGTAACTATAATTACTTCCTTGGATTAATCTTTGCAATCATGGAGGAAACTATTTTGGAAGATGAAAACACTTACATTCAGCACATTCCATTACTTTTAACAAATTAAACTCGATTTTAGTCATCTGAACTTTGAAAGGACATAATTACCAATTTTGTTGGGAGTAGCAGAAAAGTAATATAACTAGTAGTAGTAGTAACTAATTAATGTTAGCATGGAGTAATAATTAGCATTTTTGAGCAACAAGCCCAACACTGATGCTAACACGCTAAACTAACGTGGTGAACTTCACTGTAAAAAAAGAAAACGTTAATTTAACTGAAAACCTTTAAGGAACACAACCTCATTTTTTTAGGTTAAAAAAGATTCTCGATTAAACCCCTTTTAATTGTAATTTTGAGTGGCACTAACTTAGCTTTCTAAGTTAAAGAAAAACATCCTGATTAATAACTTTTTAGAGCCTCTACTTGGCTGTACATTCTGTTGTATTTTAGTTTGATATATATATTTTTTTTCTTTTTCCTTGAAGACCCCTTCCAGACACGTACTAAGACATGGAAGAAGGGGAACAATAATGTGAAAGAGAAGAGAAAGTCAGTCTATATAATGACATCATACTAAATGCTAAATGCATGATCTTCATAGTTTTTGCATTCATTTGAATGGCCGGGATAATTATACCCTATAGTTATAAAAACATTTTACACAAATTAAATAACCTTTTAGTGGATAAAAAGGTAAAAACATTTTTCTGTCATAAATATCAGTCTACCAGTGAAAAAAGCAGAAAGTCACAATAAGTTTAACCTTTTTTAAAGATAATAGAGATGCACCGATCCACATTTTTTCACTTCCGATCCGATCCCGATACCTGAATTTGGATATCGGCCGATACCGATACTATTCCGATACCAGAGCTCTGTTTTCTTTAATATTATTATTATCATTATTGTTGATTTTATATGAGGCTGAAATAAACTCCTCTCAACAAGCAAGTATGATATGTACGTATGTATGTATGTATGTCCCAAAAGGCAACTTGAGGTAAGCATAAGGTCAGAAAAGGAAGACAGAAAAACAGGAAATCCTGTTAACAGGAAAAATCCCATCCTGAAAACAAATATGCAACTGTAAGGGTTTCAAATTGATTATCATGTCAATATTTATTAAATTCCCAAAATGTCAAATATTTGAGTCTTGAAATATAAGAAAAGTGCAATAAGTGTAAACATCTTACACACACACTATCAATAAAACAGTGTGCATCTGAACAGCACAGATCAAGTACACTGGCTCTTGTAGTATCAATAAATCAAGGTTTTAAAATGTCAATTATCTGAAATATAAGAAAAGTGCAACAACTGTAAACATCTTACACACACACACACACACACTCGGTCCCTTTAGCTTTCAGTTGTCTGCCTGGAGTTTACCTTGTTTTTGGAATGACTCCAGAAGTGATTCCTGACAGCTCGCCTAAAAAATCCTCGTGCTGTTTCGTGTGGTGCTTTTTTTAAAGGTTTGATTGCATTCGTAGTGATGTACGACGCGAGGGCGCTTCCGCGTCTCTGAATTACGGCTTTGCAAACATTGCATTTTGCTGTCTTGCTCTGCGGTGTTTCCAGTGTAAAGTATTTCGACACAGCGGACATGTTGGCTAGCCACAATGCTGCTCAATGATATCCTGCTAGCTGGCTGCAAACTGCGGAATGGATTTCCTGAGCGGGGGCGTGTCTCATAACTCTGTGTCTCATTGAGCCACGCCTCCGTTCAGGAAATCCATTCCACAGTTTGCAGCCAGCTAGCAGACTGGCCGGCAGGAATCACCTGTGGAGTCATTTCAGCAGACAACGTTAAAGCGCACACATGGCTCATGGATATTGGAAATCTGCGCAGGTTGGATCGGGAAATTCCGTTACGTGAATTACTCTGGTATCGGTCCGATACCAATACGGGATCGGATCGGCCCCATCCCTAAAAAATAATGAATGGTTTTCATTATGCCAGATTTTATTTCTATTTCTACTTTCAGTACTGGACCAGGATTGACTTCTAAACTATTTGTGAATCATGCTTTGTCCCCTAAAATCAGATTTTCAATAAGCACAGAGAAACTTTCCACATTCAGGTGTGAAAAGATCCTTCCAGTGTCAAATTCTGCACATACATCATTCTGCACACTGAAGATGGAAACATCACACTGTTGGAACAAGACTTTGGACTGGAGTTGGATCAGGATCACAAATAAATAAAATGCTAATTTTGAACAGATTTTTCAACACTGAACTAATTTTTTTTGCTGGAAAAGAGGCAAATGTATGGCCAAGGTTGTAGCTCCTATTTATATGGAACCTTTTCCATTCTTTGATCGGTTTTATTATCATCATAGTTTTATTTGTTCTCTCTGAAGATAGCATTTCCATTCAAAGCACAGACTCGCTCTCTGCTGAGCGAATGACGTCCTTCTATCTTCCCTGCTGCTGCCAGGATCCTCCGTGGTCTCAAAGCCCACGTAAATGTCATAGATTAAACTGAAGCATATTGTTGGATCAGATGCACTGGAGTAGAACCACTGCCTTTTCTGCTGTACACAAGCAGACATATTGTCACCCCTATTAGGCAAACTGGTGTTGAAGCAAACAATCTCTTTGACCCCTGGCCTCTGTGAACAACGGCCTTGTTCTTGGATTAAACGTCATGGCTTGTGCATGTTCTCCATCCATTTGCAGAGTGTCAAAGTTCAGCCATCTCAAACAATTTATGCATAACACTGTCCATCACAGCCAGCTTGACTAATGTGCAAGCCTCTGAATAATCATAGAGGAGAGAGGAGAGAATGTAGAAACAGAGATGCAGTGAAGGGTCATTAAGGAAAAGGAAGGAAGTGTGGCGGGCATTTTGGCAACTGGTAATGTGTGATCGGGTGGCTGGGACACGACCCTTGTAATTGCGAGGTGTTAAAGCATCCTGCTGCCACCACAGAGGGCTGGCTCAGAACCCGGGTGACACTGGGTGACACTGTGGGGGCGGGGGACTGGGTGTTCAGGTCAAACCAAATCACACCTCATAGTCAAAGGAGGCGATGTCTGAATCAAACACAACGCCAGCAGGGAAAGACTTGCCAATTTGCCA
The DNA here is from genome assembly GCF_905237075.1 of Dicentrarchus labrax. Taxonomy (NCBI): domain Eukaryota; kingdom Metazoa; phylum Chordata; class Actinopteri; family Moronidae; genus Dicentrarchus; species Dicentrarchus labrax. The sequence goes on along the minus strand of NW_026136703.1, from coordinate 942,014 downwards.
AGACCCAGTGGCAAATTGTTCCAGTCCATCCTGCCATTACAGCAATTTATCCCATGGAAAACACCATGTCCTGTGAATTGTGAATCTTTAATCTTAATCTTTAAAGTAGCTGTAATTAAACCCCTTCTTAAAAAGCCGACTCTTGACCCAGGGGTTTTAGCCAACTATAGACTGATTTCTAACCTCCCCTTCCTCTCTAAGATTCTGGAGAAAGTAGTCGCCAAAGAGTTGTGTGACTTTCTACATAACAATAGTTTATTTGAGGATTTTCAGTCAGGATTTAGAGTTCATCACAGCACAGAGACAGCTCTGGTTAAAGTTAATAATGACATTTTGATTGCTTCTGATAATGGACTTGTCTCTGTACTTGTATTATTAGATCTTAGTGCTGCATTTGACACCATTGACCATAATATTCTTTTACAGAGACTTGAGCATCAAATTGGCATTAAAGGAACCGCACTAAGCTGGTTTAAGTCATACTTAAACCATCAGATTGTTCGCAGTTTGTACACGTTAACGATGAATCTTTAATAAATACTACAGTTAGTCATGGAGTTCCACAAGGTTCTGTACTTGGACCAATATTATTTACTTTATATATGCTCCCTTTAGGCAACATTATTAGGAATCACTCCATTAACTTTCACTGTTATGCAGATGATACGCAGTTATTTTTATCGATCAAGCCCGATGAAATTGATCAGTTATCTAAATTACAAACATAAAAACCTAAAATCCTGGATGAGCTGCAATTTTCTGATGTTAAACTCAGAAAAAAACAAAATTCTTGTACTTGGCCCCAAAAACCTTAGAGACTCACTGTCTAAAGATATAGCTACTCTAGATGGCATTACCTTGGCCTCTAGCACCACTGTCAGGACTCTTGGAGTTATCTTTGATCAGGACATGTCATTTAATTCCCACTTAAAGCAAACCTCCAGGACTGCCTTCTTTTACGTAATATTACAAAAATTAGACACATCCTGTCACAGACAGATGCAGAAAAACTAATCCATGCATTTGTTACTTCTAGGCTGGATTACTGCAACTCTTTATTATCAGGTTGCCCAAATAAGCCCATTAAGACGCTCCAATTAATTCAAAATGCTGCAGCACGAGTACTGACAGGAACTAAGAAAAGAGATCACATCTCTCCTGTACTAGCTTCTCTGCACTGGCTCCCTGTAAAATGTAGAATAGAATTTAAAATCCTCCTCCTCATCTACAAAGCTCTTCATGTTAAGGCCCCTTCATATCTTAAAGAGCTCATAGCACCCTATTACCCCACTAGAACACTGTGTTCTCTGAATGCAGGGCTACTTGTGGTTCCTATAGTCTCAAAAAGTAGAACAGGAGCCAGAGCCTTCAGTTACCAAGCTCCTCTCCTGTGGAACCAGCTTCCAGTTGTGGTTCGGGAGGCAGACACCCTCACCACATTCAAAAGTAGGCTTAAGACATTCCTCTTTGATAAAACTTATCGTTAGGGCTGGCTCAGGTGAGTCCTGAACCATCCCTTAGTTATGCTGCTATAGGCCTAGACTATCAGGGGATTTCCCATGGTGCACTGAGCTCCTCTCTTCCTCTCTCTTTCTGCACTCATTCATGTCCCATTAATGTATGTTACCAACTTCACTTCTTCCCCGGAGTTCTTGTGCTTTCTCGTCTCGCAGGTTCTCATGGATCCTGGTAGAGCCTCCTGCCATGGTCCTGCTTGACTGCCATTGCTAATATTACTGATATTATTGTTATTATTATTAATAATATTATTATTACTACAGTTACTATTATTACTATTGTCACTGCTCATTGTCCCCCATCGTTGCTGTTGTCGTCGTCATCATCTTCTTCATGTTCATCATCATCATTCACTACTATAAGTGTAGTTGTTGCTACTGGACTCGGCTGGATTACTGTAATGCACTGTATGTGGGGGTTAGTGGGTCCTCCATTGCCCGTCTCCAGATGGTACAGAATGCTGCTGCACGTCTTTTAAGTGGCACACGTAAACATGAGCACATTTCCCCCATTTTAGCCTCACTCCACTGGCTGCCTATTCAATTTAGGATCCATTTTAAAATTCTTTTATTTGCTTTTAAATCCCTGAATGGTCTTGCCCCGCCCTACCTCTCTGAGCTTCTACACCCCTATATACCCGTCTGCCCCCTCAGGTCAGATGATCAGCTGCTCCTGAGTGTGCCTAAAACTAAGCGCAAGCTCAGAAGGGACCGTGCCTTTGCTGTGTCTGCTCCTAAATTATGGAATGATCTGCCTCTGCACATTAAACAGGCCTCTTCTCTGTCTGTTTTTAAATCTCGTCTTAAAACCCATCTCTTCTCTGTGGCCTTTGACACCTAGTAAGATGTCGACTTTATTTACTTGATTTAATTTCTTATTTTGATTGCTTTTTATTGCGGTTATTATTTTTACTCATGTTTTATGTATTTTCATTTTATTGTTGTATTATATGTAATTTTGCGCCTCATGTGAGCTGTTATGTCTTTTATTTATGATGTCTTATTTATTCTCCTGTACAGCACTTTGGTCAACTTTGGTTGTTTTAAAGTGCTTAACAAATAAAGTTGGATTGGATTGGATACTGTTGTTGCTGTGCAACTGTCTGTCTCTGTCTCTGTCTCTCTCTCTCTCTCACCCCAACTGGTCGAGGCAGACGACCACCCACCTAGAGCTGAAGGATCTGTCCTAGGTTTCTGCCTTTTAACAGGCAGTTTTTCCTTGCCCACGTCGCCAAGTGCTTGCTCATGGTGGTACTGTTGGGTCTCTGTAAATGTTATAAGGAGTTCGGTCTAGACCTGCTCCATTTGAAAAGTGTCCAGAGATAACTTATTTTATGAATTGGGGCTCTACAAATAAAATTTAATTGAATTAAATTGAATTGAATTAATAGTGAACTGATCCTGCACCGGTTACCCTAAAAAAACAATACAGTTATTGCAGGAGTCTGCTACTCCAAACATCCTTCAACCTTCATCCTTTCAACGTCCTATTTTTAATATGAATTTAACCACACCTGGCAGACTGCTACCAGAGAACTGCCAACCACCACCGCATCCTTGTTCCCCACTACACCCTGGGTCAGAGGGTTTGGCTGCCTAACCCTAACCCAGCACTTACCTCTTCAGGTAGAATCCAGGAAGTTAGCTCCTTGATTTGTGGGTCCATTTCCAGTCTCCAAAGTCATTAACCCAGCTGCAGTCCAACTTCATCTACCTTGGGCTACGCGCATCCATCCCAACTTATATGTCTCCCTGCTAAAGCCAGAATCAGATATTTTACTCATATGAGTCTCAATTCGGATTTGGGACAAATGTGGTCATATGTGGTCCAAATCAGAGACACACTGTTCACACTGGAATCTGATATGGTGGGCCACATTTAAAAAACAGCCTAAAAAAAAAAAAATCTAATCTAAGGCATTAATCAGAATTGTGGCGTGAACATAGCTGCAACTTGACCATCTGTTTTTTCAGAGAAGGCTAACATGCAACTGTGCTATCTAACATACTGTTTGTGTTTTATTGGACATAAAAACTAAATCAAGGTTCCACTGACATGAAGCCGAGAAGTTCAAAAATAAAAGAAATGTGGTGGAATAAGAAAGTAGTGAGCTTACTAGACCTCCAGCCCTCCTCTCATCTCTGCTGCAGGATAGAGGTTCCCAGCTACATTAGCCACTATGGGCATAACATACCCCAACTTCTAAAGAATGGATTCCATGCTGATTATATTAAGTCAAGGACTTGAATCTCAGGGACTTTTTTTCAATGCACAACATTTCATGTATATCTTATCTTGCACATGTTAGTACATATCGATCTATATGCTGACCAAGTCCTCCTGTCCAGCCTCCATATCAAGCATATATCCAGCAATAAAGTGCAATATCATTAGCTTGGAAGCCAAAACACATTCAAACACTCCCTGTGTATGAACGTCAGTCTGCCATCAGGCGTGACAACAAACTTTCCCTTTGTGCTCCACCAGGACAAACTGCACCTACAGCTCCGGCACTTTAGCAGTCCTGTCTGCCTGCCACTGCCAGGGTGAAAGGCTGTCTAGTGGAGACAGAGAGCATGAGGTAGAGAGAGGTAGACATACACAAAGAGAGAGAAGTGGAGGTGGGGTGGGGGTGAGTTGGGGGGCTGTTGAAGTTGAAGCCTGTTCTTTTGTGACGTCCTGCCTTCTGATCATTTACATCAAGTTGACATTCGGGGAGTTTACTCTGGGGTCTGTAATTGTATTCTTTCGCCAGTTCTGCATTGCCAACCGTGAAAATGGAATCTTATCAACCCTGACCAATTTTTAATGTACAAAATGAATTGGCAGGGGTTCAAAAAAAAAAAAAGGGGGAGCTACAATTCAAATCAGGTGAATGATACACGGCAATTTTTTTCAGTGAATGATTGAGCTGCCTACCCAACCCCCCCGTAACCTCCCACCACCTTATCACCCCTGTGCTTTCAACTATCATATTACACCGGATTTATTTTTCTTTCAAAGCAAGGGCGAGCATGGGAGGGGGCACCTCAAGGTTTCAGTGTGTGTACTCATGAATGCTTTTATGTATGTGGATATACATACCAGTGTTGATTCTATATGTGTGCATGTACTTCTGTGTGTATAGAGTCAGGGAGTTAATACATGTTCATGGGCACCTCTGAGGTGAGTGAGATAATTAAAATGATGACCTACAACAAAAAAGTGCAGCCACAAGGAGAAGTTGCCAGAGCAACACATTTTGTGAAACCCAAATATATGGTTGTTTTCCTTTGAAATTTGTGTTGGGTGTGAATTTGGAAATGAGTGGGAAATGGTTTGTTTCTATATGTCACCATAAAAACAACACTTCATGAAACAGTGTGTCCTCAAGGTCAGTAGCTTTGTGGTCTTTGTCTAGGGGTACAGTGTGCATGGAAATATCTCAACATCAACTTGGTATTTTGTGGTAGTTTTGTCCCACAATTAGGATAACATTGTACCCACTAGGGTTGAGCAACGTGGCTGTAACGAGTATCCAGTACAGATAATGTACAGTGGGGAGAACAAGTATTTGATACACTGCCGATTTTGCAGGTTTTCCCACATACAAAGCATGTAGAGGTCTGTAATTGTTATCATAGGTACTCTTCAACTGTGAGTGACGGAATCTAAAACAAAAATCCAGAAAATCACATTGTTTTTTTTTTTTTAGTAATTCATTTGCATTTTATTATATGGCGCAGGGGCAGAGTGGGTCGTCCCCTAATCGGAAGGTTGTTGGCTCCTGGTGCCACATGGCGAAGTATCCTTGAGCAAGATACTGAACCCCAAATTGCTCCCGATGCTGTGCGTTGGTGTGTGTATGAATGCATTAGTTTCTGTTCAATGGGCTTTGCCATCGCTGTGTGAAAGGGTGAATGTGGAACATAGTGTAAAAGCCTTTTGAGTGGTCGGAAGACTAGAAAGGCGCTATACATGTACAGGTCCATTTACCATTTACCAATCATGAGTTATCGCTGCACTTAAAAAAAGGCAATCAAATATAGAAAGATGCTGCAAGTTGCATGGAACACAACAATAATTAGTTTTTTGTTTTTACAGTGCATTTCTGTATTTGGTTGTGTTTACTGTTTTTACAGTGCATTTCTGTATTCGGTTGTTTCCACTTTGAGAAATTGGTGAAGATGTTTTCTTCATTTGCTTTTGTTTTGTCCATTTGGAAATGTTTTCTTAAGTTGCAGTGCGTTGACCTCTCAGAGCCACCTTACATTAGTGTCCACTGTCCTTTGGGACCAGAATTTTATCTGGTTTTTGTTTTTACTATACATTTTTTTCACTATATACCCTCTTTGGATTGTTACTTATAGTATTTTTGAAATAAAGAGTGAAAAAAAGAAATAAAGAGTTGTTATTTGTGATCTTAAAAGACCCTGTGGGAACTGTTCTTTTTCTCTTCTGAGTTCATATATTTTAGGTGAAGGGTCTCAAACCTCTGGACAACGCAGCTGCACCACTTCAGTATTCCGGTCCTGAACTCCCAATGGGACAAGACAGATGAAGGTGAGGACAGCATGGGAAAAATACAAAAGGAGTGAAATGAAAGCCATACATATGTTAAAATCGCAGCAGTAATAAAGATTAAGTAGAAGTTAATGGCATCCTCAGTCATGCTCATGGAGGTAATTTCTCTTTTTTAAATCAAAATTAGATTTGCAGGGGAGGAACAAACAGGGGGTGAGACTTTGGCGTAATATTTTAATCAAATTGTCATGAGTGAGTGGATACAATTAGGGAGGCTGTCAGTCACCAAGGCAGGGACCCTGTTGTTGTTCAGCTGGCGAGGAGGCTGAGGGGGGCTGGGGGGAGGGGAGGATGAACCGTTAATGGGAACGGAAGGTAAGTGAGAGGGCATCTACTTGCTGTGCAGTGGCAGTGGCATTCTGGGACGTTGCTGACCACTCTCAAAATGCCACAAACACCTTGAAACTTTCCTTCCTTGGGTGTCTGCAAACGCAATGAGGCATTGCAAGGAGCTGTATGCAACTGCGTATTAGAGATAGCGCTGATGACTTGGAGATTATGATGTTGAGAGACAAATCTCCTAATCTAATTCAGTTAAATACAAAAACAAGAACGAGATAGGCATTGCCAACTAGGGAATAATGGAAAAGAACTGGAGATAAAGAAGACAAGGAGTAGAAAATGATTGAATAAAACCATGAGGCATGGTAGAATGAGCTAAAGGTATAGAATCATGCAAAAGAACTCTGTATGAAGGGAAACAAGAGGATAAGGGGGGTTTAAATGTGCAGACAGTCAAATGTGAAAAAGTCTGGGATAAAACAAGCGAATCACCAATCCATGAACTTCCTCCTTTTCACCCGACCCCCTTCCAGGCTTCCATTCCCTTCCATCAACTCTTTTGCATGAGCACTCTAAAGCCTAAACAAGTGTGAAAACACTCACTTATTAGCCCATTTGGGGCCAGGGCAGACTTACCAAATGTGCACAAACACCATCTCTGTTATCTGTGATCTGGGAGCACAGTCTGCTCATGGTGAGATAATCAATTTGTGACATACCTAAAAAGGACCAGGGTTGGTTTCCCTTAATTGGGCCATTACTGGAGCAAGAGGCACTGACTAACGAGAAAGGGGCTATGTTATTATTAAGTAGACACTGCATTATTTTTCCCTCCACTGGCTTCACTGGCTGGTTTTTCACCCCTCAGTTAAGAAGCATAAACAAATCCAGTCTCAGAGTAAGATCTGAGATGAAGTGGAGTTGCATCTATTAGTGATTCATTTTTCCTAAAAGAAAAATCATCAGATTTGCTGATGACACACAGTTCTCTGTATACACTAGATTAGGGCATCCTCATGCAACCTATTTGAAGAGGGTTCAAACATGACATGCTTTATTTGTAGAAGTCATTACATGTTTACACAAATAGAATCCATCTTTTCCAACCAAAGCCATGCAACCGCTCTCCCATCCGAGTTGGATATACAGTAATTATAATTTATCAAATTAATTTGTCAGAGTCAATTCATCACTCCGTGAGACATGCTAAAGAGCAAATTGACATGTTAGCACACACAGTGAGGACAGGTATCTCCTCCAACATTTTGTACAACTAATTAAACACAATGGATGTCAGATGGAGTGACTGATGCCAGGCATGATGGCGCACGTGGCGGAAAAAATTAACTCAAGCAAAACCGAGAGTGAAGTGCCATGTGACAATGAGGGAGGCGCTTCAGCCGGCCAGACACTTTACTCCACGCTGCTATTTTCCAATTCATTTAGCTACCACTGAAATTGTGAAATATGCTGGAATTCTGCTGATGTGCTGTTTAGTCAAGGCTTCGACAGCATTTTGATGTTGTTAGAATTTGGAGGACAAGTAGTAGATAGGAAGCAAATATCCTTTTCACAACCACGGTAATCAGTTAAACAAAAGTCTGTAATTCTAGTTGGTTAAACACTACCTTTTCAAAAGCTTGATTCAATACAGTCAGATGGCTTTATTTTTTTGAATGGTCTTTCATGCTTTTAGGTTGTAGAAAGTCCTCTTAACAAATAAATCCTATTTGGTGTGAAGCGTTTGAAAAAAAGTTACATTTTGTACACAGAGAACAAAACTATACAATGGTTCAACCAGAAAATTGAAAGGACAGAAAAAGACAAAGATCCCCTTGAGCAACAGTTAAATAAGAATATAAGAAATAACTAGTCATTGGTAAAATAAACTGAAAGCTTAGTATCAAAATCAGTTTTAGACAGAAACAAGTTCCTGTTTCTATGTTAAGTGCACAATAATACCTCTAACAAGCTGGAATTAAATGGTAAATGGTAAATGGACCTGTACTTGTATATCGCCTTTCTAGTCTTCCGACCACTCAAAGCGCTTTTACACTACGTGCCACATTCACTCTTTCACACACACACACACACATTCACACAGTGATGGCAAAGCCCATCGAACACATTCACATTCACACACAGCACAGCATCGGGAGCACTTCAGGGTTCAGTATCTTGCTCAAGGACACTTCGACATGTGGGATCGAACCACAACCTTCCGATTGGGGGACGACCCGCTCTGCCTCTGCACCACAGTCGCATGTTCCTGTTATTGACCACTTAGTAGACTGCAGAGGGCCGCAAAACATTTAGAGCCCAGATTCACCAATTTCAAATCAGTTACGCTGTATACTGGACTGGAAAGCAAATTCAAAGCAAATTCTAAGGTTACAACAGCATCACTGTATCATGCAACATTGAATAAAAATGGAAGTTATAATCATTTAATTATTGTTCTTTTGTGCCAGAACTATTTGAAATGTAAATTATACATTTGGTATCTGAATTATACTATTTTTATCTCTGTGAAAATAGCCATTATTGAAGGAAAGAAAAAAACATCATTATAACAGGTGACCCCAAACGTCTGAGTGTATGCCATACAAAAGTGACTAGTTACTTTAACAAGGACTCCACTATAACAGAGCCAATCAAATATATGTATCAAGTGTATATTCTGATATCATGTATAGGTGAGTCAATTAACTCTCACACACTGTCACAACTATTCACTGCAGCTTTTGTACTGTCTGAATAATAATTTAACACTTACATGTTAGAGATTGTGCATACTATGCAGTACTTAAAAGCACGTAAACCTCATGTTGTCTCCATGTCAGTGAAGATGTTCTAGATCATTCTAGCAAACCAAAAAGGCAGTTATATTCCTTCATTTCTTGGGTTGTTTATCACCCAAGAGAAAAGAGCATGACAGGACAGTAAAAGTAAATGGTATGTCCTCTGCACTTATGCACCGGCCCATCGATCAGATGGGAAACGTACTGTAGATATTCTCTGACAGGTTTGCATGTGGTGGATGGACATGGCGGAGGGAAGATGTTCGAGATGTGCTCTGTTTGAGCACAGATGATGGCCATTGTGCTCTGTGGAGTAAAATGTACAATTAAAAATCCTTCTTCACTATGAATGCCAAATGGTTCAGTATGTTCAACCTAGTATTTCCTACAAATTAAATTGAATGATTCAGCAACATGATTCATCCATTGCAAACATACCAATGCAGAAAGCAGTGTTTTCTTTATAGGCAGAGAGTAAGGGTGTGGAGAGCAGGGTGTTGGATGAGCATGTAGCACATTCGACTTTCATGAGGGAGACTGGAGTTCATGTTCTGTCATAATCCAACAGTTAATGTTTCCGCCACATTAGCAGAGTGGCTCAAGGGATTTCCCCTGTGGTGGGTCAGTCCACTTTGGTCCACACTGAAATATCTCAACAACTATTGGACTGGTCATCCACTGAATCTTGCCCAGTGCCACTAGCAGGTTAACAGTTTTTGAGTTTCAGTTATTGGATGGAATTCCTTGATGATGAATATTAATGACTTTGTCTAGTACCACAATAAGATCTCCAATAAATGGTAATACTTTAGTTTAAACATTCCCATCAGCCTCAGCTGTACTTGCTGCCAATTAAGAAAGTGTTATCAAGCTAACATGCTACATGCTAAACATTATAACTGCTAAACATTAGGATGTTAGCATTGTCACTGTGAGCATGTTAGCATGCTAATATTAGTGTTCAGATATAGCTCAAAGCACTACAGGCTCACAGAGCAGCTAGCCTGGCTGTAAAATCTTAGATCCCGTCCAGACATGTTTTAACATGTATATTAATTGCTCTACTTTACAAAAAAGGTTAAATTATCTTGTTAAAATCTTTAAAAATCCCCTTTATTAAAAATGCATAATCTATAAATCAATCATGCCGGACACAACTGGTGTTTCCACATTTTTGCAAATTGCATACTAGACCATGGTTGACTTCCAAACTATTTGTGATGTAACAAATCATGTTTGTAGATCCCGCCCCTTAAAATCAAATTTTCTGTGAGCACAGATAAACTTTCCACTTTCAGCAGATGACTGTGAAAACATCACACTGTAGGAACAAAAAGAAACAGATTTTTGACTGGAGGGGGACCTTTAACTTTAATCATTCTTTAACCCTAACCAAGTGTTGTAGTTGCCAAATATTAAACTGGAACTTTCCCTAGTCTTTAGCATACTGGAATCACAATGCCCAGATATTGACATAAAAATACAGGGAAAAAAAATATTTTTGAGTGATAATTAAAAACTGTTCTTGAGTGTAGTAGGACTTCTGAGCTTTTTTTTATTGCTGTCCCAGAGTTCAGAATAGAAAATGAGGAGACAAAGGTAAGACATCTTACCTCAAAGCTTGTGTAATTTGTACTGATCAGAAACCCTACCAAACACTCCAAATGCATAATTTTACACTTCAGTATTTTGTAATACCTTACTCTCTCTGCTGTGAAAAAGCCTGACTTCAGAGGAACTCCCATAACCATTAAAAACACTTTTGTACAACATCACAAAGTTCCTCTCTCATCCATGCTGGCATTTTACATTATGCACAGCGTTATCAATAATCATCACCAGACTAAATCTCTCTTTATTAATGTGTTGTGCCTCAGGCCTGAGCCGGGGGGCAGCCTGACTGAGAGCTCTGTTCATGCCAATGTGATTTCTAGTCATTTGTCTACATCATGGGCCCATGCATCAGGCTGAGATTGAGCTCCAGCCAAGCTCTACCACTTAATCAGCAGGTTAATGCCAGCCTCTGAGGGAGAGGGGAGGGGAGGGGAGGGGAGGAGGTGTCGGCCATATTGGGATTTCAGCGCATTTTCAAAGTGTGCATAGGAAAAATTACCTTGTGCCCATGTGTCGTTTTCACCCCTTGTGCCCTCGGTGTGCTGTTAAAGCTAACAGGACACGATAGGGGGATAAGGGGGAGGATGACGACAGAGATGCTATTATGTCCAGAAGAATTATGCTTCTCTCACTGTTCACTGTCTTACTATTTCCCCCCTCTACCCGTCTGACATTTTCTCTCTTTCTGTCTCCCTCCAACATCCTCCTCCTTCCCTCCTCAAGTCTTTATCTATCTGTCTTGTCATTCTCTTTCACTCCCTCCATATTCACTTCCACCATCTCTGTCTTTCTTCCCCTTTCCCTCTCAGCTGTCCTCTTCTTTATCCTTTCCCTTTCTGTCTGCAACCTCTATTCTGGGGGAACATGGCGTCCCAGAGCCCCTGTGAAATATAACTGCTGGTATGTGTGTATGTGCGTGTGTGTGTGTGTGTGTGTGTGTGTGTGTGTGTGTGTGTGTGTACGATCATGCACACATGCCTGCTTGCCTGCTTGTGCTCTGGCAATATGCTCTCACTCAATCAGATTTGCATAAGTAACCTCTCAGCAGGCCTGCTCCACTGGCCAGGTGCGTTGCTCTATTTGCATATAGAACTGTGAGGCTCCCCAGAGTCACTTTAGACTCCAGTGACTGCTGAGTGAGCCCACATGAAATCTGAATTAAAAACCCTCCGCCTGCCCGTCTGACACCCTCCTCCATCCCTGCCCATCTACAAACCTACTTTACCACCGTCTATCTCTTCCTTACTACTTACATATCAGCCTATCTACCTGGATGCCTACCTCCATCTCTACCAGTGCACACTTCTCGAGTTACCTTTGCCCCAACCACCTCCCACTAACCTATCTACACACCCACACTGGTCCTTTAAGTCGAGTATGAATTGGTTTTTGCCTTTGTTGTTGAAGTTTGGACATTTATTGGTCTAGCAAACCAAAGTCACTGCCTAATTCTTGAGTCACTATCCAGCTTTGAGAGTCATTCAGGGTTTGCTTCCCTGGCAGTGCCCTTGTCTATGTTTACCTAAGACATCCTCTTCCCTTCTACCTATCCCATTACTTGCTTACTGCTTATCAGAATCAGAATCATCAGAAACAGAAATACTTTAATAATCCCAGGGGGAAATGACTTAATCTTCAACTAACTAACCAGCAAGTTAACATACAGTAACTTTTCCCCTTCTCATATATATTCTAGGCAACTTGTTGCTTAAAGGTCCAGTGTGTAGGATTTAATGGCATCTAGTGGTGTAGTTGCAATTCGCAACTCTGTCGCTTAACCCCCAAGTGCCAAGGAGAAACTATGGTGCCTGAGAAATGTGCAAAAAAATGTCCTTATGTAGAGCCAGTGTTTGGTTTGTCCCTTCTGAGCTGCTGTAGAAATATAGTAGTTCAACACACCGGACTCCATAGAAGGCAACCTGCGGTGTCTGTAGATAAAATGCCCATTCTAAGTAACAAAATGATTATTCCCATATTCAGGTGATTATACACAAACGAAAACATCACTATGAATATTATATTCCATTTCTGACAATAGATCCTCCTAAATGTTACACACTGGACTTTTACATAGTATGTCCTTCAACTAATATGGTAAGTTAAACGTAACTTCAATGACTGGATTAATCCAAAGTCATTCTGCAATTTGAATTGTATAGAATCCACATTTACTTGCATCTGTGTGCCTTCTTTCAGAAATACTGCTGTCCATTTGGTGGAAGAGTTGTATCCAACAAACTGGTGTGAAAAATAGACATTTTAAATTTTGATGCTGTCCATCATTCTCATCAGACTACTACTTCAACTATATTATTTTTATGTTTAGTCATCATGGAGATTAAAGTACATTTAGCTTTTTGTGAGATGATTTGAGACCTAATTGTATCTAATCCATCAATTACAAATTAGAGTAAACTCCAGGTAAAATGATGATATGGGTTAAAAAGCTGTTTGGTGCACCCGTCAAGGTTACTGGATGAGCATGCATAGGATCAATTTATTCAATAGCAACAGAACATCACAGAAAACAGTTTCATACAGCATTGGTTTTTCCTCCTTTCCCCAATGTAAATGCAAGAAGAAGATATTGAAATGTATGCCCGACACTTTTCACACACCCAGACAGCACCACAGAAATTGGCTCACTGGATCTCAGTGGTGTCCCATTTCTGGGGGATAAAACTTGTAAAACAATTCATTTTAATACATGGAGAACCCAAGATTTGCTTCAGACCAGGCGAGAATGCATAATTTCCCTGGCTCTGAGCTTGACCTCGACGGGGGTGTCCTTAACTAAGGGCTATTTGGTGAAAAACCACTGGCTATACTCTATGTCATTTGTACCTTCTTATATGTTAATGCATCCAGGAATTCATTCTAAGACCCTCGGGGAAAAAAAAAGTGGACGCCACAAGGGAATACCGATGGCTGAGCAATATCCTTTTTCCATGAACAGAGGAAATTGTTCAGTGACCCTTTGAGGTCTAGCCCATTTAAATATGTGTGTTGTCCCTGTCTCTAGCCTAATCAGAACAGATTGAGTCATGGCCAAAACACAACAAGGGTGGTTCAATAAAATGAAATGCATTTGTTCTGGTCCTCTTGATAGAAATACACATTCAACCAACTATGCCTGCCAACTAGTTTGCATTTCAGAATTGTCAAAGAATAAGAAAAAAAGACGTGTGTCTGAAGTGGGAATATTGTATAATAGAAGCAGACAGCTAAAGTGGATGTACAAAAGAATAGGAAGTGATTCCACCGCTAGAGCTGTAGTTTGGAAATACTTAAGATATGTATTACACAACTTTTGTCGAAGATACTTGACTTTTCTTGTCTTACACGCACTTCATTTGCATCTGTTGTTTATCCCGACCTCTCTTCTTCCTTCTCTTGTTCTTCCTCTTCGGTTTATCTCAATCTCCCGCTGTACCAAAGCCATTCTGTGAAGTTCAGCTGTTTACTGGCGGTGGCGGGTCAGCCAGCCTGCTGCAGGCACATGAAAGGACACTTGTAATATACAGAGAGGGCAGTGTTAGATGCCAGGCACAAATATAATAACATAAAAAAAGGTGAAGGCAAGCAGAAGCACAAGGTCTTCATCTCTCATGTATAGAAATTGGAAACGTCTGACCGGCCGGGGGTTGCTTATCTCAGACGGCAGATAGCATCACGAAACAGGCCTGTAATGGCCACATGCTCCACTTGATAATCCCCTCCTTCCCCTCCCTGCTGCTGTCCGTCCGGAGATACGAGGCCCCCGGTCGCAGGGCTTAGTGGCTTGGAGAGCAGGGGAGCATTACCGATACAAAAGAAATGCATTTGGACTCTTCCAGTGCTCCGGCGGACTGGGTTAACATAATAGCTTCCCCTCCCTGGCCCTTGCCTTGTTTTTGATTGATACTTTTCAATTACAGTCCACTCCTGTCCGAGCCAGCCCCGCCACGTTCCCTGCCCCTCTTCCCCTCCCCAAACATTCAAAATGCTATTTTTCCCACTGTGTGATAACTTCAAACATTTAGGGGGTACAAGAGCACTGGTAACCCTGTTTAGCCGGCGCAGTAAATTGGTTCCATGTTCAACATAATAGCACTGACAGGCTTTTGCTAGGGAAATCAGTCCGGCAAAGGGACATGCCAACGATAAGACATCCAGCTTTGAAATTCTATTTCTCCGTATCAGAATTAAATCTGGACTTTATATTTCTTTTTTGCCCGGGCGCAGGCTCTCTCTGGTCGCTTCCTGGCCTGTACTATTTGATCATGGGGTGACAACTAATACTTACCCCTGAGATCCTTTGCTCCCTCCATTTTCTGGGACTCTGGACCCTATTTTTTGCTTTGCCTTGTTATTTTTCCTCTTCTTTTTTCCCATATTGGTTGTCAAAATCTCAGATGATTTGTCCGTCCCTGGGATGTAATGCATCAGAACATACTCTGTGCCTCTGCAGCATTTTAAGATACTGCTATACACCTGAGGGCTTTCTGAACACAACATTCACATGAGCAGTATCATGTACAGTAAACTGAAAAGCAGTTAAATGTGTATCACGGGAATCAGCATCCTTACAATGAAAGTCCCCAGTTCATAAAATAAATGTAAGGTAGATGCAGGACTTTAGCTCAGTGCTTTTTATAACCTTTCTGAACTATATCAGCTCCATGCATATGAGCCTCATCTCGCACCATGGATCTCTGCGTAAACATATTCGTAAGCAGCAGCAGTGCTGTAATCATTAGCAGAAGGAATGCTTTCCAGCGGTATCCAGGCTGATCTGATATCCATGTGGCTCCCAATGACAGCACCAGGCCCTGCAGATAATTAATCTATTTAGCTGAGGGGGTGGAAAGCCACCCGTTGCTAGGTCAGATAAGTTTGTGGATTTACACATTTTAAAGTCATCCAGTCCCTCAATGGCACCAAACTGTGCGATATTCTAATGCCATTAATTACTATTTCCAACTGGATGGTCTCGGCTGTGTCTGGACCAGCTGTTTCATCAAGCGTGTGTGTGTGCTAACAGAGAGAGAGAGTGTGTGTGTGTGTGTGTGTCTGTGTGTCTGTGTGTAAGTGAAACGCCTACTCCCACTGAACCTCACATCCGTCCTTTCGTCATTTGTAGTGACTCCTCCTGTAATTTAGCCCATCATCACAGAGTGGCATACGTACATGTGTGAAGAAATGAAAGTAGGCTTGTGTTGTTGTGTACACAGATATTTATCAAATAAATAAAAAATAATAAAACATTTATATAAGAACATGGGCAAACAAAAAGTATTTTTTGTGATTTTGTCAAGATAACAATGTAATGCTTCAAAGTTAAAACTGTACTGGGCTCCATTGAATGGATATTCAGAATAATATAAATTGGTAACCACTATGAGTATATCAATAAAATACAATATAATAATCCACATGAGGTGGAAAACAGCTCATGGCCATATCCATGACAGCAGACAGTGCAGTCATTTTACACATTTAAAGTGTTGGATTGAAAAATGCACTGTGACAATCACTGCATTGAAAGTCACTTGATCTATTATGAATGAGTGGTTTTAAATGGTAGGTGAATCCATGTGTAACATATGGAAATAGAGTTATGGTGATATTTTCTATATGTGTTTGACATGGCTAATCAAGTTAAGGTAACCCATTATATGTATCACATATTAAGGTTCCAAGCTATTTTTTCTCATGTATTGCATACATGACTTTATTTTGTGTACAGCTGAAATAATAATTACATTTTCAACAATTCAACCTAATTGGAAGGTTGTTGGTTCGATCCCCGGCTCCTCCAGCCACATGTTGAAGAGTCCTTGAGCAAGATACTGAACCCCAAATTGCTCCCAATGCTGTGCATCACTGTGTGAATGTGTGTGAAAGGGTGAATGTGGCATGTAGTGTAAAAGCGCTTTGAGTGGTCAGAAGACAAGAAATGCACTATACAAGTACAGGTCCATTTACCATTTACCTTCATCAACACCATCAGCCATGTGTTCATTTCCACTGATTTTAAACTAGATGTTATGTAACACCATTGATATATAAACATCAATATTATAAGAATTTTTTCATAAAGTTGAACTGTCAGTGTTTTGGTTTGTTTAACTTTGCCTTTGTATTACTTTTGGCACAAGTTGGATGTTCCAATCGTTTACCTATTGTCACTCATTCCCAAGAGTTAAATCCACCTCGACAATGAATTGTTGAAGCAACTCAGTTGTTGTGAGTGCACTTAAATGTGTGCAGTATTTTATATTATAAAAATGTAAGCATTATCATGCTATATAGCTTACGATTTTTTCCTATATTTTTCATTTCAGTTTACTTATCATCATAAGCCAAATTATGTGTCGAAATAATTATAAATGACCCCTCAAAGTGTAAAGATTTCATGACAGATAAAAAAAAATGCAAACAATTAATTGGCTACTATTTTGATGATGAATTATACATTTTTCAATCATAGGTCAGCTGTTTTGACAGGTAATGTAATAATTTGCTTTAGTGGAAGATAACTGAATACATTCAACTTTCAACTTTGGAAACATTTGTACAAAGAAGATGCATTTAAGTTACTTTACTCAGATAAATTCTGTTGGCAGATTTAAAATAAGTTTGGAGAAATGCTGCATGTGAGTGTTACTTCAATTAACTGAAATGAGTTGTACAATTAACTTACCATAACAATAAATATCTGAGTCACTTCTACTCAAATCAAATATCTTACATAAATATCTTTAATGAATGGTTTAAGGTTTCCTTAAACTGTTTGAGTTGAACTAACTCATCAGGTTTTACTACTTGTTCACTACTCATGGTAGTACATTGACCATGTATCTATTTTTTCCATGTTTTTAATCATTTACTCCTTCTTCTTGCTCACTCACTAATTTTCACACACTCTCAATTGTAACACCTGGTGTCTCAATATGTTGTTATATATGTTTTTAATGAAATTGTCAGTTCTGCTTTTCATAATTTTTTGAGTTACGCCACAATCTTTTCACAAACCCTGTTGCAACAAGTACCCCTGGTTGAGGATCACTGCCTTAAGCGACAGGGCCACCTGGGGAATACAGAGATTAACTAGCATTTAGGCAGTCATGTAATGTAGAAATTTTGGTGATGTACTATTTAACTGCCATTTCCAGTTGACTATGTTGTATTTAAACCAATACACAGACAAAGTCATTTTGGAATCATTTTTCACTCAAATTCTGCTATAGGCCATTAGAGACTTGGACCAGCTGACTTTAATACACAAGAACAAAGTGTATTTGATGATTTAGGAAAATATGACTTTATGATATTATGCATTAGTTAATAAATACAGTAGTGTTTGTTTACAGTGTATGTCTGTGTATATAGTGGTATCAGTGTTGGCGTCTCCTATAGATGTCAGTGGGACATCTCCAGCTTAAGATTTACATATTCCAAGCATGCATTAGGAGGAGGAAGGGGGGCATAAAGACACATAGAGATGGAGAGAGTGACAGCGAGAGGGAGGGGAGCGAGGTGCTCCCGGGTTCCCTGCTCTGACATTGTGAGTGTCAGACTCCGATCACTTTAATCAGAGCGGGGATATGCATGATAAAACGGATAAGGGACTTTAATCAAAAAAATTCGCTGGTCTGGAAACGTGACACACTCCGACAAGCACGCCTCATCCACACCCCCACACCCCCTCCGCCTCTAACACCCCCATCTCCCCAACCCCCAGTGTCACCACCACCGCCACCGCCACCCCGGTCTGGGCTCGCCATGAATATGCATGGGCCAACCAAGAGTTAGGTATGACATTAAAATAGACCATTGAGTCTTCGACTGAGGAGGAAATAAAAACATCCAAACATGCATTATATACTCTGACCCCTCCACACACAGTTCAGCCCCAAAATGATGTCTGCATGAAAACATAATTCTACACATTCAAAACAGAAAACAGAAACAAAAGTGGAGAGGCTCTGACTCCTTCCACAGGATTGATTTGTGCAGCAGCTGCGGCTCCTCCACATTCCTTCACACATTTCCTCTTTATCACGTGTTAATGGGATTCATGTACACAGTCATAGGTTCATGTTAGTAGACGCCGCTACTGTACGCTCCACTGCTGGTTAAAGATAAATTACACATGTTGGAATTGTCATGCGGACGCCTGCCCCTACATAAAATATAAATACCCTCATTTGGATTGGAAGTCCATATATGCAAATCGCTGCAGACACTGTGGAGACACTGTGTACAAACAACCAATGCAGAGGAGCACCTATATGACATAAATAAGTAAGTACAAATACATCATAATAACACACAGCAGAATGGTATAGTGTGGCTGCTACAGAAATACCTGACTGGCTGGTGAATCGCTGCATGTCCTTTAAATTCGAGTGGAAAATACAACAATATTAAAAGTATTTGTACTATAGTTGTTGTTAAATTGTAAAGCTCAAACCCACTGTGGTGTTTCATCTAAATGATTAATGTTAACTGTTTAAATCATACAAATCCTGTATAATGCCGCTCTGGCTCAGAGGCAGAGTGGGTCGTCCACTAATGGTTCGATCCCCGGCTCCTCCCGCCACATGTCGAAGTATCCTTGAGCAAGATACTGAACCCCAAATTGCTCCCGGTGCCGTGCATTGGTGTGTGAATGTGTATTAATGCGTTAGTTTTTGTTCGATGGGCTTTACCATCACTGAGTGAATGTGTGTGAAAGGGTGAATGTGGCACGTAGTGTAAAAGCGCTTTGAGTGGTCAGAAGACTAAAAAAGGCGCTATAGAAGTACAGGTCGCACCATGGGAAATCCCCCGATAGTCTAGGCCTATAGCAGCATAACTAAGGGATGGTTCCGGACTTACCTGATCCAGCCCTAACTATAAGCTTTATCAAAGAGGAACGTCTTAAGCCTACTCTTGAATGTGGTGAGGGTGTCTGCCTCCAGAACCACAACTGGAAGCTGGTTCCACAGGAGAGGAGCTTGGTAACTGAAGGCTCTGGCTCCTGTTCTACTTTTAGAGACTATAGGAACCACAAGTAGCCCAGCATTCAGAGAATGTAGTGTTCTAGTGGGGTAATAGGGTACTATGAGCTCTTTAAGATATGAAGGGGCCTGACCATGAAGAGCTTTATAGGTGAGGAGGAGGATTTTAAATTCTATTCTACATTTTATAGGGAGCCAGTGCAGAGAAGTTAGTACAGGAGAGATGTGATCTCTTTTTCTAGTTCCTGTCAGTACTCGTGCTGCAGCGTTCTGAATTAATTGGAGCATTTTAATGGACTTATTGGGGCAACCTGATAATAAAGAGTTGTATATAATAGTATACTCAGTCACATACTGTACATTTGCATGGCCTAAAAAAGCCTTCAAATTGTCAGAAAGGAAGATGTGAGCGAGCTGTGAATGACGTGCATGGCGTGCTAACTGCTCTGTGTGTGTCACTTGGTATACTCATACATTATAAGGCTTTACTTTGTATGTGTGTACATGTGCGTATTTGCATCAAACCCAGGTTTGCTCTGCTGTAGTGTTTGACACCAGATGGCCTCTGAACACAACCCTTTTGGCCTGTCCAGCATCAGTCTAAGCAACAACCGAGGACAGATGCCGAGTGACAGTAACTCGGACCGCCGCTCTTCCACACATCAAAGCTAATGAAGTGTGTTCAAGAACCATGGAAAGACTAGTAGGAGAGAGGCAGAGTATGTGTGTGTGGGGGGGGGCACATCACAGTATAATTGCTTCCTGAGCTATGCTAATTAATTAGCACATACATGCGTTTCCGAGCGGGTCATACATGCCGAGCCAGATGGTCTAAAAGAAAACATGTATGTGCGTTGAGTGCTATCAGGGAGCGAATAAATAGTACATAGCAGACGTAGCCGCTGACATTAGCATAATATATTGGTTGGAGCACTGCAGACAATTAACTGTGTGATAGCGGGGACACTTCCTGAGAGCCCGCACTACAGAGTGGAATGGAAACTCTGGCACACTTTCCACTTTCAACGCTGATGGCTTGGTGTTCTCCATTAGCTGCTTTTATTGTCCACCAGCCTCTTGTGTGTCAGTGCGTTAGATAGGATAGCACCTTCCCAGGAAGGATTTCTTTCAGGTGCTAGTTTGAGGTTAAGATTTGTAAGATTAATAATAGGATTACCGTAATGGTTTGACTAAGATTAGCATGGGTTTATGAATGTGTCTGCACTCATATCAAAATGTACAGTAACAGTAGTTTTTACACAGATAGCGTTTTGAATGAACCGAGCCCATGTAAAACCCAGCAGGATACATAATTTATTCTTTACTCACTGACTGGACTGATGCTCTGCACAATTGTAATCAACACTAGTGTTGAGAATTGATATTGTTACAACAACAAAGATTTTAACTTGATTAACGTTTAAATGACTGGGTAGCAGTGGAACAGGTGTGTTATTATCACCTTATAAAGTTAATATGGAGAATGTTTTAGCAAACTGTTGCTTATTTACAGATCCAGTTAGATTAGTACTCATGTATAGGGGTGTTTGTGATGTCCTGATGAATCTATGCCCAATATTCACTTTCTTTTCACACCGTTTTTGGTCACCAGGGTAATATCTGGCTCTTTAGTTGCTAAATGCTTCACTATGTTCACCAGCTAGTGTCTGTCTGCTGTTTGCTGTTGAGAAGTTAGTGTACAGTGGGTAAGTCAGAGAAAAAAACAACTGCCTACTACGGGTGGAAATCAGGTTGATAAGACCTGTGAGACTGAACCAAACTGTAAAACCAAAACAATGGGCTGAAAGGGACTAAAAAGCCCAGTAGAGCGGAGGGGAACTGCATAGCTGGGTGATACATGGCAGACTCTATGGAAGGCAACCCCTGGCATCTGTAGATTAAAATGGCATATTATAAAGTCACAAAAACACAATTCTTATTTTCATGTAATTATACACTTATGAAAATTAACATACCTATGAATATTATATTCCAATTCCACTCCTAAATGTGTACATTGTGTGAAACAGACACAGTTTGGTTATGTCTATGCACAAAAAGTACTTGGTTAGGATTAGATTAGAAAAAGATTGTAGGTTACGTTATGTACTTGATGTAACTTCTGTAGTTTCTCAGTCTTTATACTACATCACCTGACTTTGACAGCCAGCAGCCCAGAAATGACACTAGAGGGATACCTATAGTGTCATATTTTAAAGCAGAGGGCCGCCGTTTGACAACTTGGGAGTATACCGGGTATGGGATAAAATATAAGAAATCTGATTTTGTCTTACACTAATTTCAAGTTCATTGGAGTACATGAATTTGATAGGAAACATGAATTTGGGGCGCCCTGTTAGCTCAGTGGGTAGAGCTGGCGACCCATGTATCGAGGCTGAGTCCTTGCTGCAGCGGCCCAGGGTTCAAATCCGACCTGCACCCCATTGCTGCGTGTCCCCTCTCTCTGCCCCCCTTTCCTGTCTATCTCCAGCTGTCACTATCATAAAGGCAATAAAAGCCCCAAAGAATACTTAAAAAAAAAAAAAAGAAACCTGAATTTGACAAGAAACCATCAAAATGGACAAAATCTAGTGATTATGAGAAACCTGTCCAGTTTGCACCAGTCCTCAAAATACCTTCTCTGGTATTCAACAAAGTCATGTAACAAGAATACATTTTTCAACTGTGTGCCTTAACTTGCAGGTGTTCATCTCTGTTGGCGACCCCAGAGTGATTAAACATCGCAGAGTTGCTCCTCGATTAAATTGGGCTTGGAAGGCTAACAGTGAATGCTGTTCTTTTGTCTCTCAGTGTCTTTTGTGCCTCTTAGCCCAGTTACTGATTCACCTTCCAGAACAAATCCCTCTAATTCTGCAGAATGATCATTTAGAGGGCAAGGAGCTTGTTAGCCTAATGATCAAGTTTAACCAGCCCTTTAAAAATATATGGATGCGCTTCAGCTGAGCAGAACAGTGTAATGGTTTAGAAATGAGACAGAGAATGGGTAGGGGAAGGGGCAGGAGGTGGAGACAGGTGAAACGATGGCAGGGGGTGGAAAGGTAGAGGAAGACAAGGAGGAAGATTTTAAGGGGAGAGAAGGAATCTGTCAATTGTTCACGGTCAGAAATATATAAAGTACACAAAAAAAAATATTGTATCTGCATGTGGCTGTTGGCTGGTGCTAATTCTGTCTGAGAGGATGTTCAGCAAAACAATACGGAATCTGACAATTAATGTACTTTCACAAAGAGAGAGTGAGAAAAAATTTAAATACACCATAAAGTTGTATAAAGTTACTTTATATGCTTAAATTAGTGACAGCGCTTGCAAGCTAACTGTTGCTATAACATTATTCTCTCCCTTCTTGAGTTAAGTTGGGAAATAATGAAATATAATTCCATGATCTAGTTTTGTTTGTTGGTCATGCAGTTGCCTGTTATAGCCCACTTCTACCGACCATGTTTAAAATTGAATTTTAACCGACTTGAGACCATAGCTAGATGGCCGGTGTACTGGTCACCAAATAGTTTTTTACCCAGGGTGGTGAAGTCATGACCCACCCTCATCTGCCTCTGGATAGTAGGTTAAGATATAGAGAGGGTAAATTGGACCACAAAAGGTAATTCAGCACAACGCTAACCAACGCTAAGGACATTTTCAGTGTTGTTTTCTTAGCATTAAGCTTGCTATGTCTTTACACAGAGATGCATTTACACAGGTGTTTAGGAGGACCTCACAAGCATTGCTATACACAGGGTTTTAGAAATACCAAGGTCCAAAAACTTAACTTGCTAGGGGGGGTTAGTGTATGTAAAATTTAATAATTCTGTAATTCCATTGAAATGAACTGGCAGCCAAATTTTTGTCTACTACAAATGCCAGTGGAAGTGGGCACTGGGGCTACCAAGGTTTACCTTAAAGGGGGGATCAGTCACTGTAGAGAAACAATCAACTCTCTTTCTCCACAATGACTGACCCCACCTTAAAATGGATAGTTCAATGACAAAGAAATGGGTAAATACTTGTTTTACACTGCAAATAATTTTGTGCGGTCACTTTTCATCACCATCATCATGGTATAATCAGCTCACTCGCCAATTAAAACAAAAAGTGGGGAAATTTGAAAGGAAATGGCGCTCTTCCAAACTGGTAGAATCATGTTCAATCTGGCAAAATAGTCTTAAAATATACAGAAAGAGCAGCCTATTCAACATTAATAGAAAAGAATAAGAACAACCCCAGGTTTCTTTTCAGCACTGTAGCCAGAATGACAGGGAGTCACAGGTCTATTGAACCATGTATCCCTATAACCCTCAGTAGCAACAACTCCATGAGCCAATGATAAAATTTCTACTATTAGAGACAAAATTAATCACCAACTGTCCTCAACATGTGACAATGTCTCTCGAAATACAGGAATCTTAACAGCTGTAAACCCAGATATATTCAGCTTTTCTGCAATCAATCTTCACCCATTAACTTTCTTCACTGAAGCCATCAACCTGTCTCTCTAAGTCTTACCCTTAGTTGGCACTTCTTTACTTGTAATGATCAATTTTTTATTTGAAAAAAATAATATTTTAAAGCTTTGTGCCACAGTCCTTTAAAACAGCAGTAATTGAACCCCTTCTTAAAAAGCCCACTCTTGACCCAGGGGTTTTAGCCAAGTGTATACCCATTTCTAACTTCCCCTTTCTGTCTAAAATTCTGGAGAAAGTAGTCGCCAAACAGTTGTGTGACTTTTTACATAGCAACAGCTTATTTGAGGATTTTAAGTCAGGATTTAGAGTACATCACAGCACAGAGACAGCGCTGGTGAAAGTTAATGACTTTTTAACTGCATCAGACAATGGACTGTATTGTTAAATCTTAGTGCTGCATTTGACACCGTAGGAGAAATTCTTCCACAATATTGAGAGTTGCTAGTTCTCTGAAGAATTACGAACCCAGTGTGATGAATCAAGTCCCTTTATTCATGCAGCCTGGAGAGAAGACCACAGCATAGATGTTCTCTCTAGACCAGAATGCTCTCCCTTATATACCTTTCAGTACTTCCAAACACAAACACATCTGGTATCCTATTAGTAGTACTGCTGTAAATCGTATGTTAGGGTTTGAGGTCTTCAACACAAATGGTCCTTTGATCTGCCCCTGTGACTGACCAGATTCTTATCAGTCATCCCCCTACCATAAAATCACTACCCCTTAAACCAACTGTATACATTTACTACGCCATCTAAACCATTCATCTACCACAACACCACTGGCCATAATATTCTATTACAGAGACTTGAGCATCTAATTAGCATTAAAGGAACTGGACTAAGCCAGTGTAGTTCCTATTTATACATGTTAACGATATATCCTCCATGCACACTAAAGTTAGTCATGGAGTTCCACAAGGTTCTGTGCTTGGACCAATTCTATTCACCTTATATATGCTTCCCTTAGGAAACATTATTAGGAATCACTCCATTAACTTATGCAGATGATCAGACAAAACAGAAGTTCTTGTACTTGGCCTCAAACACCTCCGAAACTCATTATCTAAAGATATAGTTACTCTAGATGGTATTACCTTGGCCTCCAGCACCACCGTCAGGAATCTTGGAATTATCTTTGATCAGCATATGTACTTATATAACAAAATTCAGGACAGACCTTAAAATCCTCCTCCTCACCTAGAAAGCTCTTCTTGGTCAGGCACCTTCATATCTTAAAGAGCTCATAGTAAGCTATTACCTCAATAGAACACTGCGCTCTCTGAATGCAGGGCTTCTTGTGATAGTTTTTCCTTGCAACTGTTGTCTCTGTGAATAATTTTATAAGGAGTATAGTCTAGACCTACTCTATTTGAAAAGTGTCCTGAGATAACTTTTGTTTTGAATTTGCGCTATACAAATAAAATTTATCTGAAAATTGAAATCATTCTGGAATTATGTTTCGACTTCACACCCACTGTTTCCCACTTCCCCCACTGGGTAATCATTCTGGCCTGTGGTCTGGTCTAATATCCTAATCATCTTCCCTCTCTGTTGCCCATTTCTCCTCTAGTTTTGGACAAAACTGCTGGCCAAAGTGATCTGGAATTCGCTCTCTCATTGCAGCCTCACAGCTCCCACAAGCTGAGCCTCTGTTTGACTGGAGATCTGCATTGTTTGTTTTATTCAAGATGATAAGATAATGAAATTGGTGTTTGGCAAAGGTCTTTGCAATATCATTTCACTTCAGCGTCGTTATCTCTGGAGATTTATGAAGAGAAGATATGGGATGAGTCCTGTTTCCCTTTCCCTGAAACGCACCATTAAAATTAATGAGGAAAGGTAAGAGGGGATTTTCGTAGCCCTCTTAATTTCTTTCAGCTTGTTATGACAAAGAAATATATTGAGGAGAACAGAGAAAATATATACTATTGATGTTATCACAGCATTTAGCCACAGACTCCATTTATGTGCTTTTAAATGAGTCCTTTAATTTTAAATGAGGTCACTGATAGCATGGCAGATAAGAAATAATGCACAATTATCAATTAATGGGCTGAGATTTTATGTAAATACTGATTGTTGGAATGTCTACATGTGTAGTATATGCTATGTATTATTTTTGGATGTAGAAATAATAAAACTGCTTTTCTTTCTTCATTTGGTAAAGTTGTTGCTCTATAATATTTCATTTTGGGGGAAAGTAAAAAGTTTTCAAGTAGCAAAACAGATGCTGTTATTTTCTCTGAGTTGGTCTGAGGATGGAGTAAGGGGAGAATAAGTATCTGACTTGTGGAAGTTAATCAAAAATGTTCCAAACTTTCTTTTGAAATGCAGAGGCCGTAATCTTTTATTATAGAACAAATTTGATTCTGTTGTTCATTTGTTCAGCAAGCTATTGTTCCAATAATTGCACATATTGACCTAACTGATGGCTCAACCTGGGATTCACACCTGGGTTGAATCAGGTGAAGTCTACATTCTTGGTCACATTGTGAATATTACCTGTGGGAGATGTATTGTCAAAACATTATTATTCTATAATAATTCAGTTTTCAAGAACTTGTTTTTTTTAAATTGTTTTTGCATTTTTGCCTACACACCTGATATCCTGTTGGGATGTGCATACTTATCCTTGAATTGTTAGCTGTGTGTCCATCAATGTATTTTAATCTGCATTTTTAAGTATCTCATAAGAACATTTTGATGGAAAAAATTTCTTCAGTTTTGCTAAAATGTTTTACGCTTGTTCTTGCATTTAAAAAACAAAAACAAAAAAGTTAAAGACCAGTGTGTAGGATTGAGTGGCATCTTGCAGTGTAGTTGCAGATTGTGATTTGGGTTCACGTCAGGCTCTAGCCTAAAATTGCTTCTGTTGTTCAGGCTTGGTTTGGGCTCACACAGAATTTTTACGAGCTTGAGTTGATTTTTTGGGCCCAATCAAAGTTCTAGCTCAGTCTCACCACTCTCATCAACCTTTTCCAGCAGCAGCAAACAGCTGTCTTCAGCAAAAAGCTTCTCAAAATCCCACTGTGCACTACATATGCAGGACAAAACAGCAGACAAACATAGTTAGCACGTAGCTGGTGAACATAGTGGTGCATTTTGCAGCAATAGAGACAGAGAGAGAGAGAAAGAGAGAGAGAGTGTGTGTGTGTGTGTGTGTGTGTGTGTGTGTGTGTGTGTGTGTGTGTGTGTGTGTGTGTGAGAGAGAGAGAGAGAGAGAGAAAGAGAGAGAGAGAGAGAGAGAGAGAGAGAGTGAGGGCAAGGGGATATCAGATGTGTATCTTGCAGTGCTCTGAAGTGGACAGATCCGATGCAGAGCAGATTAGATTTCCTTTAAAAGCTCCTCTCTGTGGTGCTAATGGCACCACAGAGACCACAGTAAGGTCAGCAACATGGAATTAAATGCCGAACAACCAATCTCCCTATCACGCACACGCGCGCAAGCGCACACACACACACACACACAAATTCATATGCAAGTATGCATGCCAACCTGTACAGTACATGAAAACCTGTACACAGATTGCAGTCACTGACACAACTCTTGATGCTGTCAAAGTAATACAGATGTGCATGTTGGTTTGTTTGTCCATAAATCTCTCCAAGACTTTGCTTCAGAGTAAGACATTTCCACAACTATTTTCAATTCAATCACTTTTATTTATGTAGCTTGGGGAGGCTGTAGCACAGGTCGTCCACTAATTAGAAGGTTGGTGATTCGATCCCCAGCTCCTCCCGTTGCATGTCTAAGTGTCCCTAAGCAAGATACTGAACCCCAAATTACACCTGATGCTGTACTGTGTAATGTATGAATGCAGATGAATGAGTTTCTGTTTGTGATAGTGTGAGAGTGGGGCGTGGGTGTGACGTCAGTGAGGGGCGACATTGTTATTGTTTTCAGAGTTAGCGGGTGTGTGAAGAAAAATAAATGGAGTGTGTTGCTCAGCTCCAAAGAGTATTATGTTCGTGAGTTTTTGTCAGCAGAAAAGAGTGACTTTAGAAGCCCTGTACACCTCGGAACGCTACATTGGTGGCAGCGGTAGTTGGAGTGAGTCCTGGCTTTTGGAGCAGTTTTCTCTTTCGACAATTACTGAACTTTTTCAGTCGGTCCTGTTAGCTGGCTAACTGTACTCGTGTGGAAGCTTTGGAGCGGCATGTTCGGAGGACTGAAGCACGACGTGACGGACTGTGACATGGATGAAGATTATTTCGGGAGTACTGCTACATGGACTGGTGGCGTGAGTGGTGTGAGAGTGGAGCTCCCGCAGCCGTTTCGTTGCGACGGCAAGAAGCCGTTTGCTACGTGGGGGAAGCAGTTTGAAGCCGTGGTCCACACCCAGACGAGGGGGACCGGGAGCGGAAGTTACACCACCGCTTTGGTGAATCTCCTCCCTACGAGGCTGGACGGCGTGGCTTTCCTGTTGTGGGACACTCTACTGCCGGATGTTCAGTGTGATTATGAGCGAGTGAAGGAGAGGTTAAAGGACGCCTTTGGACGAAAACAGTTCCTCCTGTACTTCCAGATGTGCATCTCCGTAAGCCGAACGAGAGTTTGGAGGTCTATGCAGCCGACATCTCCAGGCTTGTGGCTGAGGCTTTTCCTGACTATGACAGAGCTGCCAGGAATGGTGAGACTTTTAGACATTTCTTGCTGGGCTCGATCCTGCCCTCCAAGGTAAGTGCCATGAACAGGGGGCGACAGATGTGGAGGAGGCTTTGACTATAGCAGGCCGTTGTGAACGGGCCAGGCAGGCTCTGAGGGCGAGCACACCTGGATTGCTCTATTCCAGCCCGCATCCTGCTGTTGTGGCTGCTCTCAATCCGGCGTCACCAAGTGTGTTGGACTGTAATGCTAACGCCACAGAGAAGCTTGTTCATGTCATGGAACGACTCACCTCGAGGATGGACAATTTATAAATGGAGGTGAGGGATTTGAGAAAACGTACCTGTGTGTGGCGGTCGTGGCTCCCCTTTTCCTGGGGCTCGTCAGCGGAGCCCAGGGGAACACAGAGAGCAGCGGCGTGCCTGTCACTGCGCTTGTGGCGGGTTCAGATGCAGGTCCACCTCCAGGGACTTCCGGATGGACGACAGCACCAGAGGCCGGTTTCCGCAGCGCAGGCTTCAGGGAGGATACGGTGACAGGGAATGGTCTCCACAAGAGCGGGGGACCCGAGACACCACTGCTGGCTTCTCGCTGCGCCGGCTGGACAGCGAGGGCCAGAGGGAGCCGCGCTTTGCAGAGGAACGTCAGCCGCGACGGGGAGTGAGGTTTCTGTCTCCCTCGCGCGATCACCATCTTCATCCCTGCATGGAGAGGAGCGGGGAAACTTCCAGTAGCTGGCATTGAGACCCGGATGCCAGTGTTGCCACCACAGGGTCACAATGACAACTCTGCAGCACGGTGGACTCCTGTTCGGTGGGTGAGTCCGAGTCTACGGCCTATGTTAAAGGACTGGTAGAGGGGGTTGATGTGACTGTGTTAATTGACTCTGGCTCTAATGTTTCTTTGATTTCTGAGGAGTTCAGGATGTCCATCCCAGCTTTACGTAAACGTGTGTTAAATACACAGTACATGTATGCACGTGCAGTGAATGGACAGTTATTGGACACTTTAGGTACTGTGGCGCTTACAATAAAGTTGGGGGGCAGGTCTTATGAACAAACTGTGCATGTTGTGTGGGGTGCTTCACAGGCTATCTTGCTGGGTTTTGATTTCATGCGGCAGACTCATGCAATTATGGATGTGGGTCGTGGGCTTCTCAGCATTGGGGGCATTAACATTCCTCTCTTGCAAGCTACAGACTTTATTCCAAAGTGTTGTAACATCTCTATGTCTACTGATGCTACTGTTCCACCTTTCAGTGAAATGATTGTCCATGTTCAGGTGGGGCCCCCACATGTTGCTGGACCAACTATTGACTCTTACCTGGGCTATTTAGAGCCTGAGGTGCGTGACAACATAGGACTGGTGGTCGCACGCACTGTAGCGCCAGTGGCACAGCTACTCAACCCGACCAACCAGGAACTGAAACTGCGCCCTGGGTCTCACCTGGGGGTATTTCACCAAGTTAATGACTGTGACATACTCACCCCTGCAGAGGTTTTTGATTCTCAACAGGTGGATGCCCCCCTACCTGATGTAGCTGATTGTCCGCTGTCTGACGATCAGAGGCAGCAGCTGCAGGCCTTGCTGGGGAAACATCAGGGAGTGTTCAGCCCTGCACGGGGTGGAACAGGCAGCCCCAACCTGATCAAACACCACATTCAAACAGGTAACCACACCCCAATAAAGCAACAGGCCTACCGCACTTCCCCTGACAAGCGGAGTGAAATAAACAGGCAGGTCCAGCGCCTTTTGGAGGATGGCATCATCGAGGAGAGCTGCAGCCCTTGGTCCTCTCCTGTGGTTCTTGTCAGGAAGAAGAATAATACATGGAGATTTTGTGTTGACTAAAATGCTGTGACAATAAAAGATTCCCACCCACTGCCGCGTGTCGATGATACACTGGACGCCCTTGCAGGAGCCACCTGGTTCAGCACCCTGGACTTATCAGACGGCTACTGGCAGGTGGAGGTGGCGCAGGAGGACCGTGAAAAGACCGCCTTCACCACCGGCCAGGGCCTCTACCATTCAAATACATGCCCATGGGGCTCACAAATGCACCAGCGACATTCCAGCGGGTTATGGAGCTGGTGTTAAAGGGGCTGCCATGGCACATCTGCATGGTGTATCTTGACGACATATTGATATACAGCAGGTCGTTTGAGGATCATCTCTCTGCTCTGGGGGAGGTCTTCACCCAGATCGGAGCAGCTGGGCTACGGCTGAACGCCAGGAAGTGCCACCTGGCCCGGGACCATGTGGTCTTCCTTGGGCACGTCATCTCTGCTGAGGGGCTTCGCCCTGACCCCAAGAACACAGAGAAGGTGAAGTCATGGCCTATGCCGAGGTCCGCAACGGAGGTGCGTGCCTTCCTGGGGCTCTGTTCCTACTACAGGAGGTTTGTGAGGAGTTTTGCCCAGCGAGCCGCCCCCCTCAGTCACCTTACTGGGAAGGATGTCCCGTTTCAGTGGACTGCAGATTGCCAGGTGGCATTTGAGTTCCTGCGGGACGCTCTCTGTGCTGAACCTATAATGAGTCACCCAGACTTCACGCAACGTTTCATTCTATACACCGATGCTTCCCAGGTCGCTGTGGGGGCAGTGTTGGCACAAGATGCTGACGGTCTGGAGAAAGTGGTGGCTTATGCTAGTCACTCCCTCACGGTGGCCGAACGACGATGGTCTACGTATGACAGGGAGCTGTGGGCGATAGTGTGGACTGTTCGTCATTTCAGACACTATTTGGGTCTTCGCCCGTTCACCATTGTTACAGATCATCGGCCGTTGTTGGGTCTTCGACGGCTTCCCATTGATAATGCAGAACGGGGTGTCGCAGCCGCTGGGCCCTGCAATTGGACCCTTATGACTGGGTAATCGTGCACAAAAGTGGAAGTCAACACACTAACGCGGATGCTCTTTCACGCAGACCCGACCTCAGTGCAGAGCTAATGGACAATGATTCCCCTGATGCTACCCACACTCTCGTGCACAGAGGTACCCAAACAGTTATGGACAATGACCCCAGCTCCATGTGCGCCATAGAGACTCCCACTTCCACCATGGCCCCTACAGCTGTCCCCGGCTCCAGCCCTAGCCCCCATTTGCCTTCTGACCCCCAGCCTGGTGTGGACCGAGCCTTGATCTACACTCAATGGCTCCAATGTCAGGGAGCTCCAACAGAGTGACGCTGACATCAGACAGGTGTTGGCCTGGCTGGAGGAAGGTCAGAGACCCCCTAGGTGGAGGCTAAAGGATGCTGGTCGGGGTTTAAAGAGACTGTGGCACGAGTTTCCCCGACTGACTTTCGTTGATGGACTGTTGTGCAGGGTTGTGTGGCTGTCTGATGTGGGGCAAACAACACAAGTTGTGGTCCCTGCTGTCTTGGTCCCCGAGGTCCTCGGACACCTCCATGGCACACCTTTGACAGCTCACCTTGCGTATTAACGGGTCTTGGCACGTGCCAGAGGTGTTTGCTATTGGCCCACTATGTACGGTGATGTTAAAGCTTGGTGTGATCAGTGTTACGCCTGTCAAAGGAGGAAGTCCCCAGTTCCTCGACATCATGCCCCTATGAGGACTTCACAGGAGGAGAGACCTTTCCAACGTGTCGCAGCCGACATACTTGAGTTGCCGGTCACCTCTAAAGGCAACCGGTATGTTTTGGTTGTTGAGGACTATTTCACTAAGTTCGTTAATCTGTATGCCATCGCTGATCAAAAAGCCACCACAGTGGCTGAGTGTCTCTTTCAGAACTACATTTTGGAACATGGTGTGATGGAAACACTGCACACAGATATGGGGAGGCAGTTTGAATCAGATATGGTGAAACATTTGTGCAGGCTGCTGGATGTGAAGAAAACTCATACCACTCCATACAATCCAAAGTCTGATGGTATGGTTGAAAGGTTTAATAGAACACTTACTGACCAGTTGGCTAAAACGCTTTTGTCATGTGAGGGAGAGTGGGAGTCTTTCCTGTTGCAGGTTGCTTTTGCATACAACACCAGTGTACACTCTAGCACCGGGTTCACGCCTTACTTCCTCACACACGGCAGGGAGGCCCGGACGCCGGTGCTGGGCCTGCTGGTGCAAGGCAGGCCGGTTGATGAGTCCCCGGAGGATTTTGCTAGTTCTCTCCTCAGGCGCTTGGACACTGCTTTTAGTCAGACAAAGGAAAACAACATTGTGGCAAGCAGAAGGCAAAAGACTTTCTATGATACCAGGTTGAGGTTGGGGACCTTGTGTGGTTGAATGACCCCACAGAGAGCCGCCGTAAACTGGCTCCCCACTGGAAGGGACCTTACTTGGTGCAACGGCAAATGGACAGGGATGGTGAGGTTGGAGTCACCTATCAGATTAGTAGCCCATTTGGAGAGGAGCCCCCTCTTCAGACCGTCCACTATGACAGGCTGCGGCGCTACAATCTGCCTGTGGCTTTTCCCTTGGAGGGCCCGTCTAGAAACCTCCTCGCCCCTTCCCCGCGCACTGCTCTGCAGGAGGATGCTGCCATGCCTGGTAGCCCTGCGGGCATGACCCTCTTTGACGAAGACATGGCCTGTGGTCGTGGCGTTGGCTTAGGTGCGGGTGGTTGCCCTGACCAGGCAGTTGCTCCGCCAAGGTTCTCTCGGGTTGGTAGGTCATCACGACCCCCTCCTGCTCGCTTTAGGGACTATGTAATGGAGTGACTGTTTTATACATGCTCATATTTACTGACTCCCTGTGTTTTGGGGGGGGTTGCGTGTATGTTGTTTTGTGTGTGTGTTTGTGTTTCTATTGTGTGGGTTATCTAGGCTGTTTACACTTTACAGTTGTGTTTATTGATTAATTGCCTCATGGCCTTTTTGGCTGTTTACATGTGTTGTGTTTTATATGCACATCCTTTTTTTCCCCCTGTGTGTTTCATTTACATGTGTACTGAGAGATGGGGACATTCTCTACTGTAAGGGGGGACACATGTGAGAGTGGGACGACATTGTTATTGTTTTCAGAGTTCGCAGGTGTGTGAAGAAAAATAAATGGAGTGTGTTGCTCAGCTCCAAAGAGTATTATGTTTGTGAGTTTTTGTCAGCAGAAAAGAGTGACTTTAGAAGCCCTGTACACCTCGGAACGCTACAATAGCGTTTGCCATCACTGTATGAATGTATGTGAGTTTACCATTTACTTTGGTCAGGGGGACAAGACACAGCTCCAGAGTTCAAAGTTGTTTTACTGTGATTTCTCTGATTTCTCTGAAAAGCGTCTTGATTATAACTCTTCTCATTAACTAATGGTTTAAGGGCAGCCCTACAAATTAATTATAGTTCATTTTATAGTGTACCGCGCTCCTGGACCGTACTCTGATTTTATATCTGAATTTTCAGAGTTTCTATCAAGCTTAGTCCTTAAATCAGATAAAGTAATTATTGTAGGTGATTTTAATATTCATGTGGATGTTGACAATGACAGCCTTAGTAATGCATTTATATCATTAATAGACTCAATTGGCTTCTGTCAGAGTGTAAATAAACCAACTCATTGTTTTAATCACACTCTTGACCTTGTTTTATCATATGGCATTGATATTGAACATTTAATAGTCTTCCCACATAATCCTTTCCTATCTGACCATTATTTAGTAACTTTTGAATTCATACTATTAGATTATAAGCCATTAGGCAAAACTTCCTACAGCAGATGTTTATCTGACAGTGCTGTAGCTAAATTTAAGGAGGAGATTCCTTCAGTGTTTAATTCAATGCCATGTCTGAATTTAACAGAGTCCTATAACAACTTTAGTCCCTCTGAAATTGATAATCTTGTCGATAGTGCTACAGGCTCACTACGATCAACATTAGACTCTATCGCTCCTATAAAAAGGAAATTATTAAAACATAGGAGACTAGCACCTTGGTATAACCACCAAACCCGCCAGTTAAAGCAAATAGCTAGGAAATCTGAAAGGAAATGGCGCTCTTCCAAATTATCAGAATATCGCTCAAATTGGCAAGATGATCTTAAGATTTATAGAAAGGCCCTCCGTAATGCCAGAGGAGCCTATTACTCAGCACTAATAGAAGAAAATAAGAACAACCCTAGGTTCCTCTTCAGCACTGTAGCCAGGCTGACAGAGAGTCACAGCTCTATCGAGCCACATATCCCCATAAACTTAAGTAGCAATGACTTCATGAGCTTCTTCTATAATAAAATTATTACTATTAGAGAAAAAATTAATCACCAACTGCCATCAACAGTTATCAGTGGCTCTCCAAGTTCAGGGACTTCTGTCAATGTAAACTTAGATGTATATTTAGACTGTTTTTCTGCTATCGATCTTCATCAGTTAACTTCAATCATTTCTTCATCGAAGCCATCAACCTGTCTGTTAGACCCGATCCCAACTAGGCTGCTTAAAGAAGTTGTTCCCTTAATTGGCACTTCTTTACTGGATATGATTAATCTTTCTTTATTATCAGGATATGTACCACAGTCCTTTAAAGTAGCTGTAATTAAACCCCTTCTTAAAAAGTCTACTCTTGACCCAGGGGTTTTAGCCAACTATAGACCGATTTCTAACCTCCCGTTCCTCTCTAAGATTCTGGAGAAAGTAGTCGCCAAAGAGTTGTGTGACTTTCTACATAACAATAGTTTATTTGAGGATTTTCAGTCAGGATTTAGAGTTCATCATAGCACAGAGACAGCTCTGGTTAAAGTTAATAATGACCTTCTGACTGCTTCTGACAATGGACTTGTCTCTGTACTTGTATTATTAGATCTTAGTGCTGCATTTGACACCATTGACCATGATATTCTTTTACAGAGACTTGAGCATCAAATTGGCATTAAAGGAACTGCCCTAACCTGGTTTAAGTCATACTTATCAGATCGTACTCAGTTTGTACATGTTAACGATGAATCCTCCATAAATACTAAAGTTAGTCATGGAGTTCCACAAGGTTCTGTACTTGGACCAATACTATTTACTTTATATATGCTCCCTTTAGGCAACATTATTAGGAATCACTCCATTAACTTTCACTGTTATGCAGATGATACGCAGTTATATCTATCAATCAAACCCAATGAAATTAATCAATTATCTAAATTACAAACATGTCTTAAGGACATAAAATCCTGGATGACCTGCAATTTTCTGATGTTAAACTCAGAAAAAACCGAAATTCTTGTTCTTGGCCCCAAAAACCTTAGAGACTCATTGTCTAAAGATATAGTCACTCTAGATGGCATTAACTTGGCCTCTAGCACCACTGTCAGGAATCTTGGAGTTCTCTTTGATCAGGATTTGTCATTTAACTCCCACATAAAGCAGACCTCTAGGACTGCCTTCTTTCATTTACGTAATATTAGAAAAATTAGACACATACTATCACAGACAGATGCAGAAAAACTAATCCATGCATTTGTTACTTCAAGGCTGGATTACTGCAACTCTTTATTATCAGGTTGCCCCAATAAGTCCATTAAAACGCTCCAATTAATTCAGAACGCTGCAGCACGAGTACTGACAGGAACTAGAAAAAGAGATCACATCTCTCCTGTACTAGCTACTCTGCATTGGCTCCCTATAAAATGTAGAATTGAATTTAAAATACTCCTCCTCACCTATAAAGCTCTTCATGGTCAGGCCCCTTCATATCTTAAAGAGCTCATAGTACCCTATTACCCCACTAGAACACTACGTTCTCTGAATGCTGGGCTACTTGTGGTTCCTATAGTCTCTAAAAGTAGAACAGGAGCCAGAGCCTTCAGTTACCAAGCTCCTCTCCTGTGGAACCGGCTTCCAGTTGTGGTTCGGGAGGCAGACACCCTCACCACTTTCAAGAGTAGGCTTAAGACATTCCTCTTTGATAAAGCTTATAGTTAGGGCTGGATCAGGTGAGTCCTGAACCATCCCTTAGTTATGCTGCTATAGGCCTAGACTATCGGGGGATTTCCCATGGTGCACTGAGCTACTCTCTTCCTCTCTCTTTCTGCACTCATTCATGTCCCTTTAATGCATGTTACTAACTCCACTTCTTCCCCGGAGTTCTTGTGCTTTCTCGTCTCGCAGGTTCTCATGGATCCTGGTGGAGCCTCCTGCCATGGTCCTGCTTGACTGCCATTGCCAATACTGTTGTTGCTGTGCACCTGTCTGTCTGTCTGTCGCTCTCTCTCTCTCTCTCTCTCTCTCTCTCTCTCTCTCTCTCTCTCTCTCTCACCCCAACTGGTCGAGACAGACGACCACCCACCTAGAGCCGGAGGATCTGTCCTAGGTTTCTGCCTTTTAACAGGCAGTTTTTCCTTGCCCTTGTCGCCAAGTGCTTGCTCATGGTGGTACTGTTGGGTCTCTGTAATTAATGTTAAAGAGTTCGGTCTAGACCTGCTCTATTTGAAAAGTGTCCTGAGATAACTTCTGTTATGAATTGGCGCTATACAAATAAAATTGAATTGAATTGAATTGAATTGAATTTTGAGTTAGAATATAAATGTAAATTCTATGAGACACCATGTTGGTAGCTAATCTCCGCCATGTTGGCTTGAAATAAAGATCATGTGGCATGAAAGCTCCAGAAGGTTGGATTAAGGTCTGAAATGTTAAAACAACAGTTGTGATGGGTCTTAAATACAATTGTACAGGCTACAATTAGATCTCAGTTTTAGGAGCATGTAGAACTCTACTCTCCTTTTCCTCTGATCCAATCAGCTGCCTGGACAGAAGACTAGGAAGGTGCTTTACAAGTACAGTGCATTTACCATTTATAGCACCAAATCCTAACAGAAGTTATCTCAGGACACTTAAAATTCCTTGTAAGAGGCAGTAATCCTGAGCAGACCTGGCTCTGGTGAGTGGCCGTCTGCCTCGACCGGTTGAGTTAAACTACTAAACAGACTTTGACAGAATTGGGTATGACTAGTTATGGCACCAGAAGATGTTTCCTAATGAATTTCTTTTCCCCTGACCTTTCCTCCAGAACCACCATCCGGCACAATGACCTCCCTTTGGTTGATGATATCTCAAATCTGCATTTTCATTACTGTAAATTAATCATGGCTAAAAATCTTCAAGACCTTGAGGATGCTATGAGTTTTCATTCGTTGTTGCCATAGTGATGTGGCCAACTTTGCTGTTTATTTTTAACAGTCTATTGTATTTTTTAGGGGCTACAAATGCTCACAAACTCATGAAAGTAGCAAAAATGTACATATGATATGGTCATGCAGGTGGAAAATCAGTAGGCACATGTATCATGTCAAAACTCACAAAAAGGCTTGTGTAGCCATACCTTAAACCCAAAAGTAAATTGGCTATTTTGGATTAACAATTAAAGTTGTGCTATTTGCGAGTTTTCGTTAAAAAGTGTGCTTGTTGAATGTTGAGGTTTTGCTAAAAAAAAGGAAATTGATGTAACTGTAGTGTACTTTGTCAGGGCATTTTAAGGGTTTGTGACAGTGCTTAAAATGTAGAAAATCACTACTAGACATCTGTGTGCAGTTTGTGCCATAGGAACACAGTGACGTCATCTGCAAAGCAGGTTGACCAGATCGACCTCAAATCGATCCAGAAAACCCTCAAGATGTTCATGATTGAAAATAAATAAATTAAATGTGTCCTTGATGTGGTGTCAAATGTCCATATGTCTCAGTGAAACAGGAAGTTTGATAAGAGTCCCAACCTGAACACATCCACATGCCAATATTCAGTTATAGTCATAGCGCCACCTGCGGGCAACAAAAAGTAAGCCTTATATGGCAATCATTGCTGGATTGACATGATTTTAACGGTGTGATCTACACATGATATGTTATAAGATAAAATGAATGGCCATTCTCTAGTGCAACATAGTATCACAGGAAGTGATATTTAAATCCTTTGTGCTGTGTCCGAAACACGTGAAAAGTCTGAACCGTTCATCAGCCGTTTTTTTAGATCCATTGTCCAACAGCAACATGTTCAAAATCCTGTTCAACAGGTTCACACAAACAATTTACTACTTTTTAATCCAAATGGGGATGGACTAGGATATACATGTTTTCTTCAGGGCACTGATAATACTACATTTACCCTGCCTGCATACACACACACACAGCATACTGTATTTCATGTAGTTCATCTCTGTGGTGCAGAGATGAACTACATGCCATTGTAAGCTTGTTGGTTCGATCCCCAGATCTTCCTGCCACATTTTGAAGTATCCTTGAGCAAGATACTGAACCCCAAATTGCTCCCGATGTTGTGAATGTGTATAAATGAGTTATATTCTGTTCGATGGGCTTTGCCATCGCTGTGTGAATGTGTGTGAAAGGGCGAATGTGGCATGTAGTGTAAAAGTGCTTTCAGAGGTCGGCCTGTTGAAGAAAACAATACTCCCCTCCTGCCACCCCCGGGTTCTTCTGCGGGCGTTGATCTGAGTGCCTCTGATTCTTTTTCTTCTTCTTTTTCTTCTGCCAATTATGAAAGCAGGAGCAGTGAGTATTCTATCACCGGCTGGCAGACAACTTAAAGCAACACTGCAACGATGGCCGGGGACACTGCATGCAAATTACAATTAACCACTAATCCTTAACAGACAAGTTCAAGATGGCATTTTAATTTGCCCTCAACTGTTCCTTTTCCTTTTCGCAAAATCTTTTTCAATTTCCCTCCCTGTAATCCCAGGTGCCACACCAACTTTGAAGGAGTGAAGATATCAATAGTTTATTGGCAGTGAGTATTAATTTAACGGGCAATAATATGTTTTTCAGACACTTGGCAAGAAACCGTTTTGAAGGATTTAAGGGGTTTTTATCCAATCCGGAGATTAGTAGGAAAAATAATGAATTTGAGAGCAAAAGTAGGAAAAGACATTAACGAGAACTTCAGAAAGAGATAAAAGGCCCTTGAGAATGCAGACTTTAATGTGTCATTATTTTGGCGGAGAGAACATGGTTTCCAAACAGAGAGCAACTTCTTCTGTAGGTTTTCCTGCAACCGTTGAACAAAATGTGAATGGTATAATATGTATATGTATGCTGTGTAAATATGATAATTTTAAATCAGGTACTAACACTCTTTTTGTTTTGTAAAAAGCTTATCCAGTATTGGACAGTAGCTAACCTTTTTCTTGTATCACATTTGAAATTCAGTAATTAGTTACTCTTTTACTGCGATATTTTTAGGGTTGGGTTGTTTGCTGTCTTAAGACTTTATATTTAGTCTTTGTGCATTCAGTTAAGAGACTTCAGCCAGCAGCTAGCTTCCACTGAAAAAACAAGAATCACATCTTCCAGGGGTGGCTGTGGCGCAGAGGCAGAGTGGGTTGTTCCCTCATGGGAAGGTTGTAGGTTCGATCCCCAGATCTTCCTGCCACATGTCAAAGTATCTCTCAGCAAGATGCAAAACCCCAAATCCTGATGCTGTGCATTGGTGTATGAATGCATTAGTTTCTATTTGATGGACCATTGTCTACACCTGTGTCAAGTTAAAACATTGGTCAGCAACCTTTTATATCAAAAGAGACAATTTTGTCCAAAAAACAACATCAAATGTCTGTCTGCAGCCACAAAACACAACATTTGATAATGCATAATGCATAGAGTGCACATACCTTCTGTGGCTGGGATGGTCTGCAGGTCTCGATTACACTGTGTTTCCTTCCATCTTTTACACTAATTCCGACTTTGTTAGTTTGTAAGTGTGTTTGCAGAAATGTGAAAAAGAAAAACAAAACAGAAGAAAAAAACCTTTAAATGAGGTGAACCATTTACACCAATCAAGTGCAACATAATGAATCAAACAACTGCCAGTTAAGTTTTAGGACCAACATCATATGCATTTTTATCTGAAAAGTACATCAGTTTGATAGATTAGATTTACACCATACATTTCTATTATAAAGATGAATATCAGTTTTACAATATTGGAATACCAATTCTGCAAAGCTGCTCAAAGCACTATTGGAGATTCAAGATTTAAAAAAACCCTGTCCATGAAATCTCATCCCTTCCCTTCCATCGACAACCATTCTGTCCCCAAGATATGTGTAAGCTCTTGTACTTGAGCTTCCAGACTCAACCCCCCCATTCTACATCCCCCACCCTCCTATATCCCTGGCATCATACCCAACATACCAGAAGGCACCTGTGGACTTGCTGACCGAGGGCCCTGGAAGCCTGGAAGCCCATCCGCTGACCCATTCCAAACTCACCCCTTGAACCAAGCCTTGGCACTGGGGGAAGGGGGAGTGGTAGTGTTGTTTAGGGATAGTTGGGGCAAGGCAGTGGGTGGATGCTGGCGGGTGCAGAGCTAGAAGGCCTGGCGCTGGCTTGAGTGCCCAGGCTTAGACAGGCAGGCCTGGGTGAACACGTCAGATTGATTTATGTGACGCCTGGCCCCGCAGCTGACCTCAGGCTAGACTCCACCTGTCCTCCATCCAACCAGCCGCCGCAAACCCC
This sequence comes from Dicentrarchus labrax, assembly GCF_905237075.1. NCBI lineage: Eukaryota > Metazoa > Chordata > Actinopteri > Moronidae > Dicentrarchus > Dicentrarchus labrax. The sequence goes on along the minus strand of NW_026136703.1, from coordinate 900,752 downwards.
TCCTCCCTCCCTCCACTCCTCCTGGACTCAGTGCCCGCCAAAGACTGGAGGAAGCAGGGGAAAAGGACAAGGAGGAAGGTTGAAGGGGTGGGAGGTGAAGTCAGCGGCTCCAGGTCATTGATCATTGTTGGGCTGTGGGGTTGTAAGGGGGAAAGAAGCAAGTAAGGGAGTGAGTGATGTGGCAGAGAGGAAGAGAGGGAAAGGTGGATCTGGCAGGCTGTGGTGACTTGGCAGCCAGCTGAGATGTTTGATGAACCAAGAACCAAGAGCTGTCTGGAGGTGTTCACTACTGTGGACTCTCATAACATGAGGCTATCTAAGAATATCCGGCAAGGTCCTGCTTTAAAGGATAATTAAATTGTTTTACAACTTTGGACTTATTTTGGTAGTTATTCCCAGGTTTTTTATTAGTAAAAAGAGGTTAAATGGTTTTAAAGAAACCCTCAGGTTAGATCAGACTTATTTAAAAGAGAAAGACTTCTTGCTTGAACTCTGTGCAAGTAGGGATTATTGTCTATGTTTTAAGTGTGCTCGCTTTTAGTTTTACTTCCAAATAAGGTAGTTTACAGGGCCTTTTCCACCACAGGAAGTTTCTTGGGAACCAAGAACCTTTCTAGGAACTGGAACTTTACCTGCTTTTTGAACAGAAGGACCATGAAGTACAGGTACTAATGATTCAGGAACTATCAAGGTGGAGTTTACAGGAGTCACTGTAACTGATTATTTAAACACCCATGCCATGCAAACTTAAACACATAAGGAAGAACTGGACAACATTTTCCGTTGTTTATGAAAGTTAAAAAGAAAGTTAGACATTATTTTTTCCATCCTAACTTTTTAAACAATGTGGGATAAAGAGAAATGGTCGTCGAGAGCTAGTGATTGAAAGTCAGTCTTCATTAGAAATAATACTTGAATGTTTCATGGGCATACTATAACAGTAACCATCAAACACACAGATTACCTCCTTTTGAGAGCATTTTCAGTCACCTTTTCATATGGTTATCACATCTAAGTTAAATATTAGTAAATAATGTAGATATGTCAAAATTGCATCTCAATTGCAATTTCTCTACTCTACAAATCTTTCTTGCAAAAGAGGAATGTGGGATTTCCTAGTTTGGGAAAATTTTGTACCAAAAGGGGCCAAAAGATAATTGTGATCAACTGTTGGCTTATTGCAACCTTTCAAATCATTTGACTGCTCATTATTCATTTTAGCAACGTTTCCGTATTTCCAGCATTCAGCAATAACTTTGGTGAATACAATGTTACCATAACTGATGGAAGTAATGGCCAAAACTATGAAAATAAGAACCAAGTTGTAAGAAATCTGAATCACCTTTTAAAATTGTTGCCACAACTCCTTCACTTTCCGGGAAGTTTATCCAATTAACTGGGGATGGGAAGAGGCAGTCCATGCTATTTCTCCCTGGGGTGTTGGGATCCGCCCTCCCAGCGGGGGATTTGATTGGGTTGTCTGGGTGTTCCAGCGGTGCGCCCAAGTGGAAAGAGGCAAAATGGAGGGGATCGTTGGCCATCGATACCCAATTATATGACTAGAAGGGGTGCCACTATCTCTCCATGATGGCCTGGCCTGGGGTATGTAGGCACCTCTTTGCTTTATGTTTGATGATAAATTGTTTTGCTAGAGGATTATGGTCAATGCAATTATGTCCAATGATGGAGAGCCACAAAATCATTCTCAGTGTCAAGCTGTGAGGTTCTTATTGAAGAACTGTATTTAAGTTATAGGGCTTGATATACATTGCTATACATTCACATGGTAATTTCACTAAAGGCCTCTGTAGACTATATAATTTGATAAGGAGTATCTTCAAGGGACAATCCGTAATCTAGATCTAAAACATTAACTGACACCATGTAAACTGACCAAAATGTTTATTTTAAAGGTATTTATAGATATACATACTGCTTTGTGTTACACAGTTAGGCATGAGGTCAACTGAGCAAAACCTACCTGAACCCACATTGAAATTTTCAGGGATTTACCAACTTATTTATTTCAAGAGCATTCATTCAAACTTTTTGTGAAGTATAATCATGTTTTGTTCCATTATAAGATTTTTGCCTCATGCAGTTAATTTTTTGCTTCTTATAAAAATGTTGGTAAATGCACATGATTGATTGATATTGTAAGATTCATGTAATCTAAAAAGATGTCCTCTGGCCATTAGTACGACACTAATGGAGTCCCATTACATTTCAGTTGTACCTGACTTTTGGCCAGCTGGTCAGTACATTTTAATTAAACATAGTCATGTGTAGTTTGTACAGAACACATATTTTTATTCCCTACCACACTGAGGAAAACTCAGCTGCTGTATAGACAGTCACTGAGAGTGTTGGCACTTTGTAGATCTCTGATTTGTTGGAGCTGCACTGGGTCAAATGGCTGTGTGAAATGGGTCAGGTGTCCAGTGAAGAACCCACAGTGAATTATCACACTGACAAAAGCAAAAATGGATGCCCCACTCCAATCCTAGTGCTGTCTTATTGCATTCATTAATCATTAATATGTATAGAACATGTGTTTCATGTTAAACGTGTTAAAAAAATCTGTTTCATCCATGCAATGTTTCAAAATGCCTTCCTGACAAAAAGGTGCATTAAGTGTATACAGGACCAGTGTGTAGGATTTAGTGGCAGGTTACAGATTACAATGCTCTAGCCTTGCACTCCCTTTTCAAGGGTGTAGTAGAAACTACACAAAAAATTCTTATTTCATCTTGGATCAATAATATTCTCTAAACTACACACTATAAATACTCAATTCTATACTATATTTTAGCCTATATAGTCTACAGTGTATTGTCACCTTTGTGATCAAGGAGACAAGCAGCAGCACATAATCGGTGAGAGAGCGACAGAATCATAGAAACATGTCTGCAGAATTCCTATAATATTTATATTATATTTCTGTGATCATTCAGTAGTGTCTGTGTCCCAGAAAATACTCCCACAGACCAAGCCACCTGTGTAACAAAATATGTTAGGGGTGACATGACTACAGATATAGTTTTTACTGTAGATGTTTGGTGAGAGTGGAGCAGGTAGACTTACCTCGACTGCTACAGTTAATTTGAGGAAAAGTCAAAACTACAGTTTGTTTTGAAAATGTATTACAATGCTGGTGGTGTGGGGTCGGAGGGCTGCTCCCATTGCGCCATCCTCCCTGTTAAAAATCACCACTTGTACCTTGAAAATCAATACATTCTAATGGTGGGTAAATTTTACCCATTGGCGGTTTAAGGTATACAACAGCCCTGGTGGTTCTGACAAATTTTTAGTATATCTGTGCTCTATCGTCACCTCTGTTAGTTGTCCTAGTTGTCCTCAGCAGTAGATTTTTAAGCCGAATACTCGCTCTACCCTACTTGCTATACATCTTAGTTTATGAATGCCACCTAATTAGCACTTGCTAACCGTAGATGTTGTACAACTGTGAAAAATATTACCATTTCACATCAGTGACTAGGACACAATTTATCTATAGTAGAAGCAGATTACTACAAAGCTGCATCAGTCACTACAGAAAACCAGGTAGCTTGCAGTGCATACATGTGTGCTCTTTGTGACCTTTTCTTGTACACGTCCCTGATCCACCACATACATTATTAAATATCACATAAAGTCCAGTATTGCAGGTTGGTGAAGGTAAAATTAGGGGTTGGGGTGACACGTACGGCCTCCGGGCTTCCACTGCAATAATTAACTCAAGGATTTTTTCCTTCAGCTCTGGTCTCTCTGATCCAGGTTGGTACTGACAACCTTATATCCCCCCGTCCCTCCTTCATCTGCCATATACAGGTCACAGACGGCAGCCCGACACCCTGAGGTGTCCTGTAAATGTGCCTGTGGAGTGATGGGCGGGCGTATCTTGATGCCACATTCATTTGCACATCAAGAAGGCAGAGAAGGAAGCTTTGACCCAATTAACACTGAGGAAAACAGATTAAATGAAGTCTGCTGCCTTACTCCTGGACATCCAGTGTGACTGTGTGTATGTATGAGTGTGTGTCTGTTTGGAAGGATGATAAGGTCATGCAAGGGCCACAGGATGAAAGTAATGCAGCTCTCAACCAATCACACGGGGTGTGGAGAGCAGAGGGAGCCTGACTCAGAGGCACTACCATCAGGTGAAGCTCACGCTGCTGTCAGTCTCCTTCAACTACACAGCTGATTGGATCAGAAGAAAATAAGTAGAGTTCTAGATGCTTCTATCTGATTGTAGCCTGTACCACTGTATTTAAGACCCAACACAGCTTTTATTTGAACATTTCAGACCTGAACCCAACCTCCTGGAACTTTCATGCCACATGATCAGTTTTTTTAAGACAACACTGCTGAGACAGCTGTGTCTCCTAGAAATGATATTTATATTCTAATACAAAACTAAGTATAACTAATTCATAGGCCTGCCCTTAAATTGTTATAATCAACACATAGTCGCAAAAAAACTATGTTAAACTCTGTTTGGGAACTGTATCTTGTCACCCTGACAAGAGTATCAGATGTTTGTTGCAACAAATACCTTTTCTCCACTCAAAAATCAGTGTTCAAAGAAAATCATTTAAAAGAATAGAATCAAATTATTATCATATTATTATTAACGCATTAATTAATTAATTAAATTCAATTCAATTTTATTTGTATAGCGCCAATTCATAACAGAAGTTATCTTAGGACACTTTTCAAATAGAGTAGGTCTAGACCGAACTCCTTATAACATTTACAGAGACCCAATAGTACCACCATGAGCAAGCACTTGGTGACGGGGGCAAGGAAAAACTGCCTTTTAAGAGGCAGAAACCTAGGACAGACCCTTCGGCTCTATGTGGGTGGTCGTCTGCCGGTGACAATTATTTTATCTCTTTTTACAATTACTATTATTTCAAAAGTCCGTTGCTCACTGGCTCTGAATACACATACAGACAAACCTTAGGTCTCAGGAGGGGAGTGGAGGGAGGCTTTAGCAGACTAGGTTGGACGCAGCGTGTGGGAGAAGTATAAATAAACAAAAGCAAGACAAGCTAACAAATGCCATAGCGAAGTATGCAAGATAGGCTCTATTGAACGAATGAAGGCCCGTATGAGCCTCCCTCAAGACGCACCATCACAAGAAGAATGCATGGCTCGGAGGAAAAGTGGGTCGTCCACTAATTGGAAGGTTGTTGGTTCGACTGACTCCCCCACCACAAGTATCCTTGAGCAAGATACTGAACCCCGAATTGCTCCCAATGCTGTGCATCGGTGTGTGAATGTGTATGAATGCGTTAATTTTTTGTTCGATGGACTTTGCCATCATGTTGCACAGCAGTAGAACGTTTCAAATAAAGTCAGCACAGATAGTGCAAGAAATATTTTAACTGCGACTGTGTAAAGGGAATACTGCTGTTAAAAAGCAACTTTTTTGTTTAAAGTGTAAAGTTGTGTATAAGTGCAAACCAAATGTTATTGCACTTTTGTTCATATAGCAGTACTTTTAAAATAAAAGTGAGCAATACACTACTTTTGAATTCATTATTGAATTGATTAATCGCTATCAATCGCAGTTAAGCAAGATTCAATTAAATTAAACATTTTAATCGTTGCCCAGCACTAATTATTATGTCTATTATTGTAAAATAGTATTTATAAGAACGTGTAATATAATGATTTCTTATTTTACATAGTATTGTCATTGTCAAAAGGGGGCCCCAGGCCATAAGCTAATGCAATTTGGAGGGCCTTGGCATGGAAAACGTTGGGCACCCCTGGTGTACATGACCCACATGGACACAGACTATTTGCAGTCAGATTGACAAATTACTAAACTGATTTAACTAATAACCAAAGATGAATCTGGACCGAGTCAGAACCTGTGTTGTTTGGACCTCTGTTGGATTCAGGTTACATAGCAGAACTCTAATAAAGTGAAACAGAAAGAGGGAGAAATAAAAAGAAACAGAGAGACGTTGCTGAATTGGAGAACGAGAGTCAAAAGGAACAGGAGGAAGGGAAAGATAGAAAGAAGAAGTTGTCGGGGATGAAGGAGGGAGGGAGGGAGGGAGGGAGGGAAAGGGTGGAGTGATTTCTCTGGGCTCTATGCCTTGTTAGATCTATCATCCCTTTAATTAATAGTGTTTTTAGGAAGACGTCTGAACTGTGTCATTTCCATTATTGGAAAACCCAACGCGATTAATGAATAATTTTCATTTTTGATCCATTATATCATGCTAGTTGATCTCCTCTTTTCCGCGCTGCTGAGTGATAGCATCGTTTTCTGCCCCTCGATCAAATTTAATTTGGCCCCTTATTATATTACACTGTTGCGACTGAAGTGTCAATTTTTGTCAGGCAATTAGAAGCTATAAACTGTGAAGCTAAGTTTGATAGGCATTGTAATTGGATTGTTTCGGCAATAGCTTGAAACACTTTTAGCTTTTTTTCATCTCTCCCTCTACCTGCCCTCCCCCCTAAAGTTCTCATCTGGGTGTGATTTTTGATAGGGCCTCGGTCTATATGTCGAACTTCAGAGCAAACAAAAGATAAGAAGCGAACAGTGACTGAGGGTGCTTGCCTGTGCAGAAAGTCGGCCGTGGATTTGCGTGGATGTGAGATGTGCCATGTGGTTCCACTTTTCTTGCCGCTGTGGCAGGTATTTGTCTGTTTTGACCCTGTCCTCGCCTTACCTTTCAAGACGCCACATTAGAGAGGTTTTCAACTTTTCAGCTGACAGAGAAAGTGAAGAGGCTTGGAAATTTGAAACGTGACGGGGATGCAGTAGAAAGTAAAGAGTTGGCTGATGCAATTCTGACACTGAGTTTTCCAGGGTAGCACTGACACTCATTTGTGCTTTTTTCTTCTGTGTTTTGCAGGGCTTAGCTCTGAAACTGTCTCAAGAACAGGACTTCTGAGGAAGGGTTTACAACCTAAAATTGCACATGAAGCCCTAAAAAGAACTTATTTCTCAATCAGCTTCTTACTTTTCAGTGATGGAGTCCTTCATGAACACAACATTTTCTGCCAAACTTGAAACAGTTTGGTCATTTCACATGAAGGTTTACTTAACTGAACGCTTCTCACTGGTTTTAAGTGGGCAGGGCTCAGTTATAAAAATGTGATGTCCCCTACTTGTGCACTAATCAAGATTTAAGCAACATTAAGTTCAGAATCTGATGACAGCTGATTAGATTATGAGTCCTAAACATAGAATGTGTAATTTCTGCCGCTCAGGGGTAACTTCAAAACAATAACAAAAGAAAAAGTTTGATGATGTCGTAAAGTAGAGTGGGATCATGGGAGGTGTTGTCTCCACCACTGTTGCAGTCATTACAGTCAGCTACTCCCGGTTAGGATTCCTTCAGTGTTCATGGTTCAGGACGTTTCTACTGGGAGCCCAATGATCCACAGAGGTCTCCTCCTCTACAAAACAAATGGACCCACTGATGAAAACGGCTAAAAATACTGAATAAAGCAGTTCCACTTTAAAAATAACTGCTTCTCTTCTTCTTCACTGTTGGGCAGACAAAGAACGTCCTGGAGGGGCTGCGAGCCAAGCAGCTGCTACCATTAGCTTAGCTTGTTTCTCTGATAACTTAAGATCCAGACGTCAAATGACTAAAATCCTTCATCCGGTTAAAAAGCACCAAGATCTAAACAGTGGATGGGAAAAAATGTAGCTTTAAGCTGGATAAAAAGGTCAATGTATTACAGCGTCTGGCAGACAACCACATGCACAAAGGGGATATGACGCCATTGACAGGCGACTGGTGAAAAATGGTCACAATTGGTTCATATTGCTGTGCACCTGTCTGTCTGTCTGTCTCTCGCTCTCTCTCTCTCTCTGTCTCTCTCTCTCTCTTTCTCTCTCTCTCTCTCTCTCTCTCACCCCAACTGGTCGAGACAGACAACCACCCACCTAGAGCCGAAGGATCTGTCCTAGGTTTCTGCCTTTTAACAGGCAGTTTTTCCTTGCCCTTGTCGCCAAGGTCTTGCTCCTGGTGGTACTGTTGGGTCTCTGTAAATGTTATAAGGAGTTCGGTCTAGACCTGCTCTATTTGAAAAGTGTCCTGAGATAACTTCTGTTATGAATTGGCGCTATACAAATAAAATAAAATTGAATTGAATTGAATTGAATTCATCGGCTGAAAGAGGAAGGTTTCTTTGTGCTCACCTTAAATTTCAGTTTAATGCCTGGACATACCTGTAGGATTCTGTGACTGATTGATTCTGCTGCAACGCCAACTCCCATTCATGGTGAATAGCATCTTGTCCGAGTGATAGGGTGTCCCAGAGACAGTAGGAGACATCTTGTCAGTGGCAGTTAAAATTTTGTATGAACAACATTTGCATCTTCACAATTTGGATATTCTGGATATTCTTCAATGATTTTGTCACCAATGATAATAATTGTGGTAAATGGAATGGAACCTTAATTAGTAGCATTAGTAACACCTGTGTTTACCCTGTTATTTCATGTTGAATTATATTCATAGCAGTGTGGTTCTTCATATAAATTACCATTGTTAAATGTATAAATTAAATTCACAGACTTTTTTGTGGCTTGTGTGAGTTTGGACTCATGACAACAGTGCTGAGAATAATATACATTTTGAACTACTAAATTATACTAAAATTAACTGTTAGTTATTTTGAAAGTAAACCATGATTTCATCCTGCACTGAATATGTCTGGTTTTGTTTCTACAGTTTTCTGGGTTCAGAAAAGAAAAAAAAAGAGAGATGGAAACAGATATACAAACAGGTAATGCTTAGTAAATTAGAAAATCAATCAATCAAAATCAATCAAACTGTATTTATATTGCGCATTTTATACAGTTAAGTGCAGTTCAAAGTGCTTCACAGACAATTGATGAGACAATAATAATAAAACAGAATGGAGTAAAAATTAAATAAGGTAGATATAAAAATAAAATGCAATAAAAATGAAACAACTATATTAAAAGTTATGCTAAAACTAAGTCAAATTAATTAAGAAAGCAGGCAGAAATAACAAACAAATAAAACAGGATATTTAAAATAAATTAACAATGACATTTACGAGACAAAATGCAATAACATAAATGAGTACAAAAAGGTCAATAATATCTAAAAAACATTCTTTAGTTAAAAGCCAGGCTGAAGAGGTCGGTTTTGAGTTTACATTTATTACAATTCATGTGACCACATTAAAAAGCAACAAGTTCAAACAGTGTAGAAGAACCTTACTACTGGTCTCATTTTTGTCTTACTGTAAAGCATAATTTGTAATGTAATTGTGTAATTTTACCCACCTTCTGGCTCTGCACTGAATATCGCTGAATGACACCAAGTATGTTGGCTAATACAAGTAAATACCTCTAAAATAATAGCTATAATTAAAATGATATATATAAAATGAGGCCTACATAACACAGTGAAACAATGTCTTTAAAACATGTAATACTTTTCAAACGCTTTTATCTAACTTTTTCCAACTTTAGGCGTCCACAAACAGAGACAAATGGTCAGCCCAGTCATCAGCTCAAACACACAGACGGACTGACTGAGTGGGCTGACCAGCTGTTTCCCACAACACACACCCATTTTAGCTGTGTTCTGCAGATGCCCGTCTCTCCCAGCGGGAACATTTGATTCAAAATGACAAACGCTTTGAGCTGCACTTTTTCGGCAGGAGATGCAGGTGTCTTTGTTTCCGATGCACAGGGGTTAGTGAAAGGTGCCTCCTTCACATGTAATTACCCACCGCCTCCTGGCATCCACTCTGAATGAGTTTTTCGGCAGGTAGTCCTGTCTGACAGATAATCTCGGCGGCACTGTGGGGTATAGGGAGGGACTGAAATTATACATTTGCTGAGGATAATTCCAGTTTCACGGGTATGGTGTGAAGAGTAGTGCCATGGACTCTTCTTTTCTCATGTGTTGAGCTCCTAGTTGACCTGCCATGTCTGAAACACCTCACACAGTGACCTCCTGTACTAGCTGGGAGGTTGGCTTGTTTTAATCATGGACTGTAGATAACTGTGGATGGAGTGTCTTTGAAATACTGCTAACTGGAAATTTTAAAGGAATAGTTCAACATTTTGGGAAATATGCTTATTCTCTTTCTTTCTGAAAGTGTGATGGGAAGATCAAAAAGTAAAAGCTGAAGTCAAGACATAATTAGCCTGGCTCAGCATGAAGTCTGGAAGCAGGGGGAGACAGATATCCTAGTCCTGTCCAATGTACAAAAGACTACCCACCAACACATATAAAGCTTACAAAATAACATGCTATACAGTACCTACAGTACAATTTCTTCACCCATAACAGAAATGTAATAAGCATAGTTTCACTAACAAAGACCACGGCAACAGCTGTATGAAAAAAGAAAAGTTTATTACATGTTATGGACAAATGTGGATTACTGTGGGAGGGAAAGGGTCGAGGGATGGAGGAGATGAAGGGGATGAAGGGGTAAGGGTTGAGGGATGAAGGGGTAAGGGTCGAGGGATGAGGGGAAGGGGTCGAGGGTTGAGGGATGAGGGGGTGTAGGAAGGATGGGTGAGGGTTGATAGGAAGGAAGGAAAACGGGTTGGGTAGGTAGATGGATGGAGGAGTGCGGCAAGACGGTCGGAAGGAACAGAGTCGGTGCTGAGACGCTGAGTGGGGGAGCCGTCTCTTTATCTCTTCGAGAGCCCCAGTGGTTCCTGTATTTGGATAAGAGAGTGAGAAATAAAAGGGTTCTGGGGGAGAGATGTGGAAAATGAGTCAAGGAGGGAGTGAACGGATAAGGTGTGCTTTGAAGTATGTTTTGAGCGGAAATGAGATGAATTCAGGGCGTGGTCTTTGTTCCCGAACCTAGTTATAAAACTTGCACATTGCAGCATCTGCTACAATGCCACTGATTGCGAGACATCATCAGTGAGCACAAATTTTGTGCAGGACATTGACATACATAAAGATGGATCATGCGTCTCCACTTCCTCCCACTGTACAAAAATGAATCCAAAATAGGTTGGCACCTTTTTATTAAGGTCCCGCCAATACATCCAGTCGACTCAACCAGGGCTCATGCAAAATATTGTACTGACAAAATTTAGCAAAAGTCAAATCTACAATATAAAACTCTTACTGAAAATGTTCCACTGGCGGACTCAATTGCCCCCCCTGGAGGCCCCATGTTCTAAAAAACGCAACAAAAGTGCCCTATTAGATTCCCCTATGGTAGATAAAACATGATCAAGTGTCTTCTGGGGGGCTAATCCTAACCTTTATTGGCTTTTTCACCATAAATGCATCACAACTTTCTGCGCACTGGTGCCCTTTTTTCTTTTTTTCGCCCCTGCCCCTTAACAGTGATACAATGAAATGCTCCATCCTGGACATTTAAAACAAACAGTTTAAAGCCCCTGAAGATATCTCAGGCCTCGTTCAGACTACAGGCCAAAGTGACCCAAATCACATCTTTTTGTTACGCGACTCAGATCTGATTTTCTCATTGACAGTGTGAACAGCACTGTCATTAGAATTCTGATTTTGGCTGTGTTTACAAAAAAAAAGAAACCTGTTTTTATTCATCTTCTTTCCTAAATTGTTAATCATCCTGGTAACCGCTGACCTCTGAAGCACACTCACCTTTACTGTCCCAGATGTATGTACAGTCAACCTACTTATTGATGCAAGGTAATCCTCCCCTGACAGCACCCCCACCCCTCAAAAAAAAAAGACACTGAACTTCACAGCTCCTCCAGTTGAAAGCTATAGAACGTGGGTGGAAATGGGGGGGCAGATGTTTGATTGCAGTCTAAAGTGCGTGTGTGCGGTAGCGCTGTTTTTGCTGTGTCTCAAATCTCAGAGGAACTACTCCCCCTCCCCACTCCTCACCCCCATAGCTCCTGGCATCACCCGGGGTGACGAAGGCTCTATTGGCACCCTAGGGTGATGGTGGGTGGTGGTGGTGGTTGCGCTGGGGGTGGGGAAACGGGGAAGGGGGGGTGGCCGTGTCACTCCCATGTATACACAGCCGCACGCGGAGGCACACACACACACATAAGCACTTGAACAAAACAGTCGGATGGATGAGTTTTAGACCCTGAGGCCGCCTGGGGAGACGGAGACCCTGACAGCATCTCAGGGGTATCGCGCGCACACACACGCACAATGCAAATACTCACCTACATGATGTGACTTATAAATGCTGCTGAAAAATAGACTATTCTCCTCATATGTCTTAAATGTATTTTTACATTTCAGCTTCAGTACGTACAGTACACACACAGACTGATGCTTTATTACAGTAATATGTATTTTTCATAATCGCACAGGCATGATTTCGCATCTTCAATCCTCAGCCTCCATAATTACCTCCAGTCTGCAACAGTAAAGTGCAGTATTAGCATTATTTCCCTAACATGCAAAATATTCATTGACTCCATTTAATTTGAGTGTAACATAAATGCTTATTATGCTGCTGAATCACAACTAAATTAAAGCAAGCTAATTATGCTTAACAGGGGGAAAAAAGAGTCAGCTGTATAACTGTAATTTTAGCTAGACCCATATTACAAATCACCTGATTCTCAAACTTGTTTCCCCTAAACACACACTTTGTCTGACACACACTCCAATCACACAATTTTTATCAATGGTTTAGTCTAGTAGAGAAAGAAATATGTGCTCCTCAGTGAGAGAGAGAGAGAGAGAGAGAGAGAGTGTGTGTGTGTGTGTGTGTGTGTGTTTGTGTGTGTGTGAACCTTCTTCATACCAGTGGAGGGCAGAATTACATTTCATAAATTAGAACCACCGAGTGTTGATTAGAATGCAGGAGGAAGGAAGGAGGAAGAAAACAGGGGAGGGAGGGGGCTAAATGGTTTTTATCTGAAACTGATGGACCTGTTTCTTTTCTCTCCTTGTGCCCTTCTTTAACATCTTTTATTTTTATACTAGGGTTAGATGCTGATGACAGACAGAAAATGCACATACCAAGCACACATTTAGTGTTTGAAGAGTTAAAATGCTTTGACCATCTTAAGTTTTTCAGACTTCCCTTTAGAATTTATGTAAACATGTCTTTGGGGAAAAGAAAAGTGCAACTTTGCCTTGTAAAGATTTTACGTAGAACAGTGTCAGGATTTTAAAGATGAGCCCCAATGTCTTTAACCTCCACCTCCCTCAGAAAATAGTCTTTTTCACACTTTTTAAAATGCAGTTTTAATAAATAAATGTTCATGTATATTCCTTTTATCTGGTAAAGAAATCTCTGAGTACTTTAATTATTTACAGTATTTACTGGCCCAGAAAGAGTCAAAATTTTAACATATTGAGTCCAAAAAATCTGGAAACTGAAAGGTAGCAACTGCAATGTGTCTGTCTTTAATACATACAGTGGGCAATTAGAAAACTTCTTGCAGCTTTTACTTATTTGCTTGTATATATATTTTGGGGAAAAGGAAAAGTGCAACTGACGTGAGCATAACAAGAAGAAAACATCTAAATTTTGCATATATCACTTTTTAAAATGTATTTAAATATATTTAGTAAAATGTTAAACAAGATGTTCATTACACTGCTTGGAATAAAAGTCTGGTGAAAAAAAATATTTAATCAATTTACTGCACTAATAGTACTAAATTATAAATAAACTGACATTAAAAATACAGGAATCAGCATGTAAAAAAAATATCATCATGTGTAATTTCACAATGTACACAATTTAAAACCTAGAGGTACAGATTCTGTAAAGTCCAATAAAATAAAGTAAATTGTATTATGTCACATAATATAACTCATAAGAATTACTGTAGCCAGGATATTAGTAATACTGAGGTCATGACTCTAAGTTCCCCCACTGGCTCATCCACACCCAGCAGAAAAATATTTTTAATACATTTTCAAAATATAATTTTTTTTAATGTTTGATACATTTTTATTCTTAAATTGGGCTTCCACAAAGTGCTCGCTAGTCTTCCTGGGATCTGCACAAAAACAGTTACAGTAAAAACAAACAGCAATTTAAAATCATACAGTGTCAATAAAAAAAGGGAAAATAAAAAGCAAAATAAATCTAAAACTCATAAACTAAGTGAAATGATTCTACATCTGAAACAATAAACAATAATAGCCTACAATGGAAACAAAAGCAAACAAACAACACCAAATAAATAAATAAAAACAACCAAGTTCCTGTGACAAAAGTCTGATGAAGAAAGACTTCATCAGACTACAAAAAGTAGTCAAATTTGGATATCGACTCTCCTCATAAAATACACATTTGGAAGTTTCAAAGCTGTAGAATGTTAACTCCACCCTCCAGGTAGAAAATCTACCAAAGACTTGACCTCAGTGTCATGGTGGCTACGGCCCTGACTTGGAATTAATGTAGAAACCATCAGTAGGCTAACAATAAAAATACAACAATATTCACTCAGTGTACAAAATATTTTCGTTTCAGCTACATTTATATAACTCACTTCACAGTTGTGTTAAAGCATATAAATCTTCTGTGATCTGCTTCTCTTTAAATCTCCCCCTTTGTGTTTTGTATTGATTGATTAGAACAAATTAGTAATAACAAATAATAATAATCTGGATCGACCTCATCAATGCTATTCATAAAAGGATGTTTTCGACATCTGCATGCAGGGACAAACCTGAATAATGTACAGCCTGGTGTCAGTACGTAAAACGGCACGTGGTGAAATCTGTGCATTAGCATTAGCTCCGGGTGCTAGTAAATGAGATGCTATGAAAATACATTAGAAATAAGGTCATGCCTCATGCCGGATCTCCTGTGTGTGCAGCCTCCTGGGTGAATGTGTGATTAGCCTAATCCCAGTAGTCACAGCTCTGCTCCCCTGATGTGGATGGAAAGATTCAGATGGTGATACGCTGCCACAGAGAAAAGCCATGTCAGAGCTGCTGGCAAAGAAAGAAAAAAACTCTCCCGTCCTCCACACAGCAGAGACGACTGCAGGAAGGCTTTCATTCCAAAATGCTAAAAATCTGTTGCGGAGGTAGCTGACATTCATCAGTCAATCACAACTGCTGATTTTTTTTTTTTTTTTGTAAGTTTAAAAGACAGAGTGTGATGTGAGTTTCTCAAAATGTCTCCTTCTAATTCGTGTTGTGAAATTTTTAAAAATCATGAACAAATAACAAATAATTCCTTGTGACATACCCCATAAAACCGACATCTGATTGGCCTTCAAAACCCACATTAGATTTTCTTGTAGAAACCGGACTTTGACTTCAATTTTCAATTTACAATTTCTTTGCTGGCAAGTCCAGATCCTCTTGCTCCATCCTGACCACCTCTCCTCTCCACACCAAACAAATTAACTATCAAGGTAAACAGAGAGGCCTCCAAAAATTGACATTTCAGCCCTTAAATGGTCTCTTTCCCCACATCCTCTCGGTCTCTTCCATTTTCACACGGAGCATTTTGGGTATTCAATCTGCATTGGTGACATCACCACTACCGCAAGGGAGCCTCTCCTCTTTATTCTTATTGGCTAATCTGGAAGCAAATAGTGGAGAAACACTCGGTTGCATGGTAATAAATAGAATATGCCAATCAAATTAAGAGTGGTGTGTCAGTTTGGACAGTGAGGAGAGTGATCCGCTATAGGTGGAGAGTACCGGCCGGCCATACCCTCATTTTATAGGTCATTGGGCTCATCTGGAGGCAGGTTTAGATGGCCCGTGTGGAGGGAAAAGAGCATGGCTGTGAATATTCAACCACAAATAAAAATGCAGTTTCAGCTCCATTTGGTGTTGGTTTGGAATTGGATTTGGATAATAGTTTGAACTTTTATTTAAAGGTAGGAGAAAAATGTAAAGCAGTATAATATATTTATAACAGTGTTTCTCAAACTGTTTCCACCACATACCACCTCAGAAAACATTAACCAGCGTTAAAATAAAGCAGCGTAGGCTAACCCTATTCAGCTATAGACAGTTCACACAGGAGGCAGGTTTATTCCTAATAAGATTAGTTATTGTTGTTGTTAATGTTGTTAAATCCTGAATAGACTGTGGATGGATACTATTGATGTTGAGTTTTTTGCCATCAGAAGAAACAGTTTTGCCGTATGAAAACCATAGGATACCATCTGTAATATAAAAATAAGACATTATTACTACTATTATTACTAACCTTTATGGTCTTTTACTGTCATGGCTTGACAGTTTTTCACCGTAAAATCTATCAAAAAATTTTAAAGTGTAGAACTGGTTAAAGAACCAGAGCTAATTTGTTGTAAAAGGGGTGTTCCTGGTCCACACTCCAGTTTGGAGCTGTGATTGCAGTGTGAACCATTCATTTGACCTCCACCCACTATCTTACCATCACATTTTAGCTCCTAACTAATCATGGATGTATGCATGTGCTACGTTCATGAACGTGACTACATAGCAGGATGAGACTGACTCAGCAATCTCATAGTTTAAGTATTTTCATTCACAATTTTGTATTTAGATTGTATTACATGTTTTAAAATGTATTTATTTCAGTAAAACCACTAGAGGTTCCCAAATTGGGGCTGGGGACCCCCAAAGGAGGTGCAACATAAGAAAAAAATAAAGAATTCAGTTACTTCCAGGTCAATTTTATTTCAAAATCAGAAATTGGCTTAAAGGACCTTACAGTCTATACAACATACATCTCTGTCTATAGACACCAATATGTTATACTTGGTCGTCTTCAGTCCTCTAAAAACTATTGTACGGATATGAATATAGATAATGGTGTACTTGCTCATCCATTATAGTATGAATGCTGTTTCGAAGCCTTACTGTCATGATGTATGTTATTCTGCTGGATCAAACTAATCTTTATTGTAGTTTTTTAGAAAAAGTTGAATCAGCGCACTGAATCACAGTTTATTAGAGATACAATGTTTTCATCTTGGACCTTCACCAGGCATCAAATTCACAAAATGAAAGAACTAAGCTTTTATAGTTGAACCACGGGGTGCAACAACCAATCAAAAAAGGAGCCAAACCTAAACACCTCAGAAAATGAAGACACAAACACTGATAAAGTGACACAAATTATATGTAGTAGAGATGGCTGACATCATTGTAGGACACAATAGACCATCTCAAAAAGGGAAATGGGATGTACCATTAACATAGGGGTATGTGATGGCCCTATTGACTGCAGACACCATACAGTGTTAGTAATCCACTTTTGCCATTTCAGTACATCAAATACGTTTTGTTAAGCATTTATTCTTAGTATGGTTTACAATAATACTAAGTTTACTATTTTAGTACACTCATTTTCGTTAACATTTAGGTTTATAGGTGTTTGTGTATAGGCTAGCCTATGTGTATATACACCCCCCTTTTTCCATCAATTGGTTTGTTTGTTCAGTTCAGACTTCTGTTGCAGTATTGTTTTAGTTAAAGGACCCACATCTAGTAATATTTTGTTGATACTTTTTTTTGCTGATGTGTTTTAAACATTTGCATCTTCATCTTTTCTATTGATCGAGTGTTTGTTTTATTTGCTAAATAAAGCTTTAACTCTCCCACAATCCACCTTGTACCCCTGTCTTTGCTGCTAGGTCCCTAACGGGGATAAAGATGGCCTATAACTAACTATATGTAGAGAAAAATAAGATAAGGTATGACCTAAGTGTCCTCAACTGTAGCTACAGACCTAGATACAAGAAAAGGTTGGGAATAACTGCTTAAATAAAAACCACAATTGGTATCATTTAGAATATTGTGTGTAGAAAGGAGCCTTGGGTAATAGCTTTGGACTGTTGTGAGTGATAAGGTGCTGGAGAAGTGCAGTTTAAGAGTTTTTGCCGCAGGGCTGGAAATTAGCAAAGTAATAAAGACATACTTTCACTTCCTACTTGAGCCACTTTCATCTCCACACTAATCATATTATGTAATCAGTCAGTTCGCGGAGAGGAGCGATGCCTTGTCCATTTGCCGGAGACAAGTCGATCCTTCCTTGGACATGGCGCTTCTGCAGATCAAAAGCTACCTGCTAATGAGACAGCGAGGAGAGCCGGAATAATAGCGAGTATATCTCCTCTGTATTCAGCAGTGACTTAGAAAGGCCTTCTTAGCACCTGCCAGGCACTTTGTGTTCTTCTCTTATCTGTCACTGCTGAATGGATGATGCCACCCAGGCTTATTTATATGAATATGACAGCATATCTAAAGACAATACCATCTGTCAAACAGTAATTGAAGAACTGCCTCCTCAAACAAGAAGAGATTCCCTCCTAAATCCTTTGAACCGCTTCTTTATGAACCCGGCAGCCAGACAAATACTGATTTTTAGATTTTTATGACATCAGCAAAACTAAGTTAATTATTCGGAGTGGAGCAGCTTTTTCATTTTTGGTGCTTCTGCTGAGACGTAGATGGTGGCGGAGAGATGATACATGGCGCATCTCAGCGAGCGTGATCCTTGCCGCGGACGTATGATGACTAATCTCCAGACTCCGACCGGCGTTGGCTCATTAGAAATGCGTTAAGCTCACCGGTTTGGTTTACTCCTTCAAAGCCGGGGGGGGCTGTGTTGTTGCTCCGAGGCATGTGAAAAATAGCAGGAGTGACAGATGAGTTGTGGAACATGGATGGAAGGAGACAGGCAGCAAAATGGAATGGGAGGATCTGTAGTCCGGCTATTTTAATGGAGAACAGAGAAATTATTCTTCAGACTGACACTTCAAGTTGGTTTGTTAATTTATCTGAGCTACTCAGACAAGTAGACATGAATAGAAACATTCATATGACACTTCAGTCAGAGAAAAGCAGCTGCACCTCCATTTGCTGCAAAGGTGCAACACAAACCTGCAGATCTTAACAAAATTAACTGAAATTAAACTGCATGTTTGTGCTACAGCGCACATACTGTACCTGCTCTGTATATCACACCTTCTCCTTTTTGTCTTCTTTGGTTTCACGACAGAGCATTTACCAGAACACAGAGACATTCTCTCCGAATCAAAGTGTCATTTTAAAAATTATTTGCATAAAACAGTCTCCGGTCTATCATTGGCTGACAGCTGACTGACAAGAAAACAGCTAAAACACAAAACACAAGAAGAACCTCGTCGACAAGCGTGTCCTGGTCCTTTGTCTCTTCCCTTTGTTTATCTCGTTCAGTGAGCCACCAAACAATCAACCCGGGGAAATGTATCATTAATGTGATTTTGCGGGCTAGCAAGCTAATGAGCTAGTCAGCTGTGGCACACTGAACAGCTTCAAAATGCACCCAAACATCGACTTTAAATGTGAGATGGATGGTAGATTCTCAACTTGTTCACGCCATCAAGACAGCTGTGTGAATCCAGAGAGCATTTAAACCACTTGTTCCCTACCTATCTCTTTATGGGACCCCTGAATAAACTTTATGGATATTTTATATTTTATCCAATGCATAACAATAACAGTAGACAACAGACAACAGATGAACTGAACCCAAACAGTGAACATTTGTGGGACATTTGGATGAATTTTGAGCAGATTATATATTCAATTGTGAATATTGATCAGAGATGAGTATGAGAGATGAGTGTTTTCTTCTGATTGTTCTAATAGCCCTTTGCTTGAAGGCTCTGTGAATATAGCTTGATGTCTACACTGTATCCGTTTTTTTAAACTTTATATCTTAAAGGTCCAGTATGCAACATTAAGGATGATCTATTGGCAGAAATGGAATATAATATACATAGGTATGTTTTCATTATTTAGGTTTCTTCACAGAAATGAATGAAATACTGAAATATAGTCTGTGCATATTTTATAAAAAGTTTTCTTACATCTTTCAAAATTAAGAAGGCCTCCCTACACATGAAGCTTTGGCGACCCCTAGTGGAGGTCAGGACCCGCAGGTTGGGAACCAGTTGTTTAAAACACAATTAATTATAGACATTAAGTCTTTAACAATAGACTTTATTTGACCGTATAGATGTTTTCAGGCACTTTCATATTATCAAGGCCCTGAAAACATATTTTCTCAATCAGGTTCTTGTGATAAGCAATGGTACAACATGAACACAGTTCTCCTCCCAAAATGCTGCTTCAATTGTACAAAGGCGTACTTTTGTGCACCAGTGAGGGTTGAGCAGCATTTGAATAAAAATGTGACAACGTGTCAATCAAATCTGATCAAAGCACACACACAGTCCTGATGTTCTTAAGTATAATTATACGGACGCTTCTTTCGAGGACATATCTCATAAAATATCAACACGGAATTTGACTTTGAAAAGAGTTTTATGACTTCAGATGGACTTGAAGTGACGCAAACTGATCCCAAACCTGTACAGGCACTCCAGAGGAGAAAGGCCACATACTGTACCACCACTCAAAATACTTTTTCAACTTTCAGGAACACATGTGTACGCCGTGAAGCCATGCAGCTCTCTTCCTGCTCAGATGACACCCAGCACAGGCCTTGAAGGAGTAGACAGTCGTCGGCTTCAAACAAATAAAAGACAAGAGGAGGCAAGGAGACAAGAAATGGGGCGGCGTGTGTGAACCCGAGCTCTGGCGACCTTTCATCGATGTTAGCGTATTCAGCGGGGACGCTGCCTTTCATAAGTGACACCTTGTGCTATCATAGCGGGGGCTGCGGTGCGTTTGAACGCCTCTTATCTGATAGCTAAGGAGGGAGAGAGGAAGCTCTCACTGGGCTGCAGTGACGGTGGTGATGGAGATGTGTGTGTGTTGGGGGTGGGGGGCAGAGATGTGCCCACGATGTGGCAAAACTTCCTCCTTTGTTTACGGGGAGGTAATTGGGACACTAAGCCTGCCGGGCGAAGCCAACCAACCTTCCCATTTTCTCTCGCTGTCATTCTCTCAGAACGACTGTGGCAGCTGTGGCACGTCATGGCCGCCGCCTCTCACCCCCATGGCTTCCTCTCTCTCTCTCTCTCTCTCTCTCTCTCCATGATTTCCTGTTTCCTGTGCGGCTCCCTGCCTCGCCCACCCACCTACTGCCGCTCGTGGCAGGCAGTGGGGGGGGGGCGTGGCCACCAGAGGGGAGACGGTTGAAGCAAGCAGGAAGGATGGCAGGCTGTACTCCCCCTTCCCCTCCGCCACAACCCCACCTTCATCCCCTCCTCCTCTTCCTCACCTCAGCTGCACAGACAGAGAAAGTAGTGCATGTTTCCATCTTTGACTCTCACTTTCAGTAAGTGTTTCTGTCACACTGCAGATTGGAAGTATTTCCTGAACAAAAAAGGGATATTTTTTTAACTCCATCAGTAACTGTACCAAAACTCTGACAGTAATCACAAAAAGTCCAAGAACTTTGCTTTCATTATTGCTCAATTTGCCTTCTAAGATAAGTATCGATTTTCATTAGCGTGAATTAATTATGCCTTTAAAAAAACATTAACTATTCAGAATAAAAAAACAAAGATAGCAGCAGATGTTGGCTGTTCTGCATGTACATTCATCATACTGTAGCTACCTATGGAAGAATGCTTTTAACACTTTCCTCCCCCCACAATGTAATTATCATCATATATCTGAGTCCTCAATTGATTTAAATCACTTAAAAGAAAACTTCCTCGACAAGCGACGACTGACTCCAGCTGTGTGAGGCCCTATAAAGGAATGTGAGAAAACTATAGCGGATAAAGTAAGACAAGCCAACAAGCGGAAGCGTCCACTCAACTGGTGTGTGTGTGTGTGGGGGGGGGGTAACATCGCTGTAAACAAGGCCAACAGAGGCCAGATTTGAATAACAGTGCATCTGAGTCGAGGAAGTCACCAATTATTTGTGCGTCGAGCGTTCGCAGGCAGCGTCTCCTTTTTTAACATCAGAAGAGTTGAACGCCACTCCTGCCTACAGTACACACACACACACACACACACACACACACACACACACACACACACGGTTAATCCCAGCAGCCTTAAATAATTTATCAAGTGTGGATTTCCCTTAAAAATAAATGACTTTGTTTTCGATTCACTTATCATATGTGAATAATGAGAAGGACAAATGAAGCAGGAAAAACTTGACAAACAACAAAAGAAGAAACAATAGACAAACACTCATTTCATACTTTCTGGGTGTAAAATGAAAGCATAATTTAATAAGAGAAATGATAACCTTAAGAGTGCCAGTAAGGTTGTTAATTTGCATCAGAATGTGTAAAAAAGAAAAGAAAATGACATCTTGAAATACAGGAAGCACACCCCCCCCAGCACACAAACACACTGTCTCTCTCTCTCTCACACACACACACACACACACACACACACACACACACACACACACACACACACACACAGTTTTAAGGCTCTCTTCTTCAGTTATGTCTGCAGCTGATTGATTTAATTAGTTTAACATACATGTGCATAATTAATGCCACATATTAACAGCTCTAAATATATCTCAACACATCTTGAGCGCACAATTATTTTCCAGGCGCCCTGAAATAAATCACATAATACCAGCATGCTTAACAAAAAAGCACAATGTTTCTTCATATACTTGAAAACACTCCATTAAATTTTAATAATTTACAGCAACACTTCTGAGGAAAATACAATATTTACATCGCCAGTAATGGGGCTGTTTCCAAACATATTTTTTGAGAGAATTTGCATATTACAACATAAAATCAACAGAGGAAGGATTATAAAATCAAACAAATAATTGGATTTAATTCTCTTCCTCTTTCTCTCTTTGTTTATTTCATCCCCTATGTAACAGTATATCATTTATGGGGAATTCATTTGACCCTGTATTCAACCTGCTGTTTGCCGGAATGTAAAACCAGTTTGCTGCAAAACATCAGTGTTTTTCTCGCGTGCTCGTTGCCGACTGCGAGGTCAGTCGCTGTGCAAACTGCACCTCAAAAACAACCTGTGAAGTCTCGATTCCCTCCTTTACCACCCGGCTCTCGCCTTTCCTCACTTCTTCTCCCTTCATTCTGTATTTAATGTTGCACAGCATCTCCCTAATTGATGGTATCTCCCCCAAATCACCAGGGTGCTATAGGCATGCATAGTTAATTATTAATGGAGAAAAAAAATACTATCAAACAACACCGATCTTTGTCTGAGGCAAGAAAAATCAGCAGAGTGTGGAATCAGGAGAGCTGTCTGTCAGACAGATTTTTTCATTTTTTTTTTAAAAGTAAAACACAAATAAGAGAACATGCACTTAGGAACTTAACCTCTTTTCCCGACTCCCCCCTATCCTCGCCCAAAAAATCAGAGAGAATTCAGCCGGGCGTGTTTTGCGGTGAGGATAAGCACCGTGGTTAAGGTTTTGCTGATTTTCATGTAATGACTGGCAGCCGTAACACCTGGCACTGTGAAATCTAGAAATTAGCACACTCCGGGGAAACAAATTGCTTTGTTGATGCAGAACGTTATAGAGAGGGAAAAAACAACATCAGTTTGACATTGGCTGTGGATGCATTTGCGTGCATGCTTTATTTTTCATAACTTTTTTAGTGGAACTGAAATAACACACAGAACTTGATGTCTTCTGTGTGCATGAAATGTTTGACCAACAGACTGCTGTATTCCTTTTGTTCTACAAAATATAAATCTGTAGTATCTGTTGTAAGTTACAAACTGCTGTGTATGAATCATACCAAGAAATATAGTTGTACTTGTGTCAAACTGCTCTGTGGAATCATTGGACTTACCGCAGTGGATCCCAACCCTGTTTCTTAAGGGATCTCTTTTCAAAGTAAACTGACGACCCTTGAGTAATATTTTTATGGATATTTGATATTATACTCAATGCATAACAATAACAGAAGAGAATAACTGATCAACTGTACAATGAACCCAAACAGTGAACACAATACCTGCAGGAAGTTTGTGTGAAAACCAGGGACTTGGATGAATTCTAAGGAGATTTTTTTTTACACAATTCTCTGTATGTGTTATGTATTTTTAATTTGTAACGATCACGCATACTTAATAGGTTTATTTGTGGTAAAGTCTGTGTTTTTCTTCACAGAAATGAACACAATGCTGAGATATAGGCCTACTGTGTATATTTTAAATGTGTTGTTAGCCCTTAAAATCAAGAAGGCCTTGTGAAGCTTTGGCAAACCCTAGTGGGCGTCCAAACCCCTAAATTGGGAACCACTGTCCTAAAGCATAATTTATAGTGAGTTGTACCTACTGTATGAGCATACACGCAGCATAATGTGCTTTGAAAAACATGTCCATCTCCAATGGTTTTTATAAGATAAATGAAAACAAGACTAGGTCAAAACCTGACTGAAACATACACAGTTTGGTCAATGTGCTCCTGACGACGTTGCACCTATTGATTTCGAAAAAACAGCCAATGGGTAAACACACTACCGACCAATCAACACTTAGCATCTTCTTTATTAGATTGGCAGTGCATTTTTTGTATGTTCTCTTAATTCTTTTTGATATGTCATCATCCACCCATATGAAAATTAGTCTGTATTGCTAAATCTGGCACATTTACTCTGACCTATAAGTCCTTGTGTTAATTATGTGCAATGTCCCTTTTTAAATAAATACATTTCAAAAACAGGGACATTTATTAGATTTATGTATGTAGTATCCTCTGAATACTTCTTCCCACACTGGTGTCCAATAGTAGCTTGGGCCCTGTTTAGACACAGTGTCAAAAGTTGCCTCTATCGTTCCCTAAAATCCGGGCCTAAATATTGTTCTGACACAGATTAAAGAACTAAAACCACATATGAGGGAACACATGTATTGGTACAAAAGTTAGTCAGTTTAAGCATGTCTTTGACCCCTTCCCTAGCAACGTCCGACGTGGGGAGCTGAGCCACTTCCACTCTTCCCAGAGGCCCTTTCCCTTCCAAGCCGAGCAGCGACGGAGGCATATTTTAGAGATCGCTCCTTCTCCACTGAGGCATCTTCTTATCCTGTCAATCAGCAGCCCGCCTCCACCCCGGCTCTGTGCGGGGCTGAGCAGCTTGGCGGAGATGCATGGTGATGATGAGAACTCGTCGCAGCCTAGCAGGGTTTCCTCCTCATCAAGCTCAGAACAAAGGGGGGCCCGGTCCGCTCGGCTGCTCTAAATACAGCCTGCAACATGCCCCAGCCAACTGCTTAACACGCTCTGCTTTTATATGTGAAAATAGAATTGTGGATGCTGGAATCGGTCACAGGAAGGAGTTTCGTTGCGTTTCAGTGTCAGATGAAGAGTTAATGAAGAGCAGCACACCAGATGTTTTCAAAGCTTAAAGAAAACCTATCCTAGAATAAACACTAGAGGAAGTCAGAGGACGTGTGTCTGACTGAGGGAGTAAATGAACTGAAAGTGAATGTTGTCAGTCAGACAACACATTGAGAAGGTAGGTCAATCCAGAAATAACACAACATTTTCACAAGTGGCTGAAATCCATTTTAAAATTCAGGTCAAGATCCTAACAAATGATGCAGATGGCAGCTGTTGGTGATTACAGAGATCTCAGCAGTTAACCTGCATCCCACCCCATACCACATTCCAAGCAGGTTTTGAGCATGCAGTGTTTTACACTGGAAAAGTGACATACTCAGAGGTGTCAGACTAAATTTGCCTGATTTCTGAGTGTGCTATGATGGACGCTATTGTGCCATAATACATTAGGGACCCTGAGGAGCTGAGTCACAATGGGAAAAATTTTAACAAACTGTGGATGTTTGCAGGAACAACAACTAACAGATCAGGAAACGCTGTAATAAAAGAATAAAGAAATAATATAATAATAACTCAACTAATAACAATTAAAGCTGCAGAAGTTAACTTTTTGTCATATTTGCTGAAACGTTCACTATATTCTATAGTAGTACAAAAATCTATTAGAAAAATTGTTAAAAAGAGAAATAATTTATGTTGGCCAAACGTTTTTGTTTATTTCAAACTTAAAAGTTCGAGTTTGACTTGAAAAATTTAGTGAAGAATTTGTCTTGAAAGTATGACTTTTACTTTTCTTTCTTTTCTTTTTTTTTTTTACAGTGCAGGATATACAAATATGTGCACAGAGAAAACATAAAACTGCAACTTTTGAGTGCCACTTCCAACTAAACTCCATAAAGACAAAGACTTTTTTTTCAAAGATTTAATATGGGATTCTTTTGTTATCCACGATCTGTCTCCATCTGTCTGATCAGCATTTGCAAACTGTTTTGAAGTTATATTTAAAGTCTTACAGTCAGGGAAATTTTGTATTCAAAACACTTTAACCTGCTTTATTTGGTTGGATCAGACTGCTGAGGCATATTAGCTGCAGTTTATGCATTTTGTATACACACACAGTATAATGTGCTTTGAAAAACAAATACAACATGTCAAATTTTCACAAAATAAAAGGAAAACAAGACTAGGTTGAAACCTGGCAGAGAGCCAATGGGGACTATTCGACTGACCAGTGGTGCATCCCAGTCAGTGATGTTAAAAGGACTGCATCCACTTTGTCCAGCCAAAAACTTACTGTAAACTGATTTTTAAATGATTTATTTTGCTTTAAACATAGTATAATTTACTAACTAATCAAGATTAATCATTAGATTTATCTTGCTAAGTTAGCTGTGTTTAAACAGAGACGCAGTTATGGTGGTGTTTAGGGGTATCTCACCAGCATTGCGAGGTCCAAAAATGGAACTTGCTAGGGAACTTTTGAGGCCTGCATAAAATAATTTTAGGCCTTTATTTCCTTTTATACCCTTCGGAAAAAATACTGTGGTCCATATTTTGGTGACCTTAGTGGTGGGTATGACCATGCTCAACAGAGGTGGTGGGTACTCATGTGGACAAAAATCACAAGTGTCAGTATTCTGTACCGATGAGTATGGTTTTAACTTGACCCCATCTTTAACAGTGCAGAAAGGGATCACTTAACTTGGAGGAATGATAACAGACACCAATAATCAGTGTCAACATGAAAGAGAAAATGCAAAGCAATCCTTTAAACCTAATGTTTAAGCAGTGAGCAGCTCCTTCATTTCCTTTCTACTGTGGAACAACTGCGGTTATTGAGAGCGTCTATTAGTCTGCTGGCAGAAAACACCTTTCAGATTAACCCTAGTCACTTGATTCATTGTTAATGTAATATTGAAAATACTTTATTATTGTTAAATATAGTGTTCTTTATTTTTGCCCTCCCACCATAGACAACCTTCTGCACACAACAGAACATTTCAGTCCAACACGACAAAAGAGCAAAGCAGCAACATGTTAAAGTCCATCATCTCATCCTGTCTGTCCTGCTGCTAATGAGGAAGGGCGTTGCTAAACGGCCGAGCCCAACTTTGGACATCGCATCTGTTAAACTGTCAAAAAACACTCACACACACACACACACACACACACACACACACACACACACACACACACACACACACACCTCCCTCTCAAGCCTAATTGCTGCCTCTCCTTGTTGCAGGCCTGTCTGTTTCGCTCTGGGCTGGCCCTGCCTGGAAGAGACTTCACCTCTTCCTCTTCTCTCTCTCTCTCTGTCTGTATTTCTCTATGTGTCTCTCTCCAGGGCAGAATGTCACCTCGGTTTACGTCTCTCCGACTACCACTAGAGGAAAGAGAGATCAAGTGTCTCGCGCTAAACGGACATCTATGCTAATCTGGATACAAATGGAAGTCTGAGCAGAGGCGAGGCACCGGGTACCGCACACATGTCACATTGGCTGTGCTGATCATCTCCATTATGGCCTGCACGCTGCAGGGCTTGTTTCCATCTACATCACATTGATTTACATGAAACACACATAAACAGGTCACTTTTTTTCAGTTATGGTTGTTAGTCCAGGAAGACAAGGTTTCAGAGCATAATTAGATTACATCTGTATAATTACAAACAAATCCAGTCACCCACTGCCACAAACACGTACCATGGGTGTGGACTTCTTATTTTTCAGTCTTTGGCAATCAGGTTTTTATTGATTTTAAAGCACGAACATGACTTTTGGAAGAAGACATAACACAACCTTGATTTAATTCATATGCAATAAAACGCAGGATCAAATCACAGCGCAACTGCTAACTAGCTAGCTAACTAGCCTACTTATTGGCATAGTAAACGCCATTATACTCACCAGAGAGATTGACCTGGCTGCTCATGTAACTCATGCATCCATTTGCTATTGTAGCCTATCTGAATAATGGGGTGATCTTGTAGTTCATCTAAATTATCACTAATATTAAGCTCTCATCTGCATGTGGCAGTGTCCCTCCGTTCCTATCACATCTACCAGCATTTAAACAGAAAGGAAGAAACAAATCCCTCCCAAGTCTGACATTGGTGATGTCAAGTGACATCGCTTGAGGACAATCCTCTAGAGACACTACATTTTTTATGTTGTAACTTTTTTCACATGCATTACCTGACTGATGTTCAGCATAACTTTTTCTTTATCTAGTCTATCATTTGACAGTTTCCAATATTTAGCTTATTTTGCCAATTTGAATGATATTCCAGACATTTCTTAATGTCAAATTATTATTATTAGTCCCAGGTATATCGAAAGACATGTAAATGTTGATGCTGTACAAGATTCCTTTTTTTCTGCTCTGAAAAAATGCAGAATCCTGATACTTAAAGCCTTCACCAATTCAGCAGAACAAATGTTATTCCCTTTTCCTGTGGGCTGACTAAATGTTCTTTCATTGGTTAACACGCCAGGTACATTTTTTGCACAGATGGCAATTAAAATAGTTTGTTAAACCCATTGGTAAGGTTCTTGCAAACAACTCTTTTATCACAATGGAAGGCAACACCCTCAGCTAAACTGGTATTGGATTAAAACTGAATGTGTTGTAAAAAGAAAAAAAAAAGAGTGGAATAGTGAAGTTGGCCAGTGAAATGAGACGAGTAGCAAGAGTAAGTCTTATTTATATCTCTTGGTTGGAGCTCTTTCAAGGTGCTGGCAGATTGAAGAATCTGGTGGGCGGCAGAATCACATAGCGGATGGCCTTAATGTCATCTGCACATACCCACTGCCTCTCCATACATAACATTAGATCCTGCTTGTGTTTCTAAAATACTCCATATAGATGATGACAGGGAATGGGCTGAATAATTCACAGGTTAGTGTTGGTTTATAAAAGTTTAGAAAGCCTTAGTTATTTAAGATAAAATATGACAATAACTTAAGCAGGGTGAGTTGTCTTTTAAAATACCATGGAAATCTTCAAAACAGTCATGTAAGGTTCTTGACCTGTTGTCCTTGAATACTTTAATTTGACACCATGCAGCAGGGCTGTATCCAGGACTTTACAAATACTGCATTGAGGGGAAGTCCATGTGGCCCCCTCCATCCCCTAATCATTTTAAGAAACATGACTACTCCCCAGAATTCATAAGCAGTATACATCGATCAGCCGTAACATTATGACCAGCTTTTTGTCAGAAACAGCATTAACCTGTTCAGCAGTTTGAGCTACAGTTGTTGGATCGGACCACACTGGCCTTCAACACCCACGTGCATCAATGAGCCTTAGCCACTCATGACCCTGTCTCCAGCTCACAGCGTTTCCTTCCTTGGACCACTTTTGATAGGTACTGACCGCTGCAGACCAGTAACACCCCACAAGAGCTGCAGAACTGCTCTGGCGGGGCAGCTGTGGCCCAGAGGCAGAGCAGGTCGTCCACGAATTGGAAGGTTGTTGGTTCAATCCCTGGCTCCCCATGGGTCGAAGTATCCTTGAGCAAGATATTATACTGGACCCCGAATTGCTCCCGATGCTGTGCATCAGTGTGTGAATGTGTATGAAAGGGTGAATGTGGCACGTAGTGTAAAAGCGCTTCGAGTGGTCGGAAGACTAGAAAGGTGCTATACAAGTACAGGTCCATTTACCATTTACCAGTCATCTAGCCATCACAATTTGACCCTTGTCAAAGATGCTCAAATCCTCACGCTGCCCATTTTTCCTGCTTCTAACACATTAACAAAAGGGGGGCAAAATGTTCACTTGCTGCCTAATATATCCCACCCACTGACAGGAGCCATGATAACCAGGTAATCAGTGTTATTCACTTCACTTGTCAGTGGTCATAATGTTATGGCTGATCAGTGCATAAACACTTGGTTTACAGTGGCGTATGATGTTGATCCATACGGACTGCTCTCCTTGGTTTGGCAAACATTTGAACCATAACACTATGTAATCCATTTACCATTATTGCAATTAGCAATATCTCCTTCCTCCCTGTGTCACCATGCTAAAATTCTGCTTCCTGCCCTTGAGGACTACCTCTTTGTGTAGTTCTCTCAACCAAAAATGGATAATGGGTTTACTGCAGAAAACAATATACAGTTGGAAATATGTTAAATATGTCCTCCTTTTTTATTTCTGTTTGTTAAGGAAAACACAGGTGTGTGACTCCCCCCTTCCAGTTGTACCTTTGGTTGTGCCCAGTACCCTGCAGTAAATAAAACTGGAAATTCAGATGACCAGGTGAGAAATAGGAATGTAAACAGTTTAGTAGCACACAGACTTATACCTCTAATTATTATTAAAATCAAGAATTTATGTTTATGTCTTTATGTCAAGTCCATGATTCTGTGTCAATGCACAGATTTTTATTTTAAAATAAATTAAAAAAAACATCGATATCTCAGGGGTATCACAGACAGTTACACCCTTGAAGGAGGGACTGGGAGTTTTTTTGCAGTTTTCTTTGCATTAAGCTAGCTATATATTTACATCTTTCAATTTCAATTTCAATTTAAATTGTATTTGTATAGCGCCAATTCATAATAGAAGTTATCTCAGGACACTTTTCAAATAGAGCAGATCTAGACAGAACTCTTTAAAACATTAATTACAGAGACCCAACAGTACCACCATGAGCAAGACCTTGGCAACAAGGGCAAGGAAAAACTGCCTGTTAAAAGGCAGAAACCTAGGACAGATCCTTCGGCTCTAGGTGGGTGGTCGTCTGTCTCGACCAGTTGGGGTGAGAGAGAGAGAGAGAGAGAGAGAGAGAGAGAGACAGACAGAGAGAGAGAGAGAGAGAGCGAGAGACAGACAGACAGACAGACAGGGTCACAGCAACAACAGTATTGGCAATGGCAATCTAGCAGGACCATGGCAGGAGGCTCCACCAGGATCGATAAGAACCTGCGAGACGAGAAAGCACAAGAACTCCGGGGAAGAAGTGAAGTTAGTAACATGCATAAATGGGACATGAATGAGTGCAGAAAGAGAGAGGAAGGAAGGAGCTCAGTGCACCATGGGAAATCCCCCGATCAGTCTAGGCCTATAGCAGCATAACTAAGGGGTGGTTCAGGACTCACCTGATCCAGCCCTAACTATAAGCTTTTTTTTATACGTATAGAGATGCAGTGTTGTGGGTGTTACAGCATGTGGTGCTGGTACCAAGTACTGGTCATATCGGCCCATTTCAGGCACTGATCCTCTACAAACACTACACATTTACAACAGGAATCCTGTGTTTCCCACTGGAGTGTGAAGACATTGGCTTGTACCAGCCATGGAGACTCTAATAATAGAAGGTATACTTGCATCATGGGAAGTGTAGGATCCAATGTTTTTGACCCACACAAGGAGTCCTCAGTGATTTCAGCCTCATTTCTGATGTCATGTTGCCAATGTGCTGCAAAAAATCGACTCTGGGATGAATGAGTCACTTCAAGCATTGCTGGCTGTAAGTCTCCTTACGTATCAAAGTCGTGCATTTTCTTTGTCACCTGCCAATACACTATGCTGCTTACAATCTTCCCTAACGTATATTGCCACGATGCAATCCTCTGCCACATTCCCTGGTGAAAAATTACCTCATCGAGCAAAACAGATTTCCACAATCTAAATCAATCGTCCATCCATCCATCTCTCCATGATCCTCTTTACAGTCTGCAGCCCTCCCATCCCGCTTAGAAACCCATCACTCTCAGCACACGGTAACCCTGTGCGTGAGATGTACAATTAAAACCTTATTTCTGCTGAAGGAAATTAGATTTAATGAACAGCGAGCTGGGCAACAACAGATGGTTCGTCTTATTGGCGGCACAAAGATAGACTGGGTGTTTGAACGCCTTCAGATCAAATGCCAGTGGTTATCAATTAGGAGTGGAGGTAAGGCTCCTGAAAACATGAAACAGAGCAGAGGCCTTGCCGCCGTGGCCCTCACCTTCACTGCTGGGACGGACTGCACCACACTGTTGCCAGGAAGAAGCGGTGCCTTTCCATATGCTGGTGTCAGAAATGCTGCACAAGCCCAGATGTTGCATAACGTCAAATGAGAGATTGCAGACTAATAAATAAAAAATGTGTTTATGATGAACCCTAAAGTCATTTCCAACACGGCAGCCAGGTACGTCAGTGTGGAACATCCTTTTGAACCGTCACACAGAGCCATCTCACTTCACGAGCAGCAAGGGAGCTGAAGTTTTCTTAAGCATCCTAAATGTATTGTTAATCATATAAAAATTAAGAAAATAAGAATAATTAAAAAATGCTAAATTTTGAGTACTTTTGGGAGCGGCTACTTCCATGCCGTCATTCTGCTTCAAAGAAAAAAGATAAATGATGATGCCATTAAAAGTGAACTAATTAAGGAAGGCTTCTTTTAAGAACTCATTAACTGCAACCTCATTTACATAATGATGCATATTAATTAAGTTTTAATGAATCTGAATTTCCAGCAAGCCGCATTTCTTTGGCCGTGGAACAAATTGAACAAATTATTTAAAAGTGTTCTTGAATCTACTTTTCACACCAAAGGGGAGAGAGAACGCAATCATTTGTAGAAAATCATATTTTTTTCTCCCCCTCTCCCCAGCCTGTGCCCATCTGTTAATTATTTTTAAATGTAATCATTTACCCTTTTGTTTCACTGCCTTCCAAACCAAATCAGGAGGTAAGGGACTGGCGCTTAATATTGCAGAGTGTGTAAAAGTCTGAAATGTGTGATTACGAGACAGATGAAAGATTGTGTTTTTGCTCGTTGTCATGTGGGATGTGGAGCGCTCAACACTTCAGTGGACTGGCTGTTAATGTGTGCTGTGTGTACTGACTGTACAAGCCAGCTCGCTTTGGGGTCTGTGTGTTTCCTGTCAGCAACACACATTGATGGTAAACAGTTACTTATGATCTGAAAGGTATCAGCAAATGTAATGTTGGAATGTAATGTAATGTAGTGTAATATTTCCAGCAATGATACTGATGCTATGATGCTCTGATGAAGGCCATGAGGCCGAAATACCATGTTTATCTGACATGGCCAAAATAAATAGGTGAAATTGAGAGTAGTCAATTTCGTCTTGGTATTCTCTGTACGCTACCCTTTATGCCTTGGGATGTACATCCAGGGTTCAACATAGGAATTTAGGACTTTGGTTTATCACCACAAACAAAATACTGGTAAAGGTGCACCTTTCTAGTATATAGATACTAAGCAAGGTTAGGAAGGTTACTTACAATGTAATCTGTTATTCAAACCAAGTTATGGTTTAACAGAGTGACAGCAGTGTTACCTTATTTTGATAACATTTTTAAGAGACGTTATCAATGTCTGCACTTCATAGGCACGTCAACAATTTTGTAGTGAGCCAAAATATTCTGGAAACTGTGAGCTTAGTGGACAGTACTCTATCCTTTAACATGATCATGTGGTGAGGAGGAATATGCTGCAGAAAAAAGTGAGCATGGCCTCCAATACTTTAGGGAAGCCACAAAAGCAGCTAAGTATGTATGCTGAACTTTTAAAAAGTAAACTTGATTAATTATTAACAACCCTTCTCACCTAGTGTACAGTGAATCTGAGCTTTAAACTTCAGGGAGGCTAATAGAAATATCTACCTATCTATCAAACTAATAAATTATGGGGTTTTTTTGCATGGTGCATTAATGTGATGTGGTGTATAGTGTAGACTTGTGTATCATTACTTGTACTTTTATAAATGTTTATGTTTTGTGAGTTGTTATTTTATGACGTCTTATAGTAAAAATTAAGACAGATTTCTACATTGCGGACAATAAAGTTTTTTTTATTTGTACCTGAAACAGTTACCAATTACATGTTAAAAAATGTAGTCAGTAACCTAATCAAAGTATCCCAATATTAAAGCAATGTAACTTGATTACTTTCTTACTATGGATTACCTCAACACCAAATATATAAATAAAAAGATAAAAGAAATGTCAATAAAATCTATTGATACAAATGAAAACATTTAAAATGGAAAGATTTTTAGCATCAACAATGTGTCCTGTTGCTCAATGTATTTTTAAACAAAAACATATGTATTTTAAAATTGTAATCCTGCTAATAATCCCAATTTTTAGTAAATGTAACTGTAATCTGATTTTTTTCCCCTGTAACTGTAATGAACAACTCAATTACGTATAATCCTCCACAAGCCTGATACTGAGGTAGGCAACATAAAAGCAGTGGAAATCGTGGTAAACAGAAACACTGAGGTCATGAGATCAGAATAATAGTTTGACAATCTAACCTCAAAATGTAAGAATATTTTCTTAAACAAATAAAAAGGTGATGGCAAAAACAGTAAACAGGTATTCTTGTCCTTGTTGGCATTAAGGCCTCATCATTTTTCCTCTGGAGTCTAATTTAAAGACTTCCTAAAGACATGTATGAAGATATACTCTGCTTGGAACAATAATGTGTGTCTGAAGTATAATTTCTATATTACAATTCTTAAAAAGTCAACCACCCCTTTACTTGATTAAAAATTACAGAATCTCTATTATGCAAATGTTGTTCATTTCTAAAGTTTTCCTGCTGGACACAAGATGTACTACTTTACTGTAAAGTCCATTCTCAGTGGATGTTTACTGGTGGCTTCAAGTTTCTACATCACACTGTACAAGTTGCATACTGGATCAGGATAGAATTCCAAACTGTTTGTGATGTCACAAATCATGCTCTTAAAATTAGATTTTTCACTGCAGTCACCTAAGTACAATTTTAAGGTACTTTGAGGTGTTTAATTTAACAATGTGCTACTTTAAACTTCTATTGTCCACATTTAAAAGGCAAATATTGTACACTACATTTATCTAGATTTTATAAACAACAATATAAACAATGGTTTATATAGATTATTCAACAAGTCAACAGAATACACAGTTGAATGTAGCACCACCTCGACCAGCTACAAATTTGCCATCACTGAGTGAATGTGTGTGAAAGGGTGAATGTGGCACGTAGTGTAAAAGCGCTTTGAGTGGTCGGAAGACTAGAAAGGCACTATACAAGTACAGGTCCATTTACCATTTACCATTTACAAAATAAAACATGTAATAATAGGCCAATAACAATTGACAAAAGGACTATTCAGCAGAAGTAATTTTACTTTCAAAACTTGATAATACTGTTGAAACTGTGCCATTGCTACATAAGTAAAGGTTTGTATTTACTTCTGCCAGTGATGTACTGATTGGTTTGATGAGTAGAATTAGCTATGTTTCAGAGAAAATATACAAGCGCAGATACTTAACAAACATATTGTATGTCAGCCCCCGGGTGTATAGCATTCCTCACCATATATTGCTTTAGAATCGGTGATAGAAGCATTAACAGAAAAGGGGTACTTGGTCGAGTATGCAACTTTTACAAGTGTGATGTAGAAACTTAAAGCCAACAGTGCATATCTATTGAAATATTTGTGGGCTGTCCAGAGGTTTGGTGTGGAGGCTTTAAGAGTTGGCAGATATATATGCTAATTTAATCTGAATATTTGCTTGGAAAAGCCCCCAAATGAGGATACTTGAACTCAGAAACATTACATTATTGTGGCACATGAGTAAAGCATTGAATAGAAATATCTAAAGGTGGCATTGAAAATAATGTTTTACAAATACATGTTTTTTTATTGAACTTAATGTAAAATCTGGCCATAACACATCATTATATTAATATCCAATTTTTAAAACTTTTTTTTTAAATGAATCTAAATAAAAAATTAAAGCATTTTAAACCAACATGGAGTGGCAGTTGCCCATGCCATCCATCTAGATTCACCCCTGCCCATACGTGATGTGATAATTTAGGGTTTGCTATCATACAGGATGTAGTTTTGCTGATTGTTACAGTATTTACAATTGAATTTACTGTTTGTTTGTTTGTTTTTTTTACTGTTTTTGATGTCTTCTTGGAATATATGTTACTTTGTGTGTAAAGTGTTTTTTATTCGTTTATGGTTCATTTGATAGGGACAGATACAGTATGCACAGACAGGCCCAAATTTGTGGCCGATGCTAATTCGTAACACCTGTTCCTAAAAGGGCTTTTATGAAAATAAGTTTTATCTCTTTATATGTCATCTACTGTAATGTATTGGATTGTGTGTATTATTTTACAGAGATAGACTGACTGCACCTGATGCTGTTGATGCAATTAAATGTACCACGATTTAAATGTTGATCCTGTTGTAAATATACTTCTTTAAAGTCTGCATTTTCTGTTCCTCACAATCCATATAAATCAATAATTTTCTCTAAAAAATCATTGCAGCATTGGTAACCTGTTTGTGGTGATTCAGATTAACAACACAAGACTCTAACATTTTGGAGACGCAGTAACCAGGAGACTGCGCTTATCTCTGATAGCGTGAAGTCAACAGCTGCTGCTATTTCTAATGTTCATGTGGTGTGTTTTCAGGCAGAAAAGACAAAAAAAAACCTCTACAAGCCCAGCCTTGTTTTCCAGAGAGAAGCACACACACACATACACACACACACACACACACATACACATGCACACCTGTTCTGCAGGTTACTTTGGGAATAGGTTAGAGCTCTGGAGATGGGAGGAGGACTTGGGGTCCTTCACGGATAGAGGCAGGTCGGCGCCACGGGAGGACGCTTGAACCAATAGCAGCGCAACACAAACAGTGCACTTCCTGCGTTGGCTGTCCCAGAGGATGATTGGAGGAGAAGTCTCAGAGGGTTTAGAGCCCACCCACTCGCCTCCACCTCCTCCTCTTCCCCATGGTGAGCCGGAGGCCTCGATAGGAAAAAAAAAAAGAAATTGTCGATGGCGTTGGCCGGGTACTTCTGACAGCGAGTGCCTACCTCGGGGGAGGTCAGAAGTCAGCGATTCATACGAGACAAGCTGGCGATGCAGTGTAACCGAAAATGGAAAGCAGATGTTCGTTAATTAGGGGAAATGTGACTGACAAGACTTGAGCGTCGAGGTACATGAGCTCGCCCGCCATCCAGCAGCTGTTGTTACCCGACTTCATTGTCAGTCTCATACACAAGTCACAGCTTCCCCACCGAGCCGGGCCCAGACGCCCAGCACCCACAATTATCAAAATAGAATTAAGCTTGATTGAATCGAGCAGATTTTCTCCTGAATATTTTTGGTGTTTTTGTCTGTGTGCTTTTGTGTGAATGAGCAGCTATACTCACACCACCTTCTGGAGTTTTTTTTGCTTCCTCCTCCCCCTTTTCCGCTCCTCTTTTTCTCCATACCCGTCTCAGCTGCATGGAAGTGCTGCTAAAGACAGACCTACAATGATTTACAAAAACAAAAAAAGATTTCTCATTTGGGGGAATCATACATTTCCCTGGATCTCTTTCCTGTCTGATGAAAAAAGTACATTTTTCACCTCCTGCAAAATTGCTCATATACAATTGTTGTTGAGTACGAAAGCTCATCTGCATTTTATTGCAAATCTGATTGTAGATCAATGCTGAGTGCTGCAGTCTGCCCACTGAAGAGTCAATGATCCTGGATACTGTGAGACCTTTTGACTGAAATGAAAATATGAGTGTGTATGGCCGCCATATCCACCATATATCTGCATGTGTTCCTAATAAACCAGAAAATATAGCAAGGACCCTCACACACACACAAATACACACACCTCTGGTCAACAACATAATCCTGTGAAATTGATGAATGGCTACACATTAGGCCCATTCAAACAACAGATGTTAATTCACTTCACACAAGCATTATCCGATCATTTGTGTCACGCCGCAGAATATGAATGACATAGATTATCTCAGATTTGGGGCCTCTGCTGGCAGACCCTGCCATCCTCCAGGCCTCTAGGTGACACTCCTGATTATTGCGAGTGTGTGTGTGCATGTGTCAAAAAGGTGCCATTACGCCTGTGTGTGTGTGAGGGATGATGTTTCTGCAGAAGGACACAGAAACCCCTTTGGACCCAAAGAGGAGAATGGTGCCTGATGGGAAACGGAGCCAGGGCCCAGGCACTGTTATTTATGCAGAGTGAGCTCACAGGTGACGTAACTCAGCCCCTGGTGGCCATGTTGGAGGCCCTCAGCTCCTGGGCGACGGTGGCTGTTAACAGCTGTTGCGTCTCTAAACGTACAGCTTGGTGGTCTCAACAGAACTGAATAGACGCTATTAATTCCTGTACTGCTTTTGACTCTAAACTCATCATTTCACAGAGGATTCATTTGATTTATTGTGTGTTTGTCAGCCTATTTATTTATTTAACCTTTATTTATTTAGGGAAGTTTCACAGAGAGGAAGCCTCTCTTTTGCAGGAACACCCTGATCAGATTTGCACAGTTACACACATTCAAATCTGGAAGCTGCCCAGTACAACCAGTCTGATGGTCAGTGAGCAGCTTTTCCCACCCACATTTATCCTGCCGATTTGATAATCGGGTCCTATCTCCCCAAGACCCAGTTGTTAAAATCAAAGTAATGGAATATTTCCAGCCACTGAATGTAAGCAATTCCATCTTCCAAGCTAGCTCCCTGCTTCATGATGAGCACGATTACAAAATAAATCTAGGATTGATTGATTGGATTGCTGGATTTTCAGATCGCAACTGCTTCGCTTCACCCTCCCCTTCCAGGCGCAAAGAAGAAACTTTGGTGGCAGCGAACCAGTGTTTGGTTTGTCCATTCCGGGCTACTGTAGAAACATGGCTGTTCAACAACACGGCATTCAAGAGGACCCGCTCTCTTTCTGAATATTATATTAGATTAGATTTAGATTAGATTCAACTTTATTGTCATTGCACAAGTATAGGTACTAGGCAATAAAATGCAGTTATCATCTAACCAGAAGTGCAAAGCAGTAAAGGGCAAAGTAATGTGCATATGTACAAAGATATGTAAAAAAAAAAAAATAGTAACATAATAGATATATATATATATATGAATATGCTAGCAGGATATTTACAGTATGAACAGCATTAACAGAATTAATGGAGTGAGGTGAATACACTAAGATATATACAGCTATTAAGGTGAGATATTTACAGTGTGAGGTTACTTAAATATTCCATTTCTGACAATAGATCCTCCTAAATGTTACACACTGGACCTTTAAATCTTTGGTGGGTGGTGAGTAACTGTGATATAGCCTTGTAACTTGGAAAAATAAAAATAACTTTCTCATCAATATGGGACCAGGACCAATAGAAAGTGAAGTGAAAAAGTGACCTAATTTACAACAAATAGTGGATTTAGCATTAAGTTTCTCTTTCACATTACTGAATCACTAGATGAACACCACATCATTGTCTTCTCAGGTATCTCTGTTTATGGCCTGGCCATTATACAGAACAGTATGGTCATTATGCTCTGTATAGATAACAAGTGGCTTTGTTACTGCAAAGCCTCTGTTAGCTGGGGAGAAGTAAATTCAGAAGCTAGGTGCACTTTAAGTGGAGCAGAGAGTGGATGCCATATGGATGAATGTAAGGATGACACTGACTTATGAATCCATAGGAGGAAAACAAAAACACATTATGTAAATTGAAAGCACATTAAAATTTCATAATATATGAACTGCAACCTGCATGAATGCATAGTCCTTTTATTACCAGCACTTAAATCTGTCTTATATTTATCACAATATTCTCACAAAATTCATCAAACTGAATTTGAGCATATGTCACTTCCAGCGTCTAGCTGTTACATCATTGCTTCCACTTTTGCTTGGGTCAAAGCTGATCTTGTTTACTCCACACACACACCAGACTTCCCCAGGACTCAGAGTCTTGCGCTGCTCAGTTAAATCATGTCTTCACAGCCGTAGTGAATGAAAGCCTGGCAGGAGTTATTTTTATTCTCTTTACCAAACCAAAGTGAAGGAAGAACAACCCTCTCCCGACTCCTACAACAAGAAGCGTCCCCGGAGGGCTACAACCGAAGCAGCAAAACAAAGAGGAATATTTCAAAAAATGTTGCGTTGAGAATAACTCAAAATTTGAAAGCACGTCGGACTCCAAAGGTAAAGTGTTGCACTAGCAGCCACCGAGGTGCTATAATTAGGTCAGGTGAGACGCAGGGAAAAAGTTTAACTTTGTGGACCTCTTTATATTCTTTCCCCCTGTCTCTCCAGTACCCAGGCCTTACTTAGCTCTTACAATACAGTCTATAACTGCTTTGTGCTGGGGACACTCTGAATTGCAAAAGCTAATCAAGATAGCTTTTAAAGATAATCAATTTAAAGGGTTATAGAAGACATTTCTCTGACAGTGGTTCCCAAACTGGGGGTCGCCAAAGCTTCACAGGGGGTCATGTGGCCTTCTTGATTTTAAAGCATTCTAGAAAACTTACACAGTAGGTCTGTATCTCAGCATTTAGTTCACTTCTGTGAAGAAAAGTAAATGTAAAGTAAATTGATAAGTAAATTGTAATAGAACAATGGTCAAGCACCAGGGGCAAAAAAACAAAGAAACCTAGTAAATATGTATGATTGTTTCAAATTATAAAAAAAATCACTGACAGATAATTCTATAAAAACTTCTCTAAACAGAAAATAATCAGTAATAATAATCATAATTCATCCATCACCACTCAATTTACACAAACATCTTGCAGTTATTGAGTTCACTATTTGGGTTCATTGTACAATTTTGAATATAACATGAATTATTCATACTATGTCACATTCAGTTTATTAAATGGTAGAAAAAGGAGTCCCTTAAAGGAAAAACGCTATGAACCACTTACATACAATTAATTGGCAAATACAAAGTAATATGTTTTATTTTAAGAAGGTTTTTGTCTGACTTGTTACTTTTATTGCTCTCTGTCTTGCTTTTATTCTAATTTGAGGCTCTTTGTGTTCACTGTGTGGGACAGCAGAAAATCTGCTGGAAATCAGTTCATAACTGAGTTGGACCAGCTGATAGTGTTCATTACTGTGCTCTTTTTCCCACCAAACATTGAAATAAAAACAATTAAATGAAAATGAAACCTGAAACGTAAAGTGGCTTCTTACTGGCTCACATTACCAGCCGTCAATGGTCACTGATCAACAGTATCTTCTGAATCGTCTGATGTGGAGCAGCCATCTTGCTGGCTCGCAAATTTGTCTGAAGCTGCTGGCTATCCTTTCAATTGCCCTTTGGGGTTAAGCGCAGCATCAGGCATGTGCTTAGCCTAATTATCCCACATGTGATAGAATCAGACCACAGAACAGCTGGATGGACATCACATGACTCTGTGTCCACGCCTTAGCCGTCTTTTGGCCTCCAGAGTGCAACTTGAGGTGTCAGGCTGCCACTGGAAGTGAAGTCAGCAAGAGTAGCCAGGCGGTTAGCAGGGTTTGGGGGGGGCCTTGGTCCAGGCGTCACAATGAAGCAGCTGGACACAACACGATGATCATCACTGCATGGTGTGCAAATGCATTCCTTTATCTCAGCTACTGCCTGTATGCCTCAGCCTTGTCTTGACCACCTCCAGGCAGAGCCCCCCCCCCCGCCAGACAGGCCTCGCTGTAATGGGACTAATTGGGCCGGACAACACAGAGGGACAGAAGCGTATCTTGTATGACAGGACCCCCCATTACCCATTCAACATCTGCAATATATGTTCGGAAAATGCTGACGCTTAATTAGCAACAAGGCCTGACCGATTAGGACAGCGCGTTTACAGGCCGGACAGTAATGGTGTCATGTCTCAGACAACTAATTGCAGCTGCTGTGTGTGTGTGTGGATAGTGATGTTATCTCTCCTGACTATCTTAAAGCAGGACAGAGGCTGACCTTAATTGCAGTAATTTAGTTAGTAGGCATACTGCATGACTTGCCGGCCGGACGGAGGCCATCAGTCACCCACATCGTCCGTCCTCCAATCAAATGGCTGCTCTCGTTACACCGCCCAGGGCCAAGGCAAGAGGGACTAATGAACAGATAAATGCTTTCATTAAGTAATCAAAACAGACTGGGCGTCCATGCAGTGTCTAGATGATCAGGCTTCATGAAAAGAACATGGAGCCAATGATCACCAAATACAGATGTGAGCGGTGTTCAGTTATTTCTGCAACACTTCTCCAAAAATTCTCCACTAGATGCCACTAAATCCCTACACTGGTCCTTTAAAGTAGCATCTAGACCAGCTAATGTAACACAGATGATAGATAAATGAAACCCCGTGCATGTCATTTTATATATAGAGGTCAGTTTAGTAGTCATGCTTAGTCACTGTCTGACACTAAACATTTTAAAAAGACCAAGAGAGTTTGACCCCCTGCTTGATTCATGTCCACTGGCAAGGTGTCACTTATGTTTCCACACTTCAGGTGGCAACCCCCAGCCAATGGAACTGCCCCCTGCTGGCCTTTACATAGAATGCAGTTTAAGACACTTCCACACTGGCTTCACTTCACAGACGTGGAACCTCTGTCCATTATATACTGTCAATGATCTGCATGTGCTTTGAAAATAATCTACGCCATTTCTGTATCTGACTTCCTGCCGGTATGATCTGCTCTGTGCTGCTTGATGTTAGTCGGTCAGGCTTCCGTCAAAAATAGACCAGCCACGTATTCCACGGGGAGCAGAGCAGAGAGATGCCTTCAGGACGTGACACAGTGCTTCTTGTGAAATTTTGAGCATTTTGTATGGAACGGGCAGGATCTGCTCTACTGACTGCAGTGGACCCGAAATGCGTCATGGGCTGCCCGTTGAAATTTGGGGGTTAGTCTTGTTGAACTTTGGACCGAAAAAAAGCAAATAAGCACAATTCCTACTGTTGAGAGCTTGAAACAGCCACTGATGCCTGGCATTATGAATCTCCAGTCTAAATGGTAAATGGACTGGACTTATATAGTGCCTTTCTATTATTCTGACCACTCAAAGTGCTTTTAGAGACTCATTCATTTACATTCATGCACAGGATCAGAAGCAATTTGGGGTTCAGTATTTTGCTCAAGGACACTTCGACATGCAGCAGGAGGAGCCGGGATCGAACCGACTTCTGATTAGTGGATGACGTGCTCTACCTTCTGAGCCACAGCAGTCCAGCTGCCAAATGGAACATGTTGTCACCTGAAAGCCCTCTATATTCTGACATATATACATTTAACTTGATTATTGAAGTTCAAGGCCACTGTAAATTATGTGTGGATGTGATCTTTTATTTGCATTTTCCCCCTACTATTCCTTGAATAGCAAAATGTCTTGTCTGTATATTTAGTCTGTGTTTGTACATGGAGAGCAGCGTAAAACCGGAGTCAAATTCCTTTTATGTATGCACATAGCTGGCTAATAAAAGTGATTCTGATTCTGACTCTAAAAAGTATTTTTATGTTTATTATATATTTTATATTTAGATGCACTTTCTAAATAAAAACAGTAGCTGAGGTAGACTGATGAAGTAAGACTAACAATATCTAAAAATGTTGGAAAAATGAGTCCACTCAATCTCTTTTATGTTCTGAAAGAAAAAAGAAATAATACAAATTTGGGGTTTGAATTTGGGGTTTCTGTCAGAGCAGCTACAGAAACTGTTTTATATGGAGTCTGTAAAGGTGATAGCAGGCTCTTGTTTGGAACACAGTGATAAAACTTAATAATGAGGCAAATTCAAAGACACGCTTTCCATTGTGCTGCTCTCCTGAATGCAACGCCACGCTAACTGCAGCCAATCAGGCGAACAAACAACACAGACCAATAACAAGTCATCTATCCACAATTTTCACTGTCCCTCTTTCACAAGAATGTCTTTTTTCTCCTCCTTTCTTTTTCCTCCGGGCAATCTTCCACTACTCATATACATCTGTACAAATTGATTTCCTCTTTACAAGGGAAGATAATGACTGTGGCAACAGAAATACCTGTAAGTGAGGGATAATTACACTGCAAGACACCACCCGCTGAGTCCCTTTCTCCAATCCCACAACAACATGAATTCTAAGCTTCAATAGCACTCAACACCGTCACACCAATGAGGCCGAGATTTGATTAAAATTATGGTTCTTTTTGCTCCTACTTCATCTATTAAGATAAGCGTCTTGTTCGGGACATTTTTATATACATATAAAGAGGGGCCGCTACAATTTAACATTTCTACCCTGCTGTTAGACATGAAAGGGAACGCGATGGGGTCCACCCTGTTACCTACCTGTGCAAAGCTACAGTTCTACCTCTCTCTCGCTCTCCCTCACACTCTCTCTCTAACAAAAGAAAAGCCGGGCGCTGTCTCGCCGATGAGACAAGGAAACATT
The DNA here is from genome assembly GCF_905237075.1 of Dicentrarchus labrax. Classification (NCBI taxonomy): domain Eukaryota; kingdom Metazoa; phylum Chordata; class Actinopteri; family Moronidae; genus Dicentrarchus; species Dicentrarchus labrax. Next base: position 856,377 of record NW_026136703.1, on the reverse strand, counting down.
GTTTACTCCCGTTTGTCTTGCACGCTCAAAACATCAAGCTCACTAAACTGAAGCAAAGCAATGTAAATGCACGAGTGCTCAAGGAGTGTTCAAATGCAGCCAAACTGGGTCGTAACATCTCTCTGTATGTTATATGTTGTAATCTACGGAGATCAAGGGTATATACTGTACATTGCGCTGTGTGAGTGCTCAGCGACAAATTGCATCCAGCATTCAATAATAAAAGACATATTCAGCCAGTGGAAATGTGCAGTGATGAACTCTTATCGTAATCACTGATGATAATCGTTTCAGAAGAGCATTGTCCTGCTCATTTTGGCTGTTATTACTGAATCCACGCTGCCTTTGAAATATTCCCATTGTCTTTTTATTGTTCTTATTATTGTGTTTGATCACTGATATCACTGTCGCTTATTAAGTTCAATTTGTTATTGTACAAATGATGAAATGAATCCGCTCAAACAACACTTGAATCGGTGAGAAAAGCCTCAACTCTTTCAATGATTATCTCCTCTCATTAGTAACCATTTCTCAAATCTAAATCAAAGGCACTCTCTTCCAATTTTTTTTCCTGAAAGTCTTCAAATGGGTGCCAAGAACGAGGCCCAAACTTCCAAAACAAGCCTCTTAAGCGAGCGAAAGGAAGGGAACGAAAAGAGAAAAATACAATTGTTGGAAACAAATGAGAAAGGACAAGTTTATATATTCTGAAGTAAGAAATAAAAGGTATGCAGATGTCTTCTCATCCTTCTCCTTCCCAGGTGACAGGTATGTCAGGGCCCTGAAAGCCCTCGCAGTATAATTACACACCATCCTATCTCCCCCCAGCAAAGGAGGTGTTGCTCGAACAGGAGCGTTGCGCTATCAGATCCCTGCGACTCAAGAAGGGGAACCCAGGGGAATCACATCTTTAACAAAGCCTATCTCTGCTGCCTTTAAATATCTCTAAGTGCAACCCCCCACCCACCACCCCTTCCTCCGCCTTCTCTCCCCCCATTCCCACCCATCCCTCCAGGCCTGTCTCCATTTTCTGTTTCTCCAACCAAAGATTTCTGAAGTTGTCTTGTTTCTATTTTTTTTTTTTTATTCAGCGAGGCAATGGTTTAGAGTCAGGTGAATGGCACCAAAGTCTAATGATGAACATCCTGAATGTCCCTCGAGTCCCACTTTCTGTTTCTGAGTGAATGGTCTGATGTCTGCCAGGTCTCTTTAATGGGACATCAAACCTGGAGCCGGTAGAGGGAGGAACGTCACACGCGCAAACAGAGAGGAAGCGGCACTGGTCCTCAAGACAGATGCTCAGGATTGATCAGAGGCCTTCCCACGCTGTGACACAACCAGAGAGATGTCTTATTATAAATTTAGTAAATGCAGCTGAGAGGGGAGAATACACAGAGTTTAGCATCAGCACACAACATAACTTGATCTTTTTCACCTTGAAAATTAAATGTTGTGGGCAACTGAGGCAATCTTACCATATACACATAAATATAATAAACCACCTAAGGTGAGAAAATTGTGTATTAAAGGTCCAGTGTGTAACATTTAAGAGGATCTACTGGTAGAAATGGTATATAATATTTATAGCTATGCTTTCATTAGTGGAAAATCACCTGAAAATAAGAAAATAAGGGTTTTTACCTTAGAGTGAGCCTTTTTTATCTACAGACGCCGTGGCTACCTTCCATGGAGTCCACCATGTTGAACCAACATTTTTTCTACAAACCAAACACTAGCTCTAGATAGGAGCGTCTTGGTGTGTATTGCGGCCAGCTTAGTTTCTCCTACACGCTTGGAAAGGGAGGGAGAAGCAAGAGAGTTGCAGTCAGTAACTATAACATGTAGCTAAATCCTACACACTGGCCCTTTAGAAAGAAAAATCTAAAAAGAAATATCAAAACTATACGTTAAATATAGATATTGTTAGATATATTGTTAGATGTATGTTTTTTTTTTTCCAGTTCTAGCATTGCTGAACAAGGCCAAATTAACAAAGTAGGTGACCCCAGGGCACAACTCTGCTGTGGGCCCAAACACACCCGGCTCACTCTCTTCTCCAGACTACACATGAAAGTTTCATTGTATTTTGGCCACAATCCATGATACTAAGCTGCTATCTTATTTTTTCCCTTTTTATTTTGTTGCGTTGCATTGTGTTACATTGGTTACTCGGTTTCTGTCCACACTGAATCTGTTCACTTCTGCTGTCATGTAAACGGTGGTAAATGGTAAATGGACTGTACTTATATAGCACCTTTCTGGTTTCCGACCACTAAAAGTGCTTTATACTACATGCCCCATTTACCCATTCACACATATTCATACAGTGATTGCAGAGACTGCCATACAAGGTGCCCTGCTATTACAGCTATAATATGCAACATTTTAGAATTAAAAGGTGTATTAACTCTAGAGCTATGTTCTATATGTAGTTGAGTTGTGTACTTACCAAACTCAGAGAAATCCTTCATTTTATTCAGGTAACATTTCACCGACTTTCACATTGACTGTCAATGCTGTCATTTATGCATGCGTCAGCGTTGTGGTTGTCTGCCAGAAGCTGTCATAAATAGACTTTTTATCCAGTTTGAAGCCACATTTTTACCATCCACTGTTTAGAGCTTGATGCTTTTTAACTTTGAACCGGATGAAGGATTTTAGTCATCGAACATCTGGATCTTGAGTTATCAGAGAAAAAAGCTGAGCTAATGTAAGCAGCAGCTTGGCTCGCAGCCCTTTTGGGGAACAGAACAAATTCTGCTGCTGGTGCTGAAGATGAGATTTATCACAGAAAACATACTGGTGAATTTAATATCACAAGTAAAGAAAATGAGGATGGATGGAAGGTGATTGGAAACAAAATCAATACCAGCTATTCTATTCTCTCCAATGAGTAAGCAAAAACTGTACATAACATAATATTGATTTTATTCTCAAATTTTTATAGCAGGGGCAAGTAAAGGATTTTCACTTTTTATTAGTAGCCTATGCTTTTATTAGTAGGATAGAGGTCTGGTAATTCTATTAATTTATTTATTAATTTATTTTTAAAAAAAGAGTTTTTCCCAGACCCTTAAACTATGATCCAGTTGGTTTGGAGGGTAGTCAGAGCAATCATTTTGAATCTTTGGGTCATCTTATACAATATTTATCATTTCTAAAACTGCATTTGTAACTAAATATGTTTTCATTTCTGTGAATGCCATAAAATTATCTTTTTCTATTAACTGAAAACTGAAATATGACAACTTACACTTCCATATGCATTATAGAAAGCAGAGAAAGATACGCTGTGACATGTTTGTGTCAAAATAGCCGGAGACAGACAAATAAAATCATTAAAATGACGCTTATACTCCTCATCAATTCACAAACCTTAATTACATTTATACTGACTAAAAGAAGGTTAATTGTTATTTTAAAAAGAAGATAAATTATCAGATGCTACATCAAGACAACAGTCTGTTACTGGTCATACAGTGCTGATGAAATAAACTGGTGTTAACTGGAGGCGGCTTTCTTATATGTTATACATAGACTCTTTAAATGTGGTATACAGTACAGAGGTATATTGTGTCAAAGTCATTTTCGACTTTTAACCTCTACAACTTTACTACAAACACCTGCTTTGCAGCCAAACAGCATTCAAACCCACCCAGCTACAAGTAGTGAAGCTTTTCTTGAAGAAAATGTATGTCATTGCTGTCATCACTAATTTGCATGATGTAAGGATGACTTTAAATAGTAATCATATTCAATTCAATTCAATTCAATTCAATTTTATTTGTATAGCGCCAATTCATAACAGAAGTTATCTCAGGAGACTTTTCAAATAGAGCAGGTCTAGACCGAACTCCTTATAACATTATTTACAGAGACCCAACAGTACCACCATAAGCAAGACCTTGGCGACAAGGGCAAGGAAACACTGCCTGTTAAAAGGCAGAAACCTAGGACAGATCCTTCGGCTCTAGGTGGGTGGTCGTCTGCCTCAACCATCATATGAAAATTGCTTAACTTGCATTGGCTGAATTATAGATGTAGTGGCAGCTAATGGGGCTGAAAACACTGTCAGGCTGTAAACAGGTGCTGACATCTAAATACAATGGATGTTTACGTGTTTTTAAAACTTAATTTACTACAGTTAGCAATGAGAAAAGTCAAAGAACATCAACATACAGTTACATAAAAGTTGACATATCAGTTGTTTTGGTGGAATTAATAAAAACTGCTGAAAGGACAAGACATCCTAATGGCCAAATGCTTAATACCGCAACATTCCTGGTTTGATTCCAGGAATCAAATGAATGCATCATAGGCAAAAACAGCAAAAATAATCCATAAAAAATCACTCATTTCAATCATTAAATATAACAATGAAAACATGATGGCTCATGGTAAACGCTAAATGAACTGTACTTACATAGCGGCAGCAATGTGCTGTACACATGCCACACCCACCCCATTCACTCACAGTCATACACCAATGCACAGCTTCGGGAGCAATGTGGGGTTCAATGTCTTGCTCAAGGACACTTTGACGTGCAGCAACATGCGAAGGGAGCCAGGGATTGAACCGCCAACCTTCCGATTAGTGGACGACTCGATCTACCTCTGAGCCACAGCCACCCTCATTGGATCCTTGACTAAAAACACAGGAAATTGCATCAAAGTACGTACAAATGTCGATATATGAAGGGTAAATTTGAGCTGTAGGTGAACAGAAAAAGGCACTTAAGTTTGCCAAAAACAAGATCAGTGAGATTCCTACTATTTGCTTATTTTAGTGGAAACCCAAAGTTTTGAACAATATCAAATATGTCAGGTTGAAGTTTGGAAATAATGTGTTTAAGATGTTCCCATTTCATGGCATTGTAAAGTTTTGGGTTTGAATATTTCACTCAGTCTGAACATAATATAGCTTCTGAGCTGGCAGAAGCTAATACAGAATATCCATGCAATAAGTGTGAAATAGTTATTTTAACATCTTTAAAGTCAGTTAAGGGGAAATTAAATAGGGAAAAGGATTTTAAGAGGTCAAATCCCAAACAACAAAAGGTCCTTTCGAAGAAAGTATCTCTGTATCTCTCAGCATTAAATATTAGCTCATGCCATGGTGTATCTGTTGTAATCCTCTCGTTGATCATCCTCAAAAAGGCTGTGGAGTGTGGAAGGCGCTATGTAAGGTGTGCAACGCTAACCTAAGTAGGTCAAACTATCTGCAAAGAACGCAACTCCACAAACTTTCCATCATCGACACCATCACAGTGAGGGTGGGGGGGGAGAAAAAACAATTCACTTGTCACAAACTTGACACCTTTCTCATTTTCCAGAGGAGGAGGAGGAGGTGAGGGAGAAAAGAAAGAAGAGAAAAAAACTCCAAAGGAGTGTTTCATTGTTCTGAAGTTTCCCTCCCTTTTTGCTTTGCCTATCGTTGCCACTGAAATCAACACTTACCTCGTCAATGACAACCTGGCAAATTGCCAGACATTAAGGGGTAGTGCACAGGGCCTGCAGTGTGTGTATGGATGGAGGGTATTTGTGTGTGTGTGTGTGTAGCGGGGGTGACTGTGTAATGCATGGTCCCAAGGGTAGCAGGCAGGATGCTAAAATAGCTCCTTGCTCGCTCCTGTTCCAGTGCAGGTTGGGGTTTTTGTTAAAAGATTCCAGACTTTTTTTTTTCCCAGCCACAGAAAAACCTGTGAAAACAGGAGCAGGTTTCGTCTTCAGGGACCCCATTACAAGGCATTGTGAAATTAACCAAGCTTGATTAAACCGACTGAGCTCTCAGACAAAACGATCCCTATAATCACAGCTGGAAAGACAAAAAGCTAAATTCCGCATGGAATAATAAGACTGCTCTCCTTGCATTTTTCTTAATTTAAAAAAAAGGTAGCGCAGATTTGGGAGAAATATACAGCATGTAAGAATGACAAAATAGCCAAAGCCAACGGCTCTTCTACAAAATTTCCTCACATTTCATAGCGTAGCAGCAACACCAGTACAAGAGGAGGAAAAATCTCACGCATGTAAAAGGCTGTGAGATTCAGATGCAGGCTTTAACCTGAGGACAGGTTTTTTTTGGGACTCCTCTGATGCTTTTCGTGCTACACACACAGTATAGGAAGCAACCAGATTGCAGCAGAGCTCAGTGGAGGAATAATCACTGCCAGGGCAAATCCATCTGTTTTGCGATAACGGTACATTTCAGAGAAGTTGTCCGACACATCGGCTCTGAAATGTTCTCTTATACACTGATAACCGAAGCACTATGGCCATTTGTCTGTTGCTCAAAAATCTTTTCCCTATATGTATGGAAATATGCAGAAGGCCCATGTACACCCAGAATTACCCAAACAGAAAGAATATAAAGTATTAGAATGGAAAAAGTAACCCAAAAGTCCATTGTTTCAGTTTTAAACCAATACACCTGACTGCATTTGAGGCCTGTTGTCTGGTATGGACATAGGGACCTGGCACAGAGCAAAATGCTTTGATACTACCAAACAATTGTTGAAACGCAAAAAGTAATTTAGTCAGCATGAGGTTAGTCAGGGAATTAACATGATTCAAAATCTAGACTGGTGATTGGTTGTTGTTGTAGAGTACACATGGTAAGCATACAGGAAAAACAACACAAGCCACTCATGTTGAGAGCAGCAACTCAATATATGCACAAAGGCAGTTGTTTCAAACGCAGACAACACATCAAATTCAACAAAGCAGAGGAATGCTTAATTTTGATAGCAAAAAAGACCACAAGGCTCTGATCATTACAGTACAAACAGCAAAGTTGTGTGCTAAAAAAACTACCAAAAACAGCTTAAGTCGCAGGAATGGTATGGGGCTGCAGAACATGATGAACCAGGGAGCCCAGGTGGTCATCATATTATGGCTGATCGGTGTATAGTTTAATGCATCAGATCTTGTACTTGTTATTATGTATATGTAGTTGCTTTTGACTGAAGAATTCAGTATTCTCCAAACAAATTTGATCGTGTCATCCAAGCAAGTCTAAAGGCAAAAACCTGTTGTAAAAGAGAGAGGTGAGATGCAATGATCCAGATTTTCAAATTCTTTGGGTGGGGGGCTCTTTGTTTGAAGTACTTCTAATACTGGCACTTGTTTAGACTTTGCTTTTCTGCATTTTCATATTTTGTACATGAGTTGAACTTGGTCTGATTTGTCAGGATGTCCAGAAATAGTTGTAATCCCTCACAGGATTCAAACACAGGGTAACCTGATTACATGGCAGCCAACACAGCCACCACCGGGGGGGGCATACCAATCTATTTCTAATGAAAATACATAAATAAAACATGCAAATTCCTCATCCAGCTGCTTTTGTCAGCTCTGCAGTCCCGATCAACAAACTTGACACATCCTCCGTCAGCAGTGCCGGAGTCTTCACTTCCCTCAGCCCTCTCTTCACTGCTCTGCATTCATTTCCATTCTGCCCTCTTTTGCTTTAAAAATCCTTACAATTGAGGCCTCTTTTGCATTTGGCCCCTATCTCCCACCACCAAACCCCCACCACGACCTCCTCCCCCTACCCGTGATGGGGAGGTGCTGCTGTCCATGTGCTTATTCAGAGAGAAATGCCCTTTTGTCTCTGCTGCTCCCCGTCACAGAAGGTCACGCAGGCTTACCCCCGCCGAATAAAGCCTCGGCCATTGTTATAATTTGCATTGATGCATAGAAAGGAGAGATAGGGGCGGCAGAGGGCGAAAGTGTGTGTGTGTATGTGTGTGTATGAGTGGTGGTGTTGGGGAGAGGTCGGTGTTCCATGAGGCCAGGCGGGAGGAAGTTATACAGAGCGAGGGCGTCTTTGCATGGAAATGTGAGCAATGGATGGACGCTGTATTTTTTTTCGCCCCCCACAACGCACCCCAACATATCCTTAACACCCTCCTCACCCACCCTTGGGGGAATGAAGGCCTCCTTCTCCCAAGGTCAGTGTCAAGGACATAGCAGGGCCAATTAGTATGCAGATCAGGGGTGTGATGTCGTTTAAGGGTATTGCTCTGATGCAATCACATTAGTTAGGCCAGGGAAGAATTCCCCGTCTGACCTCAATCATACGAGGGGGAAGGAAGTTATGGGAGGAAAGGAGGAGAGAGAGGGAGAGAGGCCTGGATTACCTGCAGCCTCTCTATCACCATCTCACCTGGCCTCTTATTTATTTTTATTTTTTCTCATTGCCTTCACATGTGAACATTCAAAGGCAAATTTTCACATGTGACATATGGACAGACGAACTGACAGAGAATGAAGGGTTTAATGGAAACATGAAGATCCTGTTGAGGCTGATTTCAAGAGAACATTTTCAAGCAATAGTTTTTTTTTTTTTTTTTTTTACTAAGAGTGAGATAAGTTTTGTCTGTGTTAAGTACAGAGCTGTAGCATAGAGACTAGACATTCGTAAATAGCTAGCTGGCCCTATCCAAAGTTCAAAAATACACTTACCAACAAATTAGCTTAATACTTCTAATAATAAGGGTGGCTGTGGCTCAGAAGCAGAGCGGGTCGTTCCTTAATCGGAAGGTTGTGGGTTCGATCCCCGGCTCCTGCTGCCACATGTGTGAATGTGTATGAATGTTAGTTTCTGTTTGATGGACTTTGCCATCACTGAGTGAATGTGTGTGAAAGGGTGAATGTGGCACGTAGTGTAAAAGCGCTTTGAGTGGTCAGAAGACTAGAAAGGCGCTATACAAGTACAGGTCCATCCATCCATCCACCTCAGTACTATGTACCTCGTTGACTCATCGTAGTTCATTTGAATACATATTTTGACATTGTAGTTTATTTAACATTTATGATGAACTGCTTTAGAGTTTGGGCAGAGCCAGGCTAGCTGTATAACCTTGGTGCCGGTCTTTATTTTAAGCTAAGCTAACTATAGTTTGTTACAATCAAAATGTGGCCCCAGACAGTGGCACAGGTTTTCAACAAGCTGACAGATTAGCCAAATTAGGTATCACTTTATTTGGAGTCAAAATTGACAGCACACCCTTAATGTTTCCAATAATGCCTTACTGCACATCCCTTACTTATTCTTATTCTTGTTATTATAATGTTATTATGTTATGATTTTGTGTGTGTGTGTGTGTGTGTGTGTGTGTGTCCGTGTATGTATATGTCTGCAGCTAATCTTGCCTAATATTTGTTGTGCACATTTAGGACTTTATCCTCAAGACCTGTAGTGGTTGCTTTGATTCACAATGTTTGAAAAACAATTTTATTGACAGCCCTGTTTTATACCGATTACTCCTCCTCTTAATCAGCCAATAGGGGCAGCAGGTTATCAACAACTGCTAGGCTAAAAACAAGGTTTAGACCACATTTTGGCCTTTGTTGTGGTTTAAAAATGAGCATCCATACAGTGTGTATCGAGAGAGGCAGACTTCACTACAAAACTTACTGTAACTCACTTTGTTATAAATGTGAGAAATTGAACGTGTGATCTATGAATAAGCAACATCAATCAAACTTTTGTGAGTTTCTCCAAAAATCTATATTTATTTATTTATAATATTATTTTAAAGCTACCTGGTTACTACCTGGTCCAAAATAAATAGCAAACAATGAACAAGATTTTAAGTCCAAACATATCAATTTAAACATTGTTATTATTATTAAGTTCATACAATTAGTATAGTATTACAATACCATTACACAATATCAGCGTCTGAAAGAAAACAGAGAAAACTGAGACTAGAAAACACAAAAACACTTTATTCAAAAACGTTGCATACATCTACTTCAGAAAACTTACCCTATACTACACAAAAAAACTTTATGCAAAACATTTCATATCTCTGCTGGTTGTATCTGGCATTACAGTAGGTGCTTCAACATCTGTTGCCTCGCAGAGATCTGAATGCACTCTTCTAGTTAGCAGTGTCGCCACGTACCACAACCTCATCAATTATTTTTCTGAGTAGTGATGAGTTATATAACTGGCAGACGCAGGTTGTTAGAAATGTTATATAGTTTTCCTTAAATGCACAGATTGGTATTGTCTCATCAAACACCAAATGAGTAGATTATGTTTCTCCACAATGTTGGACTATTATTTTTCATTCCTGAGCATATTTCCTGAAGTGCTAAAGAAATACAATTATTAATTGGTGATTGTGTTCGTTTATCCTATCCAAGTGTTGCTGTTGTGAACTGGACAGGCTATTGGTCAGAAAACCCTTACAGTCTGCTTGAGCCTCAAAGGGAAGAATGTAATTTGGCCCCTCCACCAGCACCCCTCTTTCTTGGTTTTCTGAGAAATCTATGTCTGGGTTGTAAATTTCTTCCAATTTTTCCTCTTTCACTTCCTCTATCTTTCTCCCCCTTGTCTGAATTAATGAGATAGGGTTTGATCAGGGCAGCCAAGTGTTCAGTGGGAAATCTCACAGCCCGCCTTGTGTCCCGTAATAGAATTTGCATCTAATGCATACATAAATCAAACATCTTTCTGGACATTTTCATATGCATAATGTCATTTCGTCCTGTTTCTTTCCAAGTGGGGAGCTGTGCTGGGCTAAGGGCAGAGTGGGGGAGGGGAGGAGAAAGGGGGGTTATATGTAGGTGGCAGTGGGGGGATTATAGTTGGTGCAGAGAGGTTATTTTGTTTCTGTTTTTTTCTTCTCTATTTCTGTTTCTCTCTTTTTTGACTTTGTCTTAATGCTTTCAATTTATTTTGCTGACTGCGTAGTCCCGGTGTGAAGCCATGCGTCGGAGATCTTTGGGGTTTTGGTTGTCAGATACTTTTATTGAGATAAAAAAAAGGGAAAGAATACATGCGAATGTGTGTGTACGCGCACACACCTCCATCTGTGTTTGTAAGTACGTGTGTCTGAGGCATGTTGATGGGTGTTCAGAAGCAGCAGTGCAGGCTGCTTCATCACATCTCTACCATATTCTTGGGGGCTTTGTTATGTAAATGCAGGAGAAAAACTAGCAGATTCAAAGTGCTTTCTCTTCACAAGGAGGTAGGAGATAAAAAAAAAGTGACAAGGTGTCTTGATTGTCCTTAGTGCTTTGCTATTCCCGGGCTAACAAGGCTTGATATTGTAGGAATTCCATTTGCAACCATCTCAATTTGCATGCCTCGGACAGTGCTTATGTGCACAATTAACTCTTCCTGCTTTCACCGTTGGGGAGAGAAAACACATTTGAATGTGGGACAATTAAATATACCAGACCGAATCTGTCTTTATTGTGCTGTGTACATTTGACTGTTGAATCTGTATGATAATGATAATTGACAGTGATATTTGAATCCCCCCTCCACACATACACTCAAACACACGCACACACAAGACAGTGTTTGGATGGATATATGAAGATAGCACATCACCTGATATTATATTTACCTCGCTCATACTCTCAGTGCATCACTCATTCTCTGCTGTTTCTGGATTTCTAACTATAGTAATCAAAAGTATTTTGCACATCTGAATAGGAAAATATAAATAATTTGTATGTCTTAAAAGTCCACATGTACATATACTGTATGCAAATGTATGGACACTGTAAGATGAAACGCTTGTGCTTCTAATTTTTGCTTTCAAAACTAATTACATCAATTAAAAATGCATTGGCATCAACCCAAAAGATTCTGTTTTCCTAAGTTCTATTAACTTTTTGGAGACAGCAAAACAGGCCATAATGAATTTCTAAAATAAAAGTCAGAGAAATAACATTTTCACCTGAACATCTTTGCTGAAAATATAAATTACCTGAAAGAAGAAAAAAACTTGGTTACTTTGGAATTTAACTCTCTCTACTGACCTCTGTTCCCTTATTTGCTCAGCAACACGTTCTCGTTCCCAACTCAAATATTACCTCTTGGTCACTGCCCCTTCAAAATATGATGATCTCGGTACCTCTCTAGCATCATTCCAATCAGGAGAGACTTCATTCAAGTGAACAATTATATTTCTTGATACATGCACAGCTTCATATTTTAAGGGGAGGAAGAAGCTGGTAGTAGAGTTGGATAACCCCCAATGGAATCTTGGTGTATTGAGTTAAGAAGATGCAGAGATCTGGATGATGTGAAGAGGAACAGGCTTCTGGTGAGTTCAGACCTGTGCGCTCAAAGTAATGAACCTGATTTGCACTATAATTACATCTGATTTCAACAGAGAGTAGACTGTTTAAAGTTTGACAACAGAGATATGATTGGCTGATAGAAATTATGGGTAAATCTGGTTGGTTAACTAAAAGAGAAACTTCCCTAATCAGCTGATACAGTGAAGCAGGAAATAAGAAAGAGAGAGAGAGAGAATGGATGAAAGAGTAACATAAATAGTCTTCCTGACTGAACGCATGCTAAGCTTAATTTCTGGATGCAACAATATGTAACGTCTGCAACTTCAAGTTTGCAAGTTATTTACAAATATGCAACGCAAGGTTAAGCTTTCAAAATAAAGTGACGTAAAGTAACATTGTAAAATAGTCACAGATTTGTTAAGTGTAGCCACAAAAACTAAGTATCTGATGTAACTTAATAATAATAATAATAATAATAATAACAACAATATTCATACATAAAATGCAGCTCAAAGTGCTTTACAGGAGAAAGTAAAATCAAAAAGCAAGTTCATAAAAATAGATCTTGAGCTGTTTCTTAAAGCTATCGAGAGAACTGTCTAATTTGTGGCGGGAGCCGCCAAATTTATGGTGCATAAAAACAGAAGGAGAAGCATACACTGATGGATGCATGGTTACTTTCCGATAAGCAGTTCGCACTGCTCATCAGAAAGTAACTAACTATTGACAAATCGTAAATAGTATCTTGCTTAATGGTAATGGTAAATGGACCTGTACTTGTATAGCACCTTTCTAGTTTTCCGACCACTCAAAGCGCTTTTACACTACTTGCCACATTCACCCTTTCACACACATTCACTCAGTGATGGCAAAGCCCATCGAACAGAAACTAACTCATTCATACTCATTCATACACATTCACACACCGATGCACAGCATTGGGAGTAATTTAGGGTTCAGTATCTTCCTCAAGAATACGTCGAAATGGAGTTTGCAGTATTTTAAGTAGCTTAAGTACATGAATAAAACTCAGCTTACGTAACATACCTAAGATGGCGGCGCATACACACATAGCGGCTCCTCTCTCTCCCAGCAGATCGGTGTTTTTATTCTGACATCATGTCAATAGTGGTCTCCAGGGTTAAAGTCTTGTGTTTGTTTGAGCCATCTATCCACCCCACCTTCTCCTTTCTTGCTCTTTACACTACCATATGACTTTGACATCAGGAGAGACTTCTTTCAAGTGAAAAAATAGTTATTGACGTGCACAAAGAATGATAGATGTAAAAAAAAAAATGTTTTAGGGTATGTGTTTTAGGGTATAGAGAGGCTGCTAGTAGAGTCAGACACCCACCGATGGAGTCTGGACACTGGTGGTGGGGTAATGAATTAAGAGGATGCCGAGATCTGGATAATGAGAGCAGGAGCTGGCTTCTGGTAAGGTCAGACCTAGATGATCAAAGTAATGAACCTGGAGGTGAATAGGTGGAGGAGAGTTGTGGTGATTTGCACTGAAATTACATCTGACAGCAACATAGAGGAGCTTTCAAACTGAACAAGCACCAGGATTTGACGACTTGGGAGATATTTTTACCATTATCCAAAGCATCATAGCCCTTTCTGTACCTCACCTGCACCCTGCATCTATGTCTCACTCACTTTCAAACAGTTCGAACTCTAGCACACTTCACACTTTGTGCTGCCTGAAGCAGATCATTGTGTGTTTGTCTGCACTTGTGGCCTTTTTTCTGCTTTGTGTGCACTTGTGCTGCATCTTTATTTGGCTTTGTGTCAAATGTGACACCTTAACACAGACATCCATTATAGCTGGCTGAGCCCTCTAAAGCCTACACTGGCATGTATAAAGTTGTGCTCTGAGACATGTTAGAGTCCGTCAGGATGTCAGTGCAGTGGCAGGCAGTTGGCTGCGGTTGGCGTATTACATGCTGCAGGATCTCCGTGCCGACCTCGACACGGCCCGCCTTCCTGCTAACTAATGTAATGTGACGAGGATGTGTCCACTCCCATAAATAATGAAAAGAGCTGGCAGCACCATGTCTTTGTTTACATGCGATTAGGTGTCGACTCCCTTCGTTTTGATATAAATTAAAATGTAATGTGTTTTAATTTATTTAGCTCATCTGAGAGGCTGTCGCACAAATAGTAAACAGGAAGTCATAAGTAGAGAGGAGCAGTCTCACTGTGCAGTGTGTGTAGTATGAGAAAGGAAATGTTTCCATCTACAAACTAATATTGCTACATTTTTAGAGGTTTTTCCCATTATTGGTATATATACACATTGTTTGTACTTATGTGTATTGCTATATCTTTATACGTATAGTCAGTGGCCACTTTGTTAGGTACACCAGAACAATCTGATACTATGCAAAGGTTATAATGTTCAGCTTTTTGACAATTTATCTTGTCAGAGAGGTCTTAAATCAATTACATTAGTATTACTTAAGTTAAGTCTAAGGTGAAATCTTGAAATGTCTTGTTTTGTCTGACCAAAAGTCCAAAACCCAAAGATATTCAGTTTGCTATCACGTTTGACAAAGCACAGCAATAATCCTGACATTTGAGTAGCTGGAACTAGTAAATGTCTGTTCATTCTGTTGATCAGTTTTTTCTTGAACTTCTGCACTTTTTTCCAATTTATCTTGCCTCGTGAAACATTGTGTGACATGCATTTTGAAAAGCTCTATAAATATAAAGTTAATTATATAGTATTATTGTGTGTTATTAGAAGAACTGTTTAAAAATGGCAGCACACTGTGTGACTTGATTTTTTCTTTACGGCGTAACGCACATGCCCAAAGTGTGTATAAAAGTGGATTACTTGAGCTTGATGAATTCTATCAGGCACTACCCAGGCATTTGCACATTGCCTAAACAGTTAGACAGAATCCCCTTGAAAGTACAGCCCAAAATCCTAAACTTTGCAGCTAATTGCCGCTATTGGTGACACTTCTTTCTCCCACGTTGGGCAGTTCTTGTCAGAGAATTTTATCCATGCAGTTAATATCCTTTACACCCTCCATTTGACCCTGTCTCCTTGACTCAGTGACCATATTAGGCATATTAGGTTATATTGGTAGGTTTTAGATAAACTGTTTAACACTAGACTGCACATCGCCATGGGAAGTGAACCAATCAGCTCACACAAACAAAAGATCTTGTTTACTTTTCAATTGTGAAGTCAAACAGAAGTGAAAAGCCAGTAAATGACTGTATTACTGTTCTAAAAGCTGATTTGACCATATTTAAAAACCTCCAACAGTCTCATGAGTCCTCACCAAGTGTACCACATCCATCCATTTGTCAATAGCAGCCATCTCCACAACTGCCATCAGGCTTTAACAGCAAATAGCAGCTCCACCGCATACAAGTCTTCTCCTCGTCTCCTGCCAGAGCCATATGTGAGCCTGACAACTTCACTGGTGGAGGTTGGCTTCCAACTACTT
Organism: Dicentrarchus labrax; assembly: GCF_905237075.1. Classification (NCBI taxonomy): domain Eukaryota; kingdom Metazoa; phylum Chordata; class Actinopteri; family Moronidae; genus Dicentrarchus; species Dicentrarchus labrax. The sequence goes on along the minus strand of NW_026136703.1, from coordinate 840,862 downwards.
CTATCAAGATGTTTTTCCTCTACACAGTAGCTGCGTGGATGCAGTGAGACGGAACCCGAGGCGGAGCAGCTGTAAAGGCAGGTGTTGGCCAACATGGAGGATGCTGCCTCTTTGACTGGACATGCCATGCTTTCCCTCAGTCAGCTGCTGGAGAACATCTGGGCCTCTGCTGGTTGATGCTCTGCTATGACTTGAGTAGTCTGTGCTGGACCGCCATGACATGTTGGATGGCTGCATGGTGACAAAGAGGCATCTGTGTGATTGGGAGAACAACAAGCCCCATTAATGCTGCAACAAGAGTTCGACCGACATGGGTTTTTGAAGGTTTCTCACTGCAGATGCTGATACAGTAGCTGCTGCTGTGCTTCATAAAAGTACTGAATATAATGCATTTGAATGAACCATTCTCATGCCATTTAATTGTTACAGTGTTTGAATTAGAATTAGGTTTTTCCTAGTTTTTAAGGTGAATATCATTGAGTCAGCTGAAGCACGCTGATATCAAACATTATTCTTCAAAAACCCATTAACTGAAGCCATAATATATTACATATTAAAACTAAACTTTGTAGTTCCAAAACCACAGGCATTATTGCACTACTATACCAACCTCCACTCTTCTGGTTTCAGTCTTCCTAGCCGATGTTGAAATTTTGTATTAGTGTTTAGTGAGGTCCAACACTAATGTTGGAGGATAAGGTGTGGCTAACAGTCCAATTTATCCCACAGGTGTTAGATAGGGTTCAGTTCAATTCAATTCAGTTTTATTTGTATAGCACCAATTCATAACAGAAGTTATCTCAGGACACTTTTCAAATAGAGCAGGTCTAGACCGAACTTATAGCATTATTTACAGAGACCCAACAATTCCCACTATGAGCAAGCACTTGGTGACGGCGGCAAGGAAAAACTTCCTTTTAAGAGGCAGAAACCTAGGAAAGACCCCGGCTCTAGGTGGGTGGTCGTCTTCCTCGACCAGTTGGGGTGGGTGAGAGAGAGAGAGAGAGAGAGAGAGAGAGAGAGAGACAGAATGACAGACAGAGAGAGAGAGAGAGAGAGAGAGAGAGAGAGAGACAGAGAGAGAGAGAGCAGAGGTAACGACAGAAGCACAAAGACAGAGACAAAGGTGGAAAGCAACAACAGTAGCAACAACTACACTAATAGTAGTGACTGATGATGATGAACATGAAGAAGATGACGACGACGACGACGACGACGACAACACCAATGGGGGACAATGAAAAGTGATTATAGTATCTGTAGTAATAATAATATTAATTAAAGCTGTAAGCAGCGTTGAACGGGATCACGAACCCGGCGAGTGTCGGGGTGTGCTGCAGCCACGTCACGTGCCGTCGTAACAAGTGCGGACCACAAAATGAAAATGTCACGTAAATCAGCTCAAAATCTCCACGCAGCACTTACTTCCTGTTGCCACTAGGTGGCCCTATCACTATGTGTTCAGGGCGGGACTCTTATCAGACAAGTGAAGTTTGGAGCCGATTGGACAATGTATACTGAAGTTCTAGCGAATTTGTGTTTCGTGACGATACATCAAAATTTCCCGCCACGCCACAGACACGCCCCCTCACTACAGTCAACACATATCAATAACAATGTGTTTTGCATTTTATGAGTAAATTTCAGCTGGATCTGATCATCCTGCTAGCAGTAGAACATGAAAGTATAAAACGTGATACTTCCTGTTGCCAAAGTTCTTCATTTTAAAGAGCGCCTGAAATGGCGATGGCCTGAAATTGTGCAAGATGGCTAAGGAAGACATGGGGAACTATGGACCCAAGGTTGGTGTCAATCGGAATACCAATGTCAAAAATGCTCCACTTCATCTTTTGAACAATAATCCACAGGAAGTTCTAATTTTATAACATGCTTATTTTTAGAAATATCAAAATTCTTTCTTCTTTATTATTTGGACGATCCCCAGATGCTACGTGCAACATTTTGTGCGAATCGGACAAAGCACATAGGAGGAACACGAAAAAGTAGTTTAAGGACATTTTGTGCTCTAGCCGATGGCCCGAAGTGTGTGGGGCCTATATGGGGAGATCTAGCTCCATTCACCGAACGCGTGGATATAAGTTTTTTGCTATACAAAATTTATTAGCCTAAACGCACTTTAAAATATAAAACGGGATACTTCCTGTTGCCACTAGGTGGCGCTCTGAGTATTACTAAATATTATCACATAGACGTGTTCAGGGCGGGACTCTTATCAGACATGTGAAGTTTTGTTGCAGTCGGATCATGCACGCAGAAGTTATGACGAATCCCTCTTTTTATGGCGAAGGGTCGAAATTGGATGCCACGGGACACCATGCCACGGGCAGGAAGTTTGACGAAAAAAACTGAAGAGCACAACTTTTAATGGTGAATGTATTTAGATGGCTGTGTCCAAATCTGAAGTTGGACCAATAAAAGCCCTAGGAGGAGTTCGTTCAAATAAAACGTGTGCAAATCGCGACAAAATCCAAAATGGCCGACTTCCTGTTGGGTTTCAGGTATGGGTCCAAGAGGCTTTTTTGCTTGTCCCATCATGATATACGTGCGTACCAATTTTCTTACATGTCAGTCATACGTGTCTTGGGGGCTGACTCTGGGGGGGGTGGCTAAGCCATTTTTCGACGCCCATCCACGGGACCAAGACAATACCTCGGCGTTCGGAACCACCGAATGCTGTGCAAAGTTTCATGAGTTTTCAGGCATGTTTAGTCCCCCGAAAAGTGTGATTTTTTTTTATTTTTGCCGCGTCACCATGGCAACATGGTTTCATGCAGTTTCTTAAGATTCATAATATGTGATCCTCATCCTCCTAAGGAACTTCTCACATAATTTCAGCTGGATCTGGTATGCTTGAAGATATAAATAAAAGTACGAAAAATACATTTCCTTTCACCACTAGGTGGCGCTCTCACTATTACTGAATATTATCACATAGAAGTGTTCAAGGTGGGACTCTTATCAGACAAGTGAAGTTTGGAGCCGATTGGACTATGTACACTCAAGTTATAGCTTGTGTGTTCTGGCGGTACATCAAAGTTTGATGCCACGCCACGGACACGCCCTTTAATAAAAACTCACCACAATCAAGAAAAATATCATCAACAACATGTTTTGCATTTCCTGACTAGATTTCAGCTTGATCTGATCATCCTACTAGGAGTAGAACATGAAAGTATAAAAAAATGACATTTCCTTTCACCACTAGGTGAAGGTTCGAGCATGCTGTGGGGATCAAATATGTGGTCAAACAGGCACCAAATAATAATTCTAACAGGAACAATAGGGTCTTGCACTTTCAGTGCTCGATCCCTAATAATAATAATAACAATAATATCAGTAATATTAGCAATGGGAGTCAAGAAGGACCATGGCAGGAGGCTCCACCAGGATCCATGAGAACCTGCAAAACGAGAAAGCACAAGAACTCCGGTGAAGAAGTGAAGTTAGTAACATGCATTAATGGGACATGAATGTGTTCAGAAAGAGAGACAGAGGAAGAGGGGAACTCAGTGCATCATGGGAAATCCCCCGATAGTCTAGGCCTATAGCAGCATAACTAAGGGATGGTTCAGGACTCACCTGATCCAGCCCTAACTATAAGCTTTATCAAAGAGGAATGTCTTAAGCCTACTCTTGAATGTGGTGAGGGTGTCTGACTCCTGAACCACAACTGGAAGCTGGTTCCACAGGAGTCTCGGCAGGCAGGTTCTTCCGTCAAATCTCCTCTGACTGATTGACTTCTGGCTTACTATATATACTGATGTAGTGTGAATTCGATCTGGAGTCTGGACGGAGTATTTTTATTTTGAAAATTGACCGTATTCTTTCTGTGTTTGACCTCCTGCCAGTGTGACCTGCTTTATGCTGCTTGAAAGGGGGTCTTTGTTTTTCTTCAAAAAGTAAAGCAGCCACGGAGTGGAGTGGAGAGATGCTACTGGTGGAATCATAAGCATCTAGAATGGGTGGGATCAACTCAAGCAGCCAGAACGCATCGCAACTGTGCCCAGTGGATTTTGGCCATAAAAGCCAACAGGCTGCACAAAAAGGCTTTGGCAAATGTGATTTTAAGACAAAGCTTTATCAGAGAGGACACATCATGTGATCACCAGTCACTGGTAGAACTGTGAGAAGAATCTTTATTGCATCAAATAAATATGGTACATTTGCATGTTTTTGGAAGTCAGCAGAATGTGTGCTTGACTTGATTAATACTGGATTTGGACAGCTGGCCCTCTAGTCTTTATGTAAAGTCTGCAGGACTGTGACCGCAGATAAGTCTTTCAGCCCATCAGTGTAAATGTATGTGGCGTAGCCCTGCTGTTTTTTTCCAATGATGAGGAATTTACAGTAAACATGCATAAAACTGCCCTTTCCATTTTATACTGTAGGCAGTAATCAGCCAGAGTATTCATACATATCACATTGGTCAAGTAACAACGCTGCTTCCTTTGCATTAGACAAACATCCCATTGAAGAAATACAATAAAGTTTCAGTTTTAAATGATTCACCTCAGATGACAAAGCACGTATCAGATTGTGCAGGTAGATTTATTGGGGGCAGCCAGTTGTGCAGTTGTCCCCCCAGTCATGTAATGAAGCGAATATACAAGCTGAGTGGTCAGAGAGACCCAGGCTAGTTAATGACAGCCGATATCTCCGAGCCCAATGACGAGGAAGGCTTTGCTCAGGAGACTTGCCGGGGGTTTCAATCTCACCACAAATCCATTTATGTGTTTGCCCGCTGATTTATGGCCTTATTTCAACTGTCTTCTACATGCAAATGTGTGGCGACCGCTAAAGAAATATACATAATGTGATTCTCAGGGTCATCCCTCTAGCCATCAAGTTGAGGAGGTATGTGGTATGTGTGAAAGCAGGGTGCGGGGGGGCATTAAGAGAATTATACTTTCCAGGGGGTGGGAGGCGCAAGGCGGATGTCCGGCTCCGAATAAAGCCCCCGATAGGCCTTGGGCAGATATTCATCATCCCCTTCCTCACCCTTATCATTATTATCCCCACATATAGTTCCCAACAAGCCATGAGGTGTGTCATCCACTGGTGCAGATGGAGGACCAGTGGGACTGTAATTTAATTACATTTGAAAATGTGCAATGGTTTCTATAAATGTATACTTAGCGTGGCTAATAAGTAACTATTTGATTATCTCTATTTCTGTTTGGTGTAATTAGGACTCTATCATGTCTAATTTAAAATTAAATTGATTACAGCTTCAATGTGAGATCCAACCATTCCTCCTTGTCCAGCTGCACATTGGAGGTCTTCACTTCCTACCATCTTACACAGGAGATACTGATGTGAAAATGATTCCCGGGCAGGCAATTAAGATCATATATCCTAACACGTGAAGAGCAACTTTATTAAAGATATCTGTCATGGCAGCTCCTCCACCAGTCTCCCTGCATGGACGTGACAAAGTAGATTCATCAATTAAGGCCCAGCAACTGCATTAGGCGGGGTATTAGACTGGCTTTACATTTTCTTTCACATTATTTCACACATTTTTCACATGGTGAAACGTGGTATATGTTAATAAGGCAGGGCTTGTCAGTGGCCTGGTGAAAAGTGCTGAAACTCTGGCTTTGACACGTCTCTGCAGATGAAGAATTGGACAGCTGCTGTTTAGCACCCGTCATTTAGAGATTTGTTACCTAGATACAGAATTAAATTTCATTAAAAACACAATGCATGTGTAAATCTGAATTCTTGGATCTAGAGAATTATGTTTGTGAATGTCAAACTACTGCATCTGAAATCTCATGGTGTTGAGGATAAAGCATTACTCATAACAAATTCTTACTTTCTGTGGAAACTAGTGCAGTATTGCTGCATGTCAATTCTTGGAATGTGTTTATTTAAAGATCCCCTTCAGACATGTATTACAACATATATACAAATAGTAGAGTGGAGCAATAATATGTATCTGATGTGTTTTTTCTGCAAGAAATTATTATTTCCACAATAAAATCCTTAAAATCTACTCCTTTTGCCTCATTAAAAAGTCCAGAATCTATGAATATGCAAATGTTGTTCATTTCCTGCTGGACACAAGATGTCTCCTACTTCAAGTCCATTCTCACTGTATGTTCACTGGTGGCTTCAAGTTTCTACATCACACTGTACAAGTTGTATACTGGATCAAATACAAAAAGTAGAAAATTGGAAAATCAGCATGATTTTTTTTCTTCCTTCAAAATACATAATAGAAAACATTGGAGAACCAGTGGATTAATCCATCCAGCAGTTATTAAATGTAGTTAAACCTCAACCTGGTACAACACTGGGAGGTAGAACTACTGACTGAAATGGACTCCTTGGTTGGGATTATTAAGGCGGGAATTGAAATTGAAATGTTGCTTTAATGTTGATGCATCAGTATTAATAATCAAATATTCCAATATACATACACCCTGAATGGGACAAATTATCATGAAGATAACTTTGATTTTGGATACTTTAAGTATATATTGCTGCTAATACTTACTTAGCCTATACTTTTATGTACCTTTTTTTTTCTTTATTGGGCCATGCATCAACATATATGGCCTTATAAAGTTGATATGACGTGTTAGCTAGCAGTTGCCTGTTGCTTCAAGGAGTATTTTATTGTCATTTGCAATGCAGGGTAATGACACAGGGATGACATTTAGATATATGTCCCTTTATGCTACTTTTAAAAAGAACAGAAAATGTTATTATAAGTCAAAAAAATACTAAACTCCTTTATTACTGACAGTGAGTCGTGTTTCTGACCATCTGATAAATAACAGATGTAAGTCCAACATTCAGTCTTTTTAGCTTTTAGCTCACTTTTTAGTCTACACCAAAAACAACTACCTGGCTCTTCAGCTGCTAAATGCTTCACTATTTCTCCAGCCAATATCTGTCTGCTGTTTGGTGATGAGCGGGTGGTGTACAATGAGTTTATTAGAGCTTTGTTATTTTCATTGGAAACAGCTGCTTGCTGCTAGAAACAAAGTTGATGAGACTGAGAGACTGAACCAAAACCAAAGAGCTCTTCAGACTGCACAGTTTGTGATAATTCTCTGTGGCACTACGAGTGACCTCTTTCACATAATGTACTGTTTGACCCATATTAAACTATTGATGAATCAAGGAATATTATTTATCATTATATCAAATACACATCAACTTGACTTTAGAATTGTTGTTAAAATGATTACCAAAATCAAAATGATTATCCACATGATTGTGTTTTAGTTTTATGTTTGTCCTCATTAGTTAAAATTAGTGAACAGTTTGGCCTAACCCATTAATGTAACCAATGATGGTACCATACAGTAAGCAATATTTAAACTATTTCAGCTAAACAAGTCATGTTGTATTGGTCAGATAGCCTTTTTTCAGTATCTGAAGATTATTTTCCTTCTGCTCATGAGTACAGATGGATTTCTATGTCCATTACTTTACCCGGGCAAGCCAAGTCATCCAGATATGGCTCATTTAAATGAAGGATCTCAAAGCAAATCTCTGTTTTTAGCCCATTCCCTTTTCCCTTTGAGAAATTAAGCATTCTATTCACTGCATAAATTTTCAGGTTTTGCCTGTGTGACACTCGGGGGTGTTGAATTTTTTATAGCAAAAAACGGTCTAATAATTGTTGAACAGATGTAAGTGTTGGAGAGTGGGCTCCGTTGGAGCTCATAAAATGGAATTAGCATGTTAACCCTGGCTATGCCTGAGAATGGAGAGGGAGGGGTGACGACAGTGTAAAGGAACAGCGGAGGGAGAACGACTGACTGAAATGGACTCCTTGGTAGGGATTACTGGGGTTGGGTGCACTGGGCAGCCTAGGAGGCGAGCTGTCATGGGAGCCAGGAATTGTAATAAGATCTAAGTGATATCCCATAAGCACTGAACATACATGTGCTCTGTATGTATGATAATACTCATCCTTTTCTCCACGCATGTAATGATCTCAGCCTTCCCTGTCACCCAGGAGTCTCATGACTGAGGTCTGCAGAAAGAAAACCTTTAGAGGAAGTTATGTGGCACTACTACTGCCAGCAATCTCAAGAAAGGAAACAGTAACAAGTCATGGTGTCTTCACTCATAAGCAGATCTCTAGACTTAATACAGAATCTCACCGAACCTAGATGTATGTGTCTCTCTCTGAAATCTTAGACTGATTAAGTAGGAAAAAACAATCTTAGGTGGGTGCAAATTATTAAAAAACATGATTTGCTCTGACTACTGAACGAGAAAGATGTTCTTTGAAATCCAAGATGTCACAGACTCTTTTTTACTGACTGAAGAGTTTCTTAGTAGCTGCGTGCTCAGCACTGCCACTGGAAACCGAAAGCTATAGTAGCATTTGTCGTTAGCTACAATGTATGCAATATCTGTTTTTGAATATCATACAGCATTTATAGTCCAGAAACTGGAAAAGACAACTGCCTTAAGACTCTCTGAATTGCATGCATTATATCTTGATTAAACCCCCTTTAAGTTAATTTAACCTATATTTCAGATTTTTGTTTGTTTTGGTTGTTTGTTTTTCTTTTCTGCATTTCTATGAAGGTATGCTGTTTGGATTCATTGTTAGGTACCCTTACATAGTTTACTCAGTGGTTCCCAGGAACCCCAACTAGCCAAAGGTTCATGGGGGCAAGACCTTCTTGATTCTAAAGGGTGTAAGAAAACTTGAAAATATATATACAGTAGGCCTATATCTCAGCATTTTCTCTTATTCTGTGAAGAAAACTAAATGAAATGATTTGCTTAAAAAAATAAATATGCACAATGTAGACTCTGCTTGAAATTCATCCAAAATGCTCATTTTACACAAACTTCCTGCAGTTATTGTCTTCACTGTTTGGGTTCACTGTACAGTTTATCAGTTGTCCTGTACTGTTAACATCCATAAAATATGTTGCTTAGTCAGGGGTCGTAAGTTTATGATAGGAAAGGGGTCTCTTAAGGAAAAAGGTTGGGAACCACTGCTTTATTTCACTTTATGAATCACTAAGAGCAGGTCTGCCTAAAGTGGGGCTTGCGGACCAAAGTTGGCTTGCTGTTAGGTTCAGTTTGGCCCACCAGATCTTTTTTTCCTTGAGAAATCTGAGCACAGAGACGCTTTCCGCAGAAAGTCAATTACCAAATAGTAATATCTTGTTCAAAATATATCAGCTGGTTAGTTTACATTCTGTGCCCCATGCCTAGTACCATTTTACATTTTAACACTACAATACAATAGGTGTTTGCTTTTGGCCCGTGGCCCACTGTTAAGTGTCAAACCCCCGCAAGGGAAAAAGTTTGGACATGCCTGACTAAGAGGATTGTCTGCCATCTGGTGAGTTCATCTTTTTCACATTTTCCTGTGATTCAATTCAATTCAATTCAATTCAATTCAATTCAATTTTATTTGTATAGCGCCAATTCATAACAGAAGTTATCTCAGGACACTTTTCAAATAGAGCAGGTCTAGACCGAACTCTTTATAACATTATTTACAGAGACCCAACAGTACCACCATGAGCAAGCACTTGGCGACAAGGGCAAGGAAAAACTGCCTGTTAAAAGGCAGAAACCTAGGACAGATCCTTCGGCTCTAGGTGGGTGGTCGTCTGTCTCGACCAGTTGGGGTGAGAGAGAGAGAGAGAGAGAGAGAGAAAGACAGACAGACAGGTGCACAGTAACAACAGTATAGGCAATGGCAATCTAGTAGGACCATGGCAGGAGGCTCCACCAGGATCGATAAGAACAGTTGTGTAACTCCGTGAGTGATGGGTTCTGGGAGATGGCCACCCAGGACCGTGTCAAGTAGTATGACAGTCCTGGATCAGGGTTAGCTGAGCTGTTAACATCTCATGCAACACCCTCGTTTCCCAAAGAACTCTGAAACCACATACAAACAAAGTAAGTAACAACAAATTCAAAGTGACTAACTGATCAAGGAGATCAAAGTTCAGCCCAGACTCTGGGCATTTCACTTTCCCTTTACCCTCATGTCGAGATGTAGTGTGAGAAATATGTTATTTTCTGTTTATCACAACATACAGTGTGTGCTGGTCGCTGCTATTTAAATAAACAAGTGTCTGTGGCTTGAAAATGGATGGTGTTTACAGTCTTTTGGAGTGGAGACCGCTGGGTCTCTGGTGTGTTACTGGCATCATTCGACTTGCTTGATCTGGTCTGTCTCGGTAGTCCCCGGCTGGCTGAATAATTTAACACTGACCGACGCCTGATGGGCCTGAAGTTTGACCTCAAGATTTGTTTTAACTGCCAGAGCTCAAAGTAAACGCTGCAAGAATCTCGGCACGGCATGGAAACTTGCGTGTCTCTCATGTTTATGTAATGTTGAACATAACCCCTTTTTCAACCCTCAAGCCTCTCCTTACTTTGCCCCACAATCTCAGATCTGCTTTATCTCCTCTGCTGGTCTGTTGTGGGACTTCTGATGCCTTTCATGCATCAAAATTCAGTCACTTTTTGTGATCTGTTTGATTTTGTTGTGCTAATTGAGCATCCTAGGCCCTGGCCTCACAAAAAACATTGATCATGTCCATCAAGCCACCACACACCTCTTCTTTGAACAATTACAGCACCATTTATTCCAGGCCCCTGAAAAGCCTCCTGTACCTTGATGAAGCCCTTTAATAAAATCCCATTAATACTTTGCATTAAATATAAATACACTAGCTGTTAATTACATGTGCCTGTGAATAATTTACAGTCTGAAAATAAATTGATAGTGCAGCAGTCCATTGGAGCTGCACAAAAAGACAGGAGGCCTCTTTGATTCAAATGGTGTGTGCGTTGTGTTTGTACCTCCCACAGAATACACAATCGCCTCTGATGAGCCTAATCATCCCCCTTGTGCTGCTGTATTAGACAAGGGCCATCAAGAGCTAACTGATCCACTGTAACCCATGTATGCAGCTGCGTGGTGACATCATATCAATATTTAAAATCTTTCTTATGCATGTATTCCGACTTGTCCAACTTCATTAAGGCCATTCCTTATCCCTCAGGCTGGGACACATTCCCTCTGGAGCCCGCGGATGAAGGCTGGGAAGAGATGCCACCGCTGTTCGGAATCTTCTCATGTATGTGCTTTCCTGTTAATATCTGTGTCCATTACAAGAAGCAGAGCACCACAAACTGTACATGTGTACACATCTTGAGCTTGTGTTGTGCTCATCTATGGGCTTATACTGCTGGAAAACTGAAGTTTTACATACATACACCTCAGGAATACCATTCACACTTAAAAATACAACCTATCTTTCTTTACTCACTTTTTTTTTTTCAAAACCTACAATTAGCTGGGTTCAAACTACGCAGTCTTATTTTGTGAAAAGAACAAAAACTTGTAACCGGATTACAAGTTTTGTATATGATTATTGTGAACAATATATCATGGTGGCAGGGAATACTAATTTGTGATTGGCTAGGACTTTCAGTCAACAGTCTAGTTTCAGCTTTAGTTACTTCACCAGTCATGGGTGAACCTAACTTAAAAAGTGTGTGGTATATATTATATTTCAGTCTGAAGCGTGTTACTGTATGAGTTATAATGCACTCTATTGTATGGTATATGAGTTATAACGCACTTACATTCCTCGACCACAAACAATCAAACAAATACAACAATAATAACATTAATTTGATTACTCCTTGTTTCTCCTGACAGCCCAGATAAAGCTGTATTAATTGACTGACTTTATTGAGAGCAGTGAGACTGTACGATTATGAGCCATGTGCCCTGCCTCCAAAATATCCATATATTTTGACTGGCATGAGTCCTCCCAGAGTCTCTCTTAGTAACAACTGCCCTCATTGTTTGTACAAACAAATCTGTTTTTGAGTGTACGTTCGCCACCTTCTCTTCCTGTTTATATTCATTGCACTGCAGAGGAAACAATTTGTTTTCAATCGTTTTTCCATGTGCACAAGGATTGTTTTCACAATGTGTTCCTATGAACATGGAACTTTTTTGTAAAATGTAAAGGAAAACTATTTTACGCACTTTTGTTTTTGTATTTGTGTTATGGTCATGCACAATGCAGATTTGCTACAAAACCCAAAATGCCAAGGTTTTCCCCTGCCCAAATTATATCTGACAATAACACACATTAATCTTTTACTTAATAATTTATTCTTCAACATTCGGATAATTATTTTGTCTTTTAATTTCCTGTTCAGGCTGAGTGATGGCTCATGGCAAGCTGCAAGTCCAGCTCCATTAGCTGGTCAAAAGCAGACAAAAATGAAAATAAAGCCTTAGTCTAGTATACTATTGGTGAAAATATTTGTTTGACCAGGCACTTACTTTAGGAACTGTGCTGAGTTTTATGCAGCACAATCTACTGGCAGACTAACAGCTCCCATTAAATTGCCCCGCTATCCTCCATTCAGGTGCTAATTGATACCAAGCCCCGGGTTTGTCAAGGCAATTATTAGTATGTGCTTAAAATGGCTAGTGATGGCCTTTGAGGGAAACTGAAACAGCATGGGGCTATTTCACTTTTAAAAGGCACGGCACAGTTAATAATTGGTAGAAAAAATGATCACTGTATCATATTGGCAAAAGATGACATCAATATGGGGATTTTCAATTTCACCATTCATTAGAGTCCCAGATATAAAAGAAGGGGGTATTGGGGAGTTAATTTGAAAGGCATTAGGGTCTGTGTATGTGCAAGTAATTAACACTACACAGACAATGATTCCATGATCAGATCTGAGAAGCCATGACATCTCTACTCTATTTCCTAAGTGCTCCAGTTACATTCCATTGAACATGGCTGAAATGGGCTCTTATTAACTTATGTTCTCCACTGTCCATAAATGGTCAAATAAATTTACAAATGCCTTGTAAATGTAACTACTGGGTGTTTTTTTAGTTTTTCAAATCATCAAATGTTGATGGTGGTCTTTTAATGAAGATAAATCTATACAGGATGTTACGAAGCAAAGTGCGTCCTCTGGCACACAAAGGCTGTTATTCTGTCAATTTGTTTTGCCAGTTTGGTCATATTAGAAGGGTTTAGTGCTGCAGGAATGAGTCCTAAAACCCAGAAATGAGTCAGCATTGACTGTGTGTAGCTTCCAGGGGTCTTGTTATCACAATGAGGTTGCTAGGCTTACTGCCAGCATGTATGTACATAAACTAAAACCTGACTATCTGACAACCCCTGCTATAGAGGCAGACATGCTGGCAGATAAATACATTGCTGTTAAGAAATGGCTCAATAATTTAACCTTAAAATGATTACTTTTCATTCCGGTAATCAAGATGCATCATGTCAATTAGTGAGCTTAGTACCGACAGGAATCTTTTCATCTGTCAAAAACATAGTATTCCACAAAATGCTGAACTATTCCTTTTAATGTCACATTAATCCTTTCATACACTCTGACTTCATGCAACGTACTGCATACATGCAGCAGCTATACATGTCTTTCTATAGCTGCTGTAGCATCTGTCCTACAGTGGATATGGTCAAAAAAGTCATTTGAGTGAAAGATGAGGAGAAGAAGGCTAATCACTGCCTGGAATAGCGGCTGGTTTATAAGCCAACTGATAGAGGAGGTGAGTGAATGGGTGAAAGAGAGGTAAGAAGGGAGGGAGAGAGGGATGAGGACCAGGGATGATACCCACATGAAATAGAGCAAAGCCCGTCACAATGCACTAAGAGGCGAGTCAGCACAGCTGCCATCGGCATTTTGTTTAGGATTTGTTGTATTTTTTTTCTCCACTGCACGGCATCTTCTTTTTTTTCTTCCTTTCACTCTCTGAAACATATAAAGCACACTCCCACCTGGACCTCATTCACCAGCCAAAGGCATTTATCTTTGAGTCTTCACACACATTTGCATCAGAATTACCTCCAGAGGTACTGATGTTAAACTCTCAAACCACTGATTCTGCGGATCACTTAAGCCCCGAGCTTATCTGGGTTATTATAATTTTTTGGAAGGATTTATAAAATCATATTTCATGAGGAAACGTTGAACCGCAGACCATTCCCAAGGTGTTATTTCCAACATGCACGCACGTTCACTGACAAACACACACCCACCCTTGTTTACCTATTTGGTGGCTTGGCATTGTGAAATGAAGCACGTATCTTTCTGCAAATCCGCTTTGGCTCCATTTATGGATACTTCCGTAAATTGCCTTGTTGCAGATCAGGCTCAAAGTTTAGAAAGTTGATCAGCAATTCAACTTTAATTTGCAGTCTGGAAACTGTGAAGTAACGATTTAGGTCACACAGGCAAGGGTATTTTGTTTTAAGAAATATGCTTGTTTTTTAGTTCAGGAACACAGTGGGTGATATGTGAATAGATATAATGATGATATAAATATTGAGATACATTTACAGGATGTTAAATTTCAAATATTTAGAATTGTACTATGCACTCAAATATAGGAGAAAAAAATTAATTTTGGTCTTGCTGTAACCCAGAGAAAAATAATATTTCAAGTTACAGGAAGTAAGGGGTGAAAAAAAGTGAGTTTAAAGTTTTGTGCTACCATTTCCCACAACACCCACACCATGAGGAAGCAGGTGCCTCAGTTTGTCTTCAGGAAGTTCATATCATGAACAGGACTTGTTAGCTTGCGGTGACACAGGGAGAAAAAAAAAGAAGAGCAAGCATTCCATTTTTCAGTTGCCTTGGTGGTTAAAATTACCTGTACCAGCACTTGTGAATTGTGAAGCATTTTCCCCATTCTGTACAGATAGCTTCTTAGAGAATCTGATAGACAATAGTTTACAGTGCACAATTTGAACTTCCATTCAACTCAGCGCATTAAGGAAAGGAAAGAGGCACTTAGACTGGATGTCTTTTCAAAAAGCGCACAATTCTTAATGGCCATCATATGTTTTTCATGCCTTTTGTGAGGCATCCCATGTCATTTTCACTTAACTGTGCATTGCCTATTTGTCTTTTCAGAGTCAGGGAAAAAGCTTGTTTTTGGTGAGTTTGCATAAAAGCTGTGGGGATATAAATTGCCTCTGAAATGGACATTTTATGGTAATAATTTTGCCACTTTAAAGGCTAGCAAACTTATCCCAGAGGGCTTCCAGGCTCTTTTATGTTCTGTTAATGTCCAGGAAAGGGGATATTTTCTTTCTTTGATTATTTTTATATTGCCAGAAAATATCTTCTTTTGGGGGGGAATAATTGGTGTACACATGTTGAGATTTTATCTATCTGAGATAATAAGATTTATATCAAATGAAAATGTCATTGCACTCTAATTAATGATACGTAGTAATTATGGAGATAAAACATTGTGCAGTTACCATGTAGACCATATAACTGACAAAAATGTAAGAAAACTGGTTTCATTCAAACAATAATTCTGTTAATTTTGTAGAGACAAAAACCTCAAGAACACAACAGCATTAGATGATTGTCCCCATGATTCAGAAAAGCAGTGTGGTTTCTTCCTCATACTTCCTCAAATTTACATGTTTCCTGTAAAAATACAAAAAAAGCAGTTGATTGGCGTTTATAATAGCCAATAGCACTGAGCGTGTGCTATGCCCCCACTGCTATGCAGCTAGCGTTATGAGCTAGCATCAAGTAGTTTGATGATTACAATGTTACTGTTCCTGTTAATCCCAAATCATCTTTAAAGTGTATGCACTGTCATCAGGCTTCAGGAATCTAACCCCTTTTTTTACTTTTGCTTTAGGTTATGTTTCATTTGAGTAAGATTATACAACTGTAATCACTGATAATATTACTGCCTCGTGGGCCTCTCTGTTAGACTGCTGCTGTCAAATGTGGCTAAACTATATATTCTGAACATGCTCAGTGACACGTATGACACCGTGGAGGTGAGCCCACCCTTCCCGATGTGACACCCACCACCACCCCATCCGGTCCCATCCTCCTCTGCTCTCCCACACAATTAAAAATGCATCAGAGAACGGATTAGATGCACGATCCCCGGCTCTACTGATCCGGAGGGTGAAGCTGTCAGGGAGGGAGGGGTGTGGGGGTTGGAGGGATAGACTGGGGATGTAGGGAAGACGGATGGACAGGTGGCCAATCCCCCTCCCAAATCCTTTCCTCTTGCTCCTCCCTCCATTACTGCAGACTCCACCCTTAGCAGACATTCAGGCCCTGTTTAAGTATGTCAGTTCACACCTGGCATTACAGTGCACCTCCACGGATCTTGAGTGCATTTTTATTTGCACTTACATGCAAATAAAAATGATTTCCAGTTTCCAGTTTGCAATATTAATCATCCAGACCAGAAACCAGAAAACATTTACTCCATGAAATATGATCCAGTTTCTCTGGTGTGCATGACTTGCACTGCCCTAAAGTGCCCTTGTTACAACATACACAGAACAAGCGGGTCGCAGAGTGGGAATGACTAAGGAACCATTCACCCTGTTACAAGTGTAGCATAAACATGATTCTGCGGTTATTTTAAGGTAGAAAAGTCACATGATGGCTTTAATGCCAGGTGCCAGGGCCATAGTCACCTCTTTTATTCATGGTTCCTCCCTCAGCAGACTCATCTCTCACCTGTCCTTTAGGATGAGTTGGCTTTTCCTCCCTCCTCCCTCCTTTGCTGTCCCACTGTCGTCCTTCCATTATTTCTCCCGTTCCCTGACTTGCCTGCAGTGTTCAGTTCAGTATATGCATAACTACTACTCCTCTATAATAAAAACATACAATGCACTATTATACTGCGTCAAGTATGATCCTGTGTGAGATATCGTATATGTACTTATATGTTCTGGGGCCCTTGTGTGGTATATGTATTTACATGTTCTGTGTCCTTTGTTGATGTCCTGAGCACACTGAAGCAAATCCTTAGCAACTTGCACCGAGTTGTATGGCAATAAAGTATTGAATCTTGATATCTTTAGCTATTTAGAGGCCAACTCATTTTCTATCATGTAAGGCTCTGTATGGCTCTGCATAATGTTTTCTCTACTCAAAGGGTCCCTAGATGGCACTTGTTTGATCTATGATTTATCAACCACAAGGCAGTGGTTTCAGAATGAGTTTGGAAGTGGGGTCATCCAGCTATGGATGAGGTAATACGCTGGTGAACTTTTTCACGTCAACTTCCTTACTAATTTCATGCCAACTTCCTACTGTTTTTGTACACCTAAATATAATAAAAAAAATATGTTATCTTATCCTATCTTATCTTATCTTAAGAAATCACTGGTGTCAGTACAGGTAGGAAAGCCATCCATCCTCTGGATGCCATTGGTCACTATTTTTGGTTGTCCAGGTTCATGAGGCTGTGATTATCCTAGAGGCTATTTTAAACAAACTCACTACAATGAAAAAGCAGCTACTATGTAGATGAACAACATCACACATAATCATTACAATTGGGCTCATTGACTCTACACAAGCTTTCCAGTCATACCCAGTATGCAGAAATATTCAAATACACTAGGCAGAAATAACACATTTATACCGCATGCAAGAAATTGCATGGGATCAGCATAAACTGGGTATCTCTAAAGGTGAAACTCACCACTTTGAAAATAGCCATGCCAATAAATGTGGAGCATTATTTAGCCAAATTCCCGAGAAGCTAGCATGACATGGTTGCTACCAATGAATGCTTTAGGTCTTCTAGTTGCATATGATACCAGCATCTTCACTCTAGCTTCAAAACAGCCTCTGAATGACAGTAACGTCAGCCACACCTGGCTCCACCAGTGTTTTCCAGCAGGATGAAGCCGCATTGGGTTATATTAAGGGAAGAAAGATTCATTGTATTCAGTAATTAAGAAGTTATTTCAAAGTTTGATACAGTGTAGTTACTGATTAACTGATCACTCAGTTGCACCACCAGTAATGCAACTGATTTATATGCTCAACCCTGAGTGTCAATTTCAACCTCTTTAAAGTCATTCTGATTCTCTAATATTCTGTTAGAAAATGAGACAACCCTAGTTAAAACTGGTGCATTCTATTTGTGTTATTTGATATTACAAGTAGGACTAAACTGCATTTATAATTAACATCAAGATATAATTTGATGATGAATGGCCAACCTACAAAGTCTGACACTGAAATAAAATAGTGTCATCCTGGAGTTCTGGAGGGCCCTGCAGACCTGCTGGCAGGCTTTTCACACCGGCCAGTCTGATCAATACCTTCTCACCTCATCGACTGCAGGCCATTCCCAGCTGTCAGCTCCAGTCTGAGGTGATGAGCCAGAAGGGGCATCTCTGACTGTCACCTCTGCCCCAGGTCTCCTCACCCCTTCCTTATATCATCAAGCTTCGTCCTGCTCTCAGTCCTTCAGCACTGAGTTGTAAATGTGAACAAGTTAATTTCAGATCATTTGAAATGATCTGAAACTGTCCCCTCAATTAAATAGTTTTACAGTGTGGGGAATAAACTAGACCGAGGTTAGCCTGTCTTAGCATGAAGACTTGAGTCAGGGGGAAACAGCAAGGCCAAACTCTCCAAAAAACATCTCTAAAGTTCTGTAATTTACATGTTGTATATAGTTTGTTTACTCCACAAATCAAGAGAAATGTAAAAATGATCTTGAATCAATAGTTTTACTGTCACTCCAGTTATGTGAATGTTTTGGCTGGGAGGCTCTGTTACAGAAAATATGTTTTATAAAAATAAATATAATAATATATATATAAGAATTATATAAAAATAGAATAAAGTCCACTTGAGTCCACCATTTAGCAAAAAGATGCCTATAAAGTGTGCTTCTTGTGGGCTGATAAATGCATGTTCGATATCCACTCTCCTTTTAGTTCTGGTTTGGTCTTCACCATCTCCTGAGAGACATAAAAGGGTCTTTAGCCATTAAAGATCCACCACTGTTCTCATCAGCTTGTTGCTAACTTGATATTGGATATAGGGCGGCTGTGGCTCAGAGGTAGAGCGGGTTGTCCACTAATTGGAAGGTTGGTGGTTTGATCCCCGGGTCCTCTCGCTGCATGTCGAAGCATCCTTCAGCAAGATACTGAACCCCAAATTGCTTCTGATGCTGTGCATTGGTGTGTGACTGTGTGTGAATGCTTAGTTGGCACCTTGCATGGCAGCCACTACCATCAGTGGCTGTGGCAGCTGTTTTAAAGCTAGAGTGAAGATGACCTAAAGATATTCAATTCAATTCAATTCAATTTTATTTGTATAGCGCCAATTCATAACAGAAGTTATCTCAGGACACTTTTCAAATAGAGCAGGTCTAGACCGAACTCTTTAACATTAATTACAGAGACCCAACAGTACCACCATGAGCAAGCACTTGGCGACAAGGGCAAGGAAAAACTGCCTGTTAAAAGGCAGAAACCTAGGACAGATCCTCCGGCTCTAGGTGGGTGGTCGTCTGTCTCGACCAGTTGGGGTGAGAGAGAGAGAGAGAGAGAGAGAGAGAGCGACAGACAGGTGCACAGCAACAACAGTATTGGCAATGGCAGTCAAGCAGGACCATGGCAGGAGGCTCCACCAGGATCCATGAGAACCTGCGAGACGAGAAAGCACAAGAACTCCGGGGAAGAAGTGGAGTTAGTAACATGCATTAAAGGGACATGAATGAGTGCAGAAAGAGAGAGGAAGAGAGAAGCTCAGTGCACCATGGGAAATCCCCCGATAGTCTAGGCCTATAGCAGCATAACTAAGGGATGGTTCAGGACTCAGCTGATCCAGCCCTAACTATAAGCTTTATCAAAGAGGAATGTCTTAAGCCTACTCTTGAATGTGGTGAGGGTGTCTGCCTCCCGAACCACAACTGGAAGCTGGTTCCATAGGAGAGGAGCTTGGTAACTGAAGGCTCTGGCTCCTGTTCTACTTTTAGAGACTATAGGAACCACAAGTAGCCCAGCATTCAGAGAACGTAGTGTTCTAGAGGGGTAATAGGGTACTATGAGCTCTTTAAGATATCTGAATGAAGATGGGTTCTATGGGTACCCACAAGTCTTCTCTTTGCAGACATGGTCACTTTATGCTAAATGCAGTTTTGGGGCAAATACCATGCAGTTTTTTGCATGTGGTATTGAATTGCATAAATTTCGAATGACTGGAAAGCTGAGACACATAGGACAGTGCCCCACATGTGCCACCTCAAAAAAATCTAGAAACCCCCTGGCAGTAAGGAGCCTTAGTGCATGGGGTGCTCTCAAGGTGACGTACTGGGTGTACAGTAAAGTTGTGGGCCATAGAACCAAAACAATGAGCTGAAAGTTTAAATGCTCTGCAGAGCTTTGTTCTATTTGTTTGATAGATTCATTCTTTTTGTAAAACACTGATTAGGTGGGGCTAAAATCTCAAATCTAAACATCTAGAACTTATATTTATAACTAGTAGAAATATTTGTAACAATTTGGGAACTAATGCTGCTTTCCATTTGTCTCGTGAACTCGGAACCCGAGTTGTTCTGCCACGAGAACGTGACGTCATTGCCTGGCTTGTACCACTTATAGCGTTCCAGTTTGTCTTTGAGCATTACGAGTCAGAAAGAAGTGCAGCAGCTGTGTTGTTATTGCTTGTGGCTCTTCTAAACAAGCTCAATGTGAAATAATAATGTTTTTCTACAGAAACACTAACATTTCAAGTAATTCCGTTATTGCAAGTCCTACATTTCAATAATATTTTATTTCAATTTCAACAAGTGCTGTGGCGTTTGTCTCGAGCCACCGGGGACAGTGGCGGGCTAGTGTTATTGTTAGCGACATTAGCCTATTTAGCAAACCAGCTCGAAAACAAAACTTTACTTGTATTGCACGCACAGCAACACCGTGCAATGCATAAATTGGTGACCGGACTAAAGTGTAGGAGCATTTAAAATCGACATTAAAACGACCAACATAGTACAAATGCAAAGAAAATACATCTTAATATGGGCGCTGCCATTTTTGTTTTGCGGGTCGTACGTGACCCCCACGTCCAGCTCGGGGTACCCTGAGGCACCCCGAGCTGGACGGCTGAAATTCCGACCAAAAGGGGGTGTGTCTCGGTGAAATCTCGCGGGATTTACACTTTCCAACTCGGATTCCGAGTTCACGAGACAAATGGAAAGCGGCATAAGACTTCAACCCCTCTACCACCTCTCCATAACATAACTTCCTCTCTCTCTCACACACACACACACACGCACACACAAAACCCTGAAGTTTTCCTTCACTTCAGGCTCAGATTATTTGCATTCCATGAAACTTTGCTTTTTATATTGTTTACAATTTAACATTTAGTATTTCATCACCTCCATAGTGCCACTGTCTAAATGTTGAGGCTGGAAAAAAACCCACAGGTTAACACCCCAGTGGGAAAATATTCAACCCCCAAAAAAGTGATTACTTCCATCTTAATGTAACGCTTCCTCCCAGGAAGGAAGTGAGGCCGTAGCAGGTGAGGGCAGTGTTCCGGCTTTTGCTTGTGGTGGCTGGATTTTGGGGAACAAGCCTCACCTTTTCCCACCAAAGATTTTCCCCTACCCCCACCCCCCCCACACACACCAAACCCCCCTCCCCTCCCCTCACTTCCTCCACTCCCTTTGACATTCACTCTGCGCTCCAACTCCATCAGGTCCCAGCTCTGAGAAAATTTGCATCTCTTTGAATATGACGCTTGGAATAAAAAAAAAGAGTAGGGAAGAAGGAAGAGGAGAAAAAGGAAGATGAGGAGGGAGGGGGGGGATTTGGGTTGGGTGTATGTGTGTGTGTGTGTGTGTGTGGGGGTGGGGGGGTTAGGCACTAGATTAAATTTTGCCGTCTAGAAAATGAGAAAAAAGGGCCCCCTCTATCTCCGGGAGTCTACTGGGGAGATCTTTATTCTGATTCTTGTTAGAATTGTTTATCACTGTGACAGAGCAGGCCGGGGTGGAGATAAAGGCAGTGCTCCATCACAGCGTTGACAGTGGTAGGACACGCGCTGGAATGAAAGGAGCCAGGGAAATATTATTAATAGATGCTGACTTGATTTGCCTCGATTGCACGTCAAGAAGTGGGGGCCAGGGCTTGATTGCAGCCCTATGAAGTTCTGTCCAAAAGGGAAGCTATTTTTCATTAAGTGATAGAAGTCTCCCCTCTCTCTGTCTCCTCCTTTTTTTTCCGCCGCTGCTCTCCCCTTATGCGTTGCTTTCCAAGGAGCTGATAACTTATGCAGTTTATTCTAAGCATGCTGATTTGTGTCAGTGCAGCAGAGAGGAAGAGGAGAAGATGGAGGGATGGAGGAATGGGTTGAAAAAAATGGGACTTATCTCACCTTTCAGAATGTAGCCCATCTTGCTGGTATAATACTAGTTTTTGGTAAAAAGGTAAAACTCTGGCATTCACAATTGGCCTATCACTGGCATCTATATACCCATGCAGAACTGCAGCGGGCGCCTGCAAAACTCCTCTCTCTCTCTCTCTCTCTCTCTCTCTCTCTCTCTCTCTCTCTCCAACAGATAAAAAAGAAGTATATAAAATGTGATTACACAGGCAACATGTTCATAGGCACTGATACGCCGGGGCACACTTTATTTTTAGAGTGTTGCATTACTAATGGATATACAGGAAGATGAGGATTTACACCCACCCACGTACAATGCAGGCAGATATGAGCAAGCAGAGTCTATGCATCACATTTATGTGCAAAGCATAAAACAAGACCCCCCCCCCTTCTCTATCACTAAAAAAGGGGCAAAGAAAAGAAAGAAATTGATTCACAGAGGGGGGAAATGCAGCTTTTTTGTGTCGTGTACAAACTTCTGAGACGGAATTTAGGAGGTACATTGGAAGTGTATTCTTTGGCCGATGTGTGTGTGTGTGTGTGTGTGTTTATGAAAACAGAATTTCCAGGCTGAAGGACGACCAGAACCGAGAGAGAGGACACCTTTAACCCGCTCCTGCTGGACTGCAGGACCAAATGTGTGTTTAGCTGTGTGTGTGTGTGTGTGTGTGTGTGTGTGTGTGTGTGTGTGTGTGTGTGTGTATGTGTAGCAGAGACAGATGGAGGAGCCTGAAGCAGGGTGAGTGTCTGCGAGATTTTTTTTTCAACTTTGGAGTTATCGGTGTAAGAAACAAAAAAAACCCTCCACACCTTCCTTCCTCCCTTGTTTGCCCACAACTCTTTCTTTCCTTCTACCTCTTGCTTGTCTCGTGTGTAATTAAGTCCGCTGCAGTTAATTTATGCACCGATATCTCCAGTTGCTGGCATTCCTGTGAAAATCCTCAAAAACACTGTGAGGGTTTCTTTAATTGGATTCTATTGGCAGCACACTGTTTCACCGCTAACATTTACCGTATGAAATTTTTAGATTGGCAAATATTTCCTCAAGTGTATTATATCGCGTCGTTTTTTTTCCTCCCTCCTCTACATGTGACATTTGCTGATATTTTCAGGTTATTTTCAACAATGGATTCTTATCAAAGATGATCTTTTATTTTTTTTTATCTGTACATTTAGTTTTCTGCAGATTAATATGAAAAGAGAAAAGTTTGTGCAGATGGAACTGATGAAGAAAGAGCTAAATGTCAGAATGTTCAGTATTGACTTTTAATGCAGATGATCTTTTGTGATAATAAACTGCTAATAATAAATGTTGATTGGTGATCTATGAAGCAGCCTGTGTGTGTGTGTGTGTGTGTGTATGTGTGTATGTGTGCAGGAGAGTGGGATTTAATTTAGCCCATTCAAATCTGAACTAATTCACTAAGAGCTCAAATGGGCTTGTTCTGTTAACTGGGGTCAACAGTTTCAAATGAGCTATTAATCGACTGCTGGAAGTGACAAATCTTGGAGTGCAATTTGAGAGCCTCTTTAGGTGTGACTTTCTCTCCCTCGCACCCTAATAACTCTCCAGATATGTGAGAATACTATTAATTACGCCACTTAATACCGGCGTGCCACACCCCGCGCTCTAAGGAGCTTGACTTATTTCCTCCTCGGATCCTCTGAAGTAGGTGGCAACTTACATTCCCAGGAACAATGAGCGAATATTCATCAAACGTCTCATTCAATTTTTCCCGGCATCATTTTCTCTTTTCCTCTCTTCCCCCCATCCCTCGTTCTAAAATATGTCTTGATAAATTGCTACCGACACATCTGCATATTTGGTTTTCTGTAAAATATTTGATTGCTCCTTCCATTAACTGTGACAGTGTGTGTTAAGGCTTTGTGGCATATAGGATCTCTCTCTCTCTCTCTCTCTGCTAGTGAAGATAGTGAATAAGTGAACTACCTCTGCAAAAGTCAAAAGAAAAGAAAGATATATCAATTATCTTGGATTGTCAGAATGCAATGCAAGGGTGAAAAAAAAATTAAGAATATGGAAAGAGTAATTGTTTATTAGCCTCACATCATCAGCTAAAACAAAGCTTTTTGTGTATTCGTGCTGCAGCTACATCTACTGAACAGGACAGCTGTTCATCTGCCATGCTGCAGGTAGGCGTGTGTTCAGCCATTTTTCTGTCTCTCAAGTAGGAGTTTGTAGTTTGAGGTCAACTGAAAAAAAATTGTTAACTGCTGATTGTTTCTATTTTTCCCTCATGTACCTGGAAAACCAAACACGAGGGACTGCATGTTGTTCCTTCAGCATGGTCAATTTATATTGCAACGCCATTAAGAGAATTTGCCCCCGAGAAGCTCCCATTTGATTGTGAAACAGCTAAATTGCGTAAGGAATGTTTCCAACATCTGGTTATTAGGTGGCTGTATTCATTATGTGTTATTGTTGCCTCCCCTCTGTGATCAAAAGTGGAATCTGGGTGTAATCAGCGGGTACACAGTATATTCAGAGGAGGAAGCCGCAGCAACTAAACACACACACACACACACACACACACACACACACACAAAGAGACATGTTTTTGTGGTTCAACTTACCTGAAGTGAAGGAAGTCAAAAAGTCTGCCGTGACTTCCAGATGACTTTACTGAATTCAGCATTTGTCTGTTCTCAGGGGTAGACCTAGATACATTTTCAGGGGGTGGTATGGAGAAACGGGTGCTGATTTAATCCCAAATCAATTTATTTGAACACAAAAACATTATTGTGGCACATTAGTAAAGCACTGGATATAAATATTTAAAGGTGGCATTAGAAAATCAATATATTGTTGTTGCTTTTTTCAAATAAATGTCTTTTTCAATGAACTTGAGTCTATTACTGAGTCTAAAATGTGGCCATAACAGATCATTACATTAATTTCTGTTTTTTTTTTTAATTATTATATTTTAAATTAATCTAAATTACTGTGTTAAATTTGTTAGTATTTAACACAAATCCGGGGCAGCAGCTGGGGTGGCTATGTATTTTTAGGGGCTAGGGTTGCTAAATAAAATTATAATGGATAAAGACAAATTGTAAATTAATTCAATGTAAACATTACTGACTTATTAACTAAATCACAATGATTTTTTTTCTATTTTTAAAGCTCTGGAGAAAGCAAGTGCACTTTCAGTCATTATTATTGTTTAGTTAAAATAAATCTATAAATTAAATTATATTTAATTAAATTATAATGTATTTTTCTCATGCAAATTTAATTTATAATTTTTTAAAGCTAAAAGAACACATTTTGTAACTGTGTCACAATTCATGAATTATTATAATGTATGTGACAGATAAAACAGTTTGCCTGGCCTGCCTAAAAATTGTCAAACCCTTATTTTCCGCTATTTATGTAGTTACTCATGTCTGCCCTTGAATGGCAGAATTAATGAGTAAATAACATACTCATATATACTGTATGTACCATATATATGTCTTCCTGCACAGGTAACAGTAAATGACATCTGAGCTTTGCCTGTGTGGCCTGTGCCCATCCCTGTTAAATGCCATTTGAAGGTTTGACCTCTCAGGACTAATATTCTGTACGCATTTTTTTTCCTATATAATCACTAGAAAGTGAAAGTTGAAAACAATGTTGCACCGTTGGTGTATTTTAATATGTAAGTAAGACTTTCGCTTGCACATGAGTGCAGAGAGCCCAGCACACACACACACACACACTTACAGGCAGGAACACTCATAACGATAGCTTCCCGCCCTAATAAGAGGTGACAAAAGGTCAGAGGTAGTAGAAAACAAGGTGCAAAATTCCAAATGCTTCTGTTCCTCCTATTTTGTCTGTCCCACAAAATGTCACCAGCCCCCTTCCTCTCGACTGGGACAAATTACTGCAGTACTGGGCCGGCTCAATGCAGCCTTTTTGCGCCATTCTGGTGAGAGAAAGAGACAGAGGCGACCTTGTGGGTTTGTCTGATTGTTGTCGCCCTGAGAAAACCCCAGTCACGAAAGAAAAGAAAAAATGAAAGAGAAGAAGACAAGTAGGTGGAGGAGGAGGAGGGCTTGTTTTTCTGGTTGTTATCTCCTCACTCTGCTGCAGCTGCCTCGTCGCACCGCACAAACACCTGCCGGCCTTCCGCAACACCAAGAGAAAAGTCAATTCTGCCATGCGATAACCTGGCCTCGTCTGTGCAGTGGGAAAAGACACCTTGTGGACGTGGTTAAGATGCTATGACACCTCTCTTCCCCTGCTTTGCTCAACCACTCACTACATTTCGGCTTGTTTACTCACTATTTATCATTTTATTTTTTTTCCCTCTGTGCACACATGCTTTTCTTTGCCTTTGATCTGGGCGTTCAGAAGTGTTTTTTGAAACGCTTCTCTTTTGTTCCCCCCTCAGTCCCATCTTTTTTCCTCCAAGCAACGTCTTCAGAGGAGTAGAAGCGTCCAATTCTGTCACATTTCTCTGTCGTCTTTGTGTGTTTGTGCCGGAGTGTGTCTCTGTGTGTCTGCTGTACTGTGCAGGCCTTTGCAAACCGGCAGAGAAATTGACTACACAATAGCCTTATGACTTTACAATGGTTGCTGTGGCGTTATCTTGACAGCGAAGGAGAGGCCCCTTTTGTCTATGGTGTGCGTCGTCGGCAAAGGGTTCCGTGTCCAACAGCTCGGCTTCCCTGTGAAGGACTTTGCCCACCACAGAAGGTGGCAGACGAATGCTTGAATGCCATTTGACATGAGTTGGTAATAAAAGAGGATGGAGGGGGAGAGGTCGAATGGTCTTTAGCAGACCCTTCAACTCTCTTGATGAAGCTCTTCAGACTACCAGGTCTCTGAGAGCCCTTCCAGCATGTACTGTCGACTTCCATGATCTGAAAATAGCTGAGGCCATGGAATGACACAAAGACAGTAAAAGCTCCACTCAGAGAGAAGAAAAATATTCTATTGCATGCTTCTGTGGCATGAATAGACAGCCTTTAGAAAAGGTTGTTTCCAAGGTTTGACTGACACACACGTGTGGACTACCACAATGGAGGACTGTGTGTGTCTGTGTGTGTGTGATACCATAAAACCTGCAAACCTGCAATGAACCTGTCCTGAAGGATCAATTATTATCCAAAGCTACTTAGAAGAGAAGATAAAGTCAAAATTATTGTACTATTGGAAAAATCTTTTTGAGAGACTTTAGGAAGATACTGCTATTGGCACATAGCTCCCTGTAAGACCATGGACCCAGCGCACTACAGACTTCTACCGGCTGAGCCGCTAACTTCTTTTAGGTTTTCCAGATGTTATCAGAGCAAATCAAATTAATATGAGTCATTTTGTGGGGGTGCTGATGCTAAAAGAAATGTATCCACTGTTCTACAACAACTTCTTTCATAATGTAAGCTTATCAGGAAAAGTTTTTTTGGGCCAGTGTGCGTCACGTCACAGATGCAATTACATGGTTTGGCCACTATGTCAAATTGGCCTCAAAGCACGGTGCTCTTCCTGGGGTTTGGGTTGTAGCCTCATATTCAACAGGAACATACAGTATGTGAGTGCTATAGATTATCTAACTCTCAGCCAGTAGAGAAACTGTACATGCTGGACAGAAAGTGAGAGGCTAGGGGCCCAGCTGCAGTGCTTTTTTTGCCCTGGGTCCCTCAGGAGGTTCATCTGGCCTGTACTGTAACAAGTATCCAGTACACATACTTCTAAAACTCCAAAGCTCAGTTCTACTACTGATCAACCGATATGAATTCCAGGCTTAAATTAGCAACTTGGTTAGTTCTGCCCACCTCCAGTGCAGATCCGGTACAGATATAGATACAAATAATGGTTTTCTATTATTGAAATGAGAAACAGTATTTAGTAATTAAAAAAAAGACTTATTTTCGTTACTTCATGAATAGGTCAACACACGGCATTCATTCCCCTCCTGAAAGCAGAATCACTATCACTTTTACTGGCCAGGTATGCCAACACATTCAAAGAATCTGACTCAGTTTCTCAGTAGTTCTTATTGTGCTCACACAAGAGCACACAGAACAAACGTACAGGAAGGAAACCAACACACACATACAGCTACACAAAGATAATAAAGCGAGGATAGGATAAAAAGCATAGCTGTAGCTATTATGTACCACAAATAGGTGTAAACATAGAAGAGTGTATTTTACTCTGTGTACAGGTTGAACTGTTGTAATATCCAGTCCTGTGCTCTGGCTTCAGATATGTAATTAGACAAGTATTTATCTGTCTTTCAATAAACCACACAATACAGCAAGTGAAAACGTCCTTATGAAGGGTTTGATTGAAGTTTCATTTGCCCAAAATATGTACATTTTGTGCTTAAATACACCAATAAATAAATGTTATCCACTTCTTTCTGACTGAATCTTGGATGATTTGCTTCTCTTGTGAGTTGTGGTAAGTTGATGACCAATGTTGCAATTTTACAGTTTTAGAGGGACCAATTAGCCACAAAAGGACATAACAATCTCATAAAAGTGTATAGTCCTACCTGGAAAATATTCATGCATTTGACATCTTTTTAATTTTTCTCCTGATCCCACATCTGATGAAGAACCCCTCAAAAAATCACAATCTCTGTCAGTGGGCTGGGCAATCACTCTGACCTCCCGCTCCCACTGGATTTACTCAGTATAATCCCAGCGGTCAACTCGTGAGAAGCATTGTCCTCCTAAAGGGATAAACCGGTGTGGATTGGATTTTTTATGGCATTAGCAGCCCAAGAAGCATTGACCAGTAAGAGGATTGGGAATTTACAGGGACCTCTGAGGGACTAAAGATAAAAACAGTCTGAGATTGTAACACCTCAGGTGATTGCATGTCCGTGTTGTCTCTGACTTCCAGCATCAAAACATTTCCGAGAAGTGTGAACGACCTTGTATGATGTGGAGACAGTGTGGTCCGGCCTCTCTGCTGTCACCTTTCCTCCTCTCCTGGAGCTGTCAATCAATGCCACGGCCGGTTAGAGCAGCCTCTGACTGGTTTAACGGCTCCGCTGATTGAAGCTGGATTATAGGGTCAAAAAAGGAGTCTTATCCACCACTCTCGCCCCCAGTCGAAATAATACAGAAATCACTGAGAGCAGCAATGACATTGTAAAGTGAGCGATTGAGCTGTAAGGAGACAGAAGGGAAGTACCCAATATGTCCACTAGGGGAGCCCTTCACTATAAAACTACTCCTTACAGTGAGGAACAAACAGTGGGTGAACACTGCAGGATTCAGCTCAGACTCATCAGTGGTAGCCGATGACCTGTTTTTAGTACTATGACATGAAATAAATGCCTTAGAATAAAGCTGATGGACCACAAATATATTTATTCATTCAAATTATTCAGCTTTATTCAAAATTGCTATGTTTTCTTAAATTATTTATTGCAATTTATCTTCTTTCACCTCCTAGCTTTCTAATTTGAAGTATCATGTAGGAGTGACAAGACCATGTGTCACTGTACCATGCAGGTATTAGAGCAATAAAGTTGAAGTGAATATAATTTAATCCATAATTTATCAGTTTTAGAAAATAAAACATCTTGGGATTTACTCTCTGGAAGAAAAAAACTGTTCATTCTCAATGCAGCATAAAGGAGCAGAATTGTTTTTCACCTAACATGTAAAAAAGTCAATCAAATCTGACACAATTTAATCCATTCTGGGATAAAAACTCCCTAATTGACCTTATTTTTATCTTGCAATCTGATTACTTTAACCCAAGTAACCAAAATGTATTTCAGAATTTTATATAATTTTTTACAGCAGCTACACGTGTGTACATATATTCTAACTGTTCTAATCACAAGGGTTCAAGTCAAGAAAAAAGTGGTTAAAAAGTGCTGCACACAGGCTTGTGCTGTGTGTGTAGTGTTTTGCAGAAGGACAATAAGGACCAAGGATCTTGACTCTGCCCCAGCATATTTTTGCATTTGTCACCTTGACCGGTTCTTTTACACCTTTGAAGTGTCTCAGGGTAATCTCTAAACATGACACAAATACATACAAAGTAGTTCAGCTGATTAATCGATCAACAGAAAATGAATCATTTGAAGCAATTATTTTTATCACCGATAAAACAGGTTTTCCAGGACGTGTGGAAACCCTGATGTAGAAATATGTTGTTTATGATGTATGAGTGCTGATTGATTGTTATAATGGTTATGATAAACCCCACAAAATTATTTTCTGTTGTTTTATGTTGTCCTGTCATAGGTAAAATCTGATGATAATATCGTCTTATTGGGAAATTTTCAGTAGTGTAAAACCTAAAGAATACACATGCTCCATAAAACCTAAATTCAGGATGAATCTGTTAATGATTGTTATGCTATTCCATACAGTGAAGGGACAGAATATGTGAGATTTAATGTCTCCTACAGACCTATCGGTGGTGTTCATGTTGAGTAATCTGCAGCCATAACACTGCACACTCCCATGTAGAATCAGCAACTTCAGTTTTTAATGTGCTGATGGAGCCGTTGATCAGCTTTAAACGATCACCGGCCGACGTGATTGACACCAGGACACTGCTGGCTGATCAGTAAAGCCACAGAGGTTAGTGACTGGATGTAAAACTCAATACGCTAATGATTAACAATTACTGGGTGGTGCATATATAACCAGGGTTACATTTAAATCACAGGGCAGAGGGCTTTGCCACGTGCATTCTAATTTGCAGTCATTAGATGAGTTTTCTGTATGTACGACACACACACACACACACACACACACACACACACACACACACACACACACACACCTTTGTGTCCCATTGGTTACTACTGTAGGTGTGCACAAGGGGTAATTATAAAAAAGTAAAATAAAATGCAAATACAGACAAGAATCCATCCAGTAGAGCATTAAATGATAGTTAAACTAAAATGCTGCTTGACAGGCAGAAGGGGAAGATGTTTTTTTCTTTTGCATTCTCTGACTCTCACTGACAAAAGAGGGCAGTATGATGACATTGACAAAGTAAGCAAACTTTCACTTAGACACACACCCCACTCATTGTGTGTGTGAGTGAGAGAGATTTTCCTAATGTGTATGTGTGTGGTATTTGGGGAGGCGTGTGTGTGCAGTGTGCCTTTGCCAACGTGCTCAGTGTATGCAATTACTCATTCATGTGGATGTGTGTGAACGAGTGCATATGCCCGAGTATACACACCCCCTTTTCCCCCAACACACACACTTTCACCAACAGTTGTGGAACACATTAGACCCTCCTTAGAGTATTATGAAAACATGGTAGAATGTGTGTGTGTGTGTGTGTGTGTGTGTGTGTGTGTGTGTGTGTGTGTGTGTGTGTGTGTGTGTGTGTGTGTGTGTGTGTGTGTGTGTGTGTGTGTGTGTGTGTGTGCAGCAGGGGTTGGATATATTTTTTTTTACCTTCATCTTACTGTATGAGATCAGGAAAAAAAAAAAACTGATTTGTGACCCTAATTTTCCAACTTGCCCCCAAGCAAAAAACAACGTTTAGTGCAGGTTTTAATGTGAAAAAAAGTGCACGACTTTTCTATTCCATCAATCTAACAGGAAACAAGGTGTGAAAATGCATCCGTTGTGTTGTAATTACATCATGAGCGCTGGAAAGCCTTTGACCGGAGTAACCCTGGTTAGCATTCAACAAACACTTGTCTCAGGGATGAAAGACTCATTGAAAGCCAGCCTGCTAATGATAGTATACTCAAACAATCAGGGCAGAGCACACATTGGCCCCAGTCTCACATAACGACAAACGCCAGTCCTAAATACGATGGCATCGCTGCTGCATGTTGGAACAAGCTCCCGGTGCACGCCGCCAACTTGGCCCGCCGCTTCCAAGCATTCTTCAGATTTCATTAGGTAATAGCTCATTCATTACCGAGGCTGGGACCGGGCTGCAGCCGCCATTAAACCCCAATCATACAGGATGCACACACACACAAACACACACACACACACACACACACACACACACACACAGAAACATAATGGTCACAAAGATGTGGCTTGTACTGGAGGCATGCTTTTCCCATGTACATACACATACACACCCTAGGCTTAAACTTATAATTTGGCTAAAACATCCCCCTCAGGCCTCAGAGACACTCCCTAGGTCTCTTAACACTCCAGTGAGCACACTTGCTGGGGGCCACTGTCCACCCCCCCTGCCGCCTTCCCTCCGTCTCTCCACTGGTCATGTGTGGGGGTCTAAACAGCTGGGATACTGTTTGATACTGAATTTTAAGGTACAAATACAAAGATAAATACAAAAATAAAATTAATAAAATCACCCCGAATTGTAACCTTCCAAACCTTCAGAGCAGGGTTTATGTGGTCACTAAGTGGATTTTCAAGATTTCTTGAATATTTCTTTATATACATAGAGGACTATGTAGGCGTTGCTTGATTTTGACAGTTGGAACATAAGCAACGTAATCAGTAGGGGTGTAAGAAAATATTTTATTGCTATATATAGATTCTCAAAAACATTACTGTTTTTGGTTTTTAAACCCCAACTGCTAAATAATAGTGATGAAAACTGTAATCCAGTCTTTCTGGCGGCATAAAAAAGTTATTTAAACGATTTTTTGCATGTGTTCTTTATACTGTGACAGTTTTCCTTTTTTTTTTAAATAATCACAATATATTGCCTTGCTTCCAGTATGGCTGCGTATCAATACATTTAATCATAACTGCTGTATTGTGATATGTATCGTATCACCACATTCTTGCCAATCCACAGCCCTAAAAACAACTTCCCACAACAAAACACTAAGAGGAGACAAAAACACAAACATAGAAACTTCTTGTGTGAAATGAGAAATGTGAAAAGTGTGTAAACATTAATTCATATGGAAATGCTTTGCTTCCACTAAGAAGCTGATTTAGACAGTATATTTTTTTTTATTCTTTAAGAGAAACACAATTCGGATCAAAATAAAAATAACGTTATTATAATAAGTAGGCACAAAGCTTGACATGGCATGTTGGTCTTGAATGGGAGTGACCTGTATCTGCAACCTGATGGTAAGTGGCTGTATTTGTTGGGTAGTGTGTGTGGTATCTGAGGCTATTTATCATCAAATAAAAATAAGTGCAAACTAGACTAGTGCACACTAAAAGACGCCTCTCCACCAATTTATTGAACCAAATATTCATTAATTTATGTTAATGAGAACAGAACAACATAGAACCCAAGTCGAGCATTCATTCTTGGCTGTAGAGCCGTAATTTGACAAAAATCTTAACTTGGGATTCAGTGTGTACTGTTCAAGCGTGTACTGTGCATGTCTATTTTTTTAAACATACAGCACAATATCTCCATGGGGTTTGCAGGCCCACCACCTCATCCAGCTTGAGCCCTCAAACGAGACAAGTAAAAACTATTTTAATAAAAAAAAGAAAAGAAAAGGAAACTAAAGTTTGAGAAATCCAGATTTATACTACGTGGGACACTAAAACCCTCCACTGGAAGGCAGTACTCACTGCATGCTTTGCAGCCCGATACTCCTGAAACTGTCATATAACTACCTAACCATAATATTAGAAATAACTCATATTTTAAATAATTTACGGAGCAGTGGTCTTGAAGTTGGTACAATCCTGATACAGAAGCTGAAATCTAATGACTTGGAGTAAACAATATTCTTGTATGAACATTGGGTCAAATCACTGAGTTTAATGTGAAAGGGATGACTTGCAGTCATAAACTCCAGTCAGCTACTGAATGTTTTTGTCACAAATGTGTATATGAGACAATAGGACAATAGGGGCGGCTGTGGCTCAGAGGCAGAGCGGGTCGTCCATGATCGGAAGGATGTTGGTTCGGTCCCCGGCTCCTCTTGCCACGTGTCGAAGTATCCTTGAGCAAGATACTGAACCCCAAATTGCTACTCCGATGCTGTGAATGTGTATGAATGTGTTAGTTTCTGCTTTGCCATCACTGAGTGAATGTGTGTGAAAGGGTGAATGTGGCACGTAGTGTAAAAGCGCTTTGAGTGGTCCGAAGACTAGAAAGGCGCTATACAAGTACAGGTCCATCCATTTACCATTACCACTAAGGGGCCAAATGCAGACAATGAGGAGGAACAGGTTGAAGAAAAATGATTAAATCATTGTTCCTATTAACAGACTCACAGTCAGGAACAAGAAGGCAGTCTAAACAAGCAAACAAAGCCAGTGGTCAGAACACAGGTCACAAATGTCAGGACAATCAGGAAGAGGAACACAAGTGGACAACATGCCAAACTGTCTGGAATGGTGAGATGGTCATTTACCCTGAAGGACTGATGAGACAGTGAGAGGCAGTTCAGAAGGTGGGGATAGTTTGTAAACAGGTGAGCAGGTGGATGTGGGAGACCACGATTGGTGGGAACGTCTGAGGGAATCTGGTGGACAGATGGAGAATGGCACGTCTGGAAAGTTCCTCAGAAATGCACAGTAAGGGTGAGGAGGGCTGTGGAGTCAAGGGGAGAGGGGCAGACTGAGGCAGTTCTGAAAGTTTTATTGTCTTATGGACATATTAATGTGACTGCGTCATATTAACCAACAAAAGGCTACACCTTCCCTCAACTGTGCTTGGTTCGGCTTGAAACTGATATTACAAAAATAGTTCACCGAAATGTGTTTCTGAAAACATTTTAAGCTAGAAATATGACGTGCAGTTGCTGAATCTATCTTCATTTTAGGTTAGTTTAAGGATTTCATGAGTTTCCATGCTGCTGGAAAATCCTGATTTAGATTTTTTAAGTAGCCTGGATCTCTACTTTATGCAAATGAGGAGTTTTTCAAAATGCACCGTGGTGGATGGAGTTGGTGGAGACCAAAAACAGAACTAAAGCTCTAAATGAATACTAATGTTTGTCTGTATAATCTGTGTATATCATTAGTTCTTTTCATATTCAATATAGAATCCAAAATAGGACAATTAAAAACAATTCCTTATTCCGTTTTAATTCATTATGTTTATCCAGCACAAGGTTTATCTTTAGTAATTTTGATTTTAGGCTCAAATCAAAAAATAGGAACAAACAGGCCACAGACAAACTTATTTTGACATTTATTGTGTCCGATCTGTGTGACCATTTTACTTAATAAATTTGCAGTTTATGATTATTATATTATCTATTACTATGCTAATAGTTAATTCTGCAAACTTAATCTCTCAGAATGGTAAACAAATATAAAACGGGTCTCAAGTTGCTGCCTACAGTCTAACTCACTGTATCTAAGGCAACATTATATTTCCTGTCTCTTCTTTATCTGTTCACACAAGTGAAGACCTTTTAACATGATATTTTCCAAACACTTATATTGATGTTCATGCACATATTTATTACATTAGGTCATATAGTCACATCATCCAAAACAACAATTGATACATAGATTCTGTGTCTTCTGTATGTGGGCAGTAGTTTGCTAAGATGTTATCCATTTTAACAAATTATATTAATGCTGCTTGTATTAATTATATTAATTATATTAATTAATCAAATTTGTGTGACTTTGTATGTTCTTCTAGAGTTCTTCCACGATTTTCCCTAGCAGAAAAACCTGACTAATACAGATTTCAGCATGCGACAGTGCACTCATTATGTCACAATCATTTCTAATTTCCACATATTTCATTAAGGCTAAAATGTCATTATTTAGTTTACTTACTAACCCTAACCCTCATTCTACTGACTACAGGAACTATTATCTGCTAACCTCTCTTTAACCTGAGCCCTAATGCCTAGGGAACCACTGCTGCATACCTGCATGTTTTACCCAACGTTTGACCAAGATTACAGACGGAATTTAAATACAGCTCTGAATGGTTAATTTCCCATTAAATTCACAGGGCAGGGGTGTGTGTGAGCGCTGTTTGAATAGGGCTGAGTGTGACCATGGAATCGCCACGGCGCCTTAAATGGATTCAGTACTTGAGTCCCCCGGGTTTCCCCCAAGAGAGCCTCAAGTAATACATCATATTGCTCTTAAAATAGCTATTAACCACAGTGAGAAGATAGACAGTGAGGGAGGGAGGGTAGGAGGGAGGGGGAAATTAAGCAATGTTCACAGAGTCATTCTCATACAATAACTCACCATTAACCTAAGCACTAAAAGGCTCGCTGTCTCTCTCTCTCTTATGTGTGCCTTTAATTGATTCTCCTAGCTCTTTTGCGGGACAGTGAAGGAACAGAGAAAAGAATAAGGAGGAAACTTTTCTCATTTCTCATTTCCCTCCCTGTCAGTGAGTGTTTTAACTGGTTCCAGTGCCTGTATATTAGCCAAGTGGATAGCAGATAATGTAGCCTAATCCCTCTCAAGTTGAGAGCATCCGAAACCTATTCACAAACTTTATGTCCTGTGTATCTCCAATTAAAAAAGCCCTGGCAGATAAGTATGGTAATGAGAGAATCCAAAGAAAATGAGATATGCAGCACTAATCTGTGGCTGTAAAGGAGGTTGAAGGGAAAGAATTAAGATTAGGGTTCAACCCACAGATATCCATTACTGCTGCTCAAACTGTCCCATGCACCAGCTAAGGTTAATGTACGACAAAAAAAACAAACATCTCCATGATGAGGTTTGTTCAAAGGCGCGTGATTGAAATCCCATCCTTCAAATTAACATACATATATGCAAATGAGCTCCTAATTAATTGCAAAACGTATTTTTGATTAAATACTCCAAACGTCATGATTCTAATCTTGACCGGGAAAGGGGGAAAAAAAAGTTTTAATTAATTTTGCCAGTTAAACCTCATCAACACTTTGAATGGAGTGTAATTAGGACGCCGCCCTCTCTTATTTCTCAACGGCGAAATCAAAAATCAGCCATTGTTATCACATTTGTAATGCAACCAGTGTGTGAGATGAGGCCGTGATAAATAAGTAGGGTCCTGATTTTTATACTCAAAGTAAAATAATGCTGGTAATTGGCAGATATTCTAATATTGATTAAATTAGACGGAAAACACTCCTTTCATTAAGGCATTATGATATAGCCTAATTCTGATCATCTTCTCTCTGTCTTTGGGATTACCAATTAAATGGGCTTTGTGGAAGTTTTTCAAACTGACGGGCAAGAGAGGGCTAAATGAAATTACGCCTATAGTTTGAGAGAGTGGAGGCGCGCCCGCCGTCTCCCTCCACACTGTTTACCAAGGACTGTGTTTGTGTGGGAAGTCATGGTTAATGATGTATTCATCCTTCCTCGCTGTGCAACTCCAAGCCCAACTCAATGTGTATTGTGCTCAATTATGTGAAGAGGGAGAGCTGATAATGAAAACTAACATGAAGCCCCTGAGTGGATCAAGATGTGTGTGTGGGAGATGGAGAGGAAGAGAGGAGGTGTGTGTGCTAGCTAGCATAACTGTATCCCTTCTCTTTCATCATGCCCAGGCAGAAGTCACAACTCCTCGCAGTTTCTCAAATGAACCTTTCAAAGCCTCCAAAACTTTCAGTCTCCCTCCCCATCCAACTCCACCAAAGCAGCCGTCCACTTAAGAGTATAAGAAGGCTTACTAGGGGATAAGACCCTGCGAGGTGCTTGAGGTGAGATAACCAATTACCCATGATCACTTTTGACTCTTCTAATCTCCCCGCTGTATCGGCGGGATTTAGCTGCGGCAGCACCTGTAAAACCTGGCCATCTCCAATCTGCCGCCGTCCGCCTTTGTTATTATAATGTCAGCCACTTGACTCATGCACTTCAGTCAAAGGGGATAAGCACCTGCTGGGTGTGGAGGGGTGCTGAGGGGAGCGACCCCATGACCCTCCAAAAAGACAGTGCTGATTGATAAGCAGGATTTGGTCGGAAACTCTGAGTTTCATCAGGTCGTTGTCTCGGAGGAGATGATGACAAAGCGCCGCTGTCTTTCCCATGGAAACAGAGCGACACACATGGTGGTTATGAAAGCCACATGTGGCTGCGGTGTCACTGCAGCAGAACTTGTTTTTCAAAGTGCATGACGAAGTGCACTGTTTCACAGATCAGATCAGTTGCAAGTCCAACAGATTTTTCAACTTCTGCATCCAAAGTTACAAGGACAGAACTTTATAGGCTGCCGCTCTCAAACCAACGTTTAAAATGCAATCAAGACAGAGCGCATTCATGCTTTTCTTTGTCATCATCTGCCTGGTGGATGACAGGCAGAGACTTAAAAATTATTTGTCCCAAACAAACATGCTGATCCAATCGGTTTGGGCTTCGAGGCGGAGCCCTCCAAACCACAATCTACACTGATTCATCATTTCTCAGTTCACTTTATTTATCGACCTTAACTTTTCACTCCTGCTGTCAATCATGATGCCTGAGGTCAAAGAAGTCAGCAGATGCACTTGATTTGTAAATGTGAGCAGGTCTTAGGCAATATCTGATGAGAATTGATGACTCTTTGGACACAGCAGTTCAGTGTGCTCTGTGTTTTCTACAGAACAGTTCTTTCTGAATAAAAAGCTTTTCTCTGATGATGTATTTTTAATGTTTTATATTTAATAAAGTCTTGAATTACATGTTTATCCTCAATCAGCAACCAACATACAGTTACTACAACATACATTTATTTGTGCATTGGTATGAATTCACATTCAATATTCTATTTGTTTTTTAATGTAAAATTAACCTGTACGAACTGCAGCACTTCTTATAAGAATAATTGTTTTTATACTACTGTGAATACTATAAAAAGATTTGTTTTTTCTTTATCAGCCCAGTCCACTGTTGGCCTTGATTATCACAGATCCACGTACTTAATTTGGGGGGGGGGGGCACAGGGGAAATGTCCCGCTCAGGTTCAAATCCGACCTGCGGCCCTTTGCTGTGTGTCATGCCCCTTCTCTCCACCCACCACCCCTGTCTCCCTACAGCTGTCTCTATAAATAAAGCCATTAAAAGGCCAAAAACATAACTTAAAAAATAAAAAAAAATACTTGTGTCCCCCCCACCTCTGAAATCAACATTTCGTCCTTGCACAGATCTATCAATGGCCAATAAGTAACAGAAAATTGCA
Source organism: Dicentrarchus labrax (assembly GCF_905237075.1). NCBI lineage: Eukaryota > Metazoa > Chordata > Actinopteri > Moronidae > Dicentrarchus > Dicentrarchus labrax. The sequence goes on along the minus strand of NW_026136703.1, from coordinate 801,627 downwards.
GTACAGAATTGCCAGTTATATATTTGGGGTCATTTAGAAACTGTTGCCATTACATGGTTTATCCTCCAGAGATCTCTGATGTAACTTTATTTAGTAAGTAAGTATTCCTTAATAACCAATTTTAAAGGTCCAGTGTGTAACATTTAGGAGGATCTATTGGCAGAAATGGAATATAATATTCATAGGTATGTTGTCATTAGTGTCTAATCACCTGAATATAGGAACTGTTACCTTAGGGTTGCCTTCCATGGAAGCTGCCATGTTGAACCACATGATGTGCTCACTTTGTGGCCACTGTAGTTTCTCTTTCGTGCTTGGAAGGAGAGGGTGAAGCGAGTGAGTTGCAATCTGCTACTTCACCGCTAGATGCCACTAATTTCTACACAGTGCACTTTTAAGGGAGACTTATCAAAAATGTTGGTGTTTCTGCTTTCTAACGAACTTTTAAAAAATGTTCATAAGTTTAAACTGATGGCTTTATTAAAACAAGGACAAAACAAAGAACTATATTACAGATATTTACAACTGGATTAGCAACCAAACATTTATAACTAATAAACTAAAATAATTAGTTTATGATTTGTTAACCATTAATAAAGCCTTAGTTAAAACTTATAAAACCTTTATTAATGGTGCCTCATTTGAAAGGGGTTACGGTAATATGTTAGAAAGTGTTTTTTTCAGTGTATAAAAACCTGAAAATAAGTGTCAAAGATGTTTCAGTTAGTTGCAAACCACAATCTAACCTTGAGATGTCATTAAGTCTTACACACTTATCCTTTAATGCAGTAATACAATACATTTGATGCTGGTATTTTTAAGAACCAACATAACTTCTACTCCACAGCTGTACAGGGGCTAGCAGTAGCTAACATCAGACACTCTAAACTGCTGGTCGTATCAGACCAATAACTCCCAGAATGTATCACTGACTATTTCAAAAGTGGCATTCTTGCTCTAAAGTGTGCTTTGATTCATTATAAGCTGCACTGCAATGTGCATAGAGCTTAACGCTTTGGTACAGTGGCATGATGAAAAGTATATTAAGAGAATCAAAGAGGCACGAAAGTATAGTATCCTCTGTGGGACCAGTTTGTCTTGCCAGTCTGGCTCTACACCAACCTTTAAGAAATGTCAAGTAGTTCGTGCAATTGGGGAATACTTTCACATCTTAAAGTCTGTCCTGCACTTTAGGGCATTCAGGAGCTTCATGAGAATACCAGAGGTTTCTGCGAGGTCAGTGGGTACGACAGAGGGCTTCCTATGCTGATGGAAGTGAACATTTCCAAGACCTGGCTCTGGATTTATGGAGAGACTGTCAGACATGCTGCTAGAAAGGCCATCTGTTGGCCAGACTAGATGGTGGATGTAGTGTCACCAACTAGACGGACATGACTACAGCTAATCGTCAAGTAAAGTATAGAGAACGTTCCCAGCCACATATACCATTTGGTTGGTGTTACTTTTCTGGAAATTCACAGAAATTAGGACATTTCTTTTTCAAGTTTCACAAGGAAATATTTTTATGTAGGGCAAAAAATGTGGGGCTGCAGCAGGAGGGAGCATCCCATCTTTACTTATTGATTCCCTCGATTCATCCTTTACTCCTTTGCACAAATCAAGCTCTAGAGTTGGGTTTGGGCACTCAAAATAAGTCATGAAAATTGTCAAGAGTGAGATCCAAACTAAGAGGTGAGTTCTTGGCAGAGATTTGAATGTTGGAAGGTCAGTACAGTCACAGATGTGTTTGGGGAGAGAGATCCAGATGGAGGGGGCAGCTACAGAGAAGGCTCTGTCGCCCCAGGTTCGGTGCTTGGTCCTGGGGTGGTGGAGTCAGGAGGTTTGCATCGGATGAACGGAGGCTACGGGATGGATTGTGGCAATGGAGCAGGTCAGGGAGGTAGGAAGGGGCCTGGCTTGGAGGGCTTTGTGTGTGAGGAGGAGGATTTTGAACTGAATATGTTGTGGGACTGGGAGCCAGTGGAGGTTCTGAAGGACAGGGGCTGTTGTTCACATTGTTCAAACAGTTGGTGCCATTTAGAGCCAAATAGTTTCTTAAAGATTCAACCCAAAGGCATTGTGTGTATCCTTAAGGTCTAACAAACACACTGAAGGAATGTCCTCCATCGTGAAACACTGACAAAGCTATGGAAGCCCATTTCTGTGACAAAAAAAAAAAGGATCTATAAGTCATTATAATGAGAAACTTTCTAAATATATTGACTTAATACCTAAAAAAAAAAAGAGAAACGTTAGTATCTCAAAATAATGACTTAATATCTCAAAATTATCAATCATTAATTGAATGTAAGGGACAGGGCTCTTTTATAAATCATATTCCTCTGGAATACTAAACAGTTTCATAGCATTTTTAGTTTGCATTTTGAGGTTTTGATTTCATATACTTAGATTTTGTGTTTATGAAATTTCCCAAGAATAAGAATGTTGTTAACCATTTGAGAAAATTCTGGGCAAAACCAGAAGCCATCTTCAAAATATGATTGTCTTTTTGAAATAGATGAGCCTAGCACATAGCATATTGAAGTAGCTACAGGAAAATAGGAAGTTGACTGAGACATTCTCAAATGTTATTGGAGCACAGAGAAAAAAGGGGTGGCTTAGGTGACTTAGAAAGAGTCAATTGGTGAACATAATCGTGTTATTACCAATGTAAAGGATCGATATAACTGCAAAAACAAGACACAATTTGTATCCTTTAGCTTTCACGTTAGAACCTGAAAGCAATGTTGTCTTTGTGTAACAACCTTGGCTCTCATTTTGTCCAGTAGCCTGAAGTGACAACAAAATCACATATCACCTCTTTAAAGCAGAGTGTGGATTCAGAGGTCCCGAAGAGACGCTCTCTGCCCATTTTCCCACCACATACCCTTCCATCAGGGAAAATCTGACCCATCTAAGGATTTCCAAGCCAGACAGGATAATCTGACATGCTCTAAGATGACACTGTTGCTCTCTGCTCTACTTGGTTCTCCCTCTCTCTCCCCTCCCATCACAAGTCAGGGTGCCGAGCTAGCATAAATGAGAGACACTTTGAAAAATAAGCTGCTCATTTGGGACTGAGTGGATTCAGATGGTTGGCCAGGGCTCAAAGGCATAGCAAAAAAGGGGGTGGTTGGGTCAGCTTATTATTTCAGTGGATACAAGGCACTGATGTTCTCCCTCATCTGGCATTTTCTCAATAGAAAGGCCTTGGCCACTATAATGTCGACCAATATCCATGGTCTCACTTCTTCATCTTTTAACCAAGCATCTTGGCCATGAAGGTTAGACCTGCTTCAAGTTTAATACAGTTTTATTATGGTCAGACTGGACTGTTGTTTGGGAAATAACTGAAGATTCAATTTCTTACCTGAGGCAAATCAAAAACAAGAACCTAATGTTAGCTAATGCTAGTAAACCTTGGATGAACATTGCTGTGTAGCTGGCATTACTGATTTTATGCCATGTGCTCCCATACAAATGAATCTGGCCATGAATGGAATAATCCTTTCCCAGAACCCATAATTAGAAATGAAAGTCCCATCAAGAAACATTTCTGCCTTTGAACAGCTTAAATATCATTTTGATGCTACACTGAGTTGTAATAGGGTGAATGCTGCCTCTGTTATTCCAATTCTGCGCCCTATACGCCTGTTCTTGCACATATAACTTTTCGCTCTGGGTTGGGACAAGTTCATAACTCTTCAAGGCAGTAGTCAGACACCACCAACTGACACTGAAACTGCTGCAAAATGTAGCTGCTGTTAGCTAGTTAGCTTAGCCAAACTGTCTGGGACTGTTGGGAATGTTGGTGTTTGCACTGTTTGTACAGGAGCTTTGGACCACCGGGAAGAGGAAGTTTTCAGGCCCAGGACAAGACGTAATGTTGACAGAGAATGGTGCCAACATCCTGCAAGAACCGGAGCCGGGGGAGTGGGCAATGTCACTGGGCTCAGCAGCTTCTATCCACATATCTAATGGCAGAGGTAAAATGACTTAAGAGGACGCTGATGTAGCAAGCTAAGAAGAAAAAAGGAGAGAGAATCCGCCGGAGAAGAGTTAATGTGGTACTGGCTTTTAGTCGTTGGCATGCGCTTGTTGAAATAAAAGGCTTCAGACAGACAGCAACTGGTCTTCTTGCCGTTCGATTAATAATAGTCTTGTGTTGTTGCACTCACTTGATTTTTGACAGTTGTCAACTTGCTAGTTTTTGTACAGGTGTCCATATTTATGTAGGGTCAAAGGTGACCTTTAAACATGAACTCGTGCAACTAACTCCCTTTTAACGGCACTGTTAATCTGAGATCACACACACACATACACACCTAAATTCTGTTCTAAACTTCAGCACACAAATCAAACCCTCGCCCTTCTCCATGCTCTTTTTCTCTCGCCAACACGTGTTTAATGCTCAGCTCAGGGCTGAGGACAAAGGACACACACCTTTTCTGGCGCGCAACCCCTTAGCTTAGCCTTTTAAGTTAGATTGTATATTGTGCGTTGTCTGTTTTGTCTTTATTATCTCTGTATGGTTGAGTTTATACATGCTGGCTTATTTAATTTCCAGCCTCTTCTAGGCAGAACTCCACAGCCTTCCACTTTAACTATTAATAGTGATTTTGGTTATAGTTATTAATTTAATTAATAATCGTTTTCTAAATTAATAGCTTAGTATGTTTTATGAGGCTGATCAATCAATTATCGGCTATCGTCGGTGATCTTTAATATTAATTAAAGTCATTTTCTATTATCTTTTGATAATTAATAAACTAGCCAAAATTAAGTGATTACAGCAATATGGTTAAACCACTGTTGTACCAACAAATGGTAAATGGGAATTGCCACTGGGGGCACCGAATCATAACAAATACCAAATCCTACACATAGTGTTGATTTAATTTTGGTCAAAAACATTACAGGCAGATGTTAGACTTTATTTGTTTGCACAATTTTTTTTTTCCTTTTCTATGGTTGCACAGTTTTCTCCAGATGAACTCACTGTAAGCAGTGCGAGCAGTGTGAAGTGTGAGACTCTGCAGGCTGACCTATATTCCCTTTTCCTCCAAACAAACTCAGCCAGAAACTTCCTATCGAGTGTTTTCATTGCAAGGGCTGTGTATGACACAGGAATGGGTTAAAGCAAGGGCTTGGCTTGGAGCTTCATAGGCAAAGTAGACCACATCAGTGCAAAACTGCACAGCAACCCCAGTATCATGTAGGGACAGACACACGTTTATAAAACAGAAATAGCGAGCGCAGTATTACCTAGACCTGTCTGTGTGCTGAAGTGGTGTCATGGTGACAGTTCTATATCTAACAGCAAGAGAAAACAAGTAGGATTCATATCATACAACTTGTAATGGCCCATGTGCAAGCACAGTTTTTGAAATATTTATGGTTGCTCATGGAGTAAAAAATCTGTTTTGCAGGATTGAAGGTTAACTATGTTTACACTACCTGGTACAGGTGTATGCACACACACATTTTCAGTTGTCTAATTTATTCTGACTGCGAGTGTGTGTGAGTGTAAGCAAACTTATTGAAACATAGGCCTATATCTCAGCATTTTGTTCATTTCTGTGAATGAAAACTACATGAAATTGTTAGTTTTTTCTTTAAGTTTAGATATATGAGTGTTAAAAAAACAAACAAAAAAAAGATAATGGGGACAGAGAATTATATAAAAAGTTTGCTTTGTCACTTGAGTTTACTCAGTGATAGCAAAGGTGTCATACATGGCCTCTCACACCTCAGCCTCTTGTAGCCTGAGCTCACACACCTACTCAAACTGTCTCCCAGGTTTATTCAAACAAATGGCTTTCCAGCTTTTCAAAAAACACCTCTGAAAGTGGATACTCAATATCCTGACAGAAGAGATGAATCCAAACTATTAAGAGGCAATAATGGACTTCACTTTCAGGAACAACTTTGCATGAGTCACTTCATGCAAACAGTGCAACAAAGTTTTGTATTAAGACTCTAAAACACTCACTGACTAAGGCAAGCTGGGTCAGCAAAATAAGTTATGTTGAATATCAAGTAATCAACTTTCTACAGCTACTGTAGCTGTAGTACAGAAGTTTCAAAAAAATCTTCTAAGCAATCTGAAATTTTACTTTTACATGTGTAAATGTAAGTGTCAATAATAAAGTCAATAAAAGATACTTTAATAGTTACCTGCAGGTAACGCTTTAATTTATAAGATCTATTGGAAGTATTTACACAGAAGATAACAAAATATCTAGGCAACCAGTTTCATATTTAAGCTAGGAACGCCGTCAAGAGAGCAACCATGACAGCCAACAGCCAATGACACTGCACAGCGATAAGCAAATTGCTGTACGCTTGAAGCCTACGTGGAAAGTGACAAATAGGAAGAAAGTGTATCAAGGGTCAGTGTACTTTACAGCCAACAGATTTTAGTTTTGAAATGTTTGTCATCTACTATTTATAAATTGGTGAAAAAAAAACCTGTTTAACATTGTCACTTGTTAAACTGTAAAACTGGTAGTGCAGTAGTGACCTTGCCTTACGAAAGTTGGAACAAACCTTTAAATTAGCCCTTGTAGATCTGATATGAGTGAGGTTCAACAACTGGATTGCTTATTTCTGGCCTAAAATTTGTTTAGGCTCTATCAAAGAGGAACACCTTAAGCCTACTCTTAAATGTGGTGAGGGTGTCTGCCTCCCCAACCAAAACTGGAAACTGGTTCCACAAGAGAGGAGCTTGGTAACTGAAGGCTCTGACTCCTGTTCTACTTTTAGAGACTATAGGAACCACAAGTAGCCGTGCATTTAGAAAGCGCAGTGTTCTAGTGGGGTAGCTCTTTAAGATATGAAGGGGCCTGACCATGAAGAGCTTTGTAGGTGAGGAGGAGGACTTTAAATTATATTCTGAATTTTACAGGGAGCCAGTGCAGAAAAATTGAAAATAGATATTTTTTCCTAGTTCTTTTCAGTACTTGTGCAGCAGTGAGTTTTGGAGGTGTTTGGGGCTAAGTACAAGAACTTCAGAAAATTGCAGCTAATCCAGGTTTAATTTACATAATTGACTAATTTCATTTGATTGATAGATATAACTGGGTATCATCTGCATAACAAGTTAATGTAGTGATTCCTGAAAATGTTGCCTAAGGGAAGCGTATATGAGGTGAATAGAATTGCTCTAAGCACAGAACCTTGTGAACTCCATCACTAACTTTAGTGTTTATGGAGGATTCATTGTTAACATGTACAAACTGAGAACGATCTGATAAAGTTCTGAAGAAAGTCTAATTCCCAGGTCGTCAAATACCGACGACCAACATCTCATTCCCATACCCACTATAACTGCCATAAATATTTGTTTACATATATTATGTATGTGGTTTACTTTGTGAATATTTATTTGTATTGTGCACTGGGTAGGAACTAATATTTGTCGCCTGTTGCGCAAGGGACGCAGTTAATTGCGGGAATCTACCTGAAGAGAAAGATTACAAGAAGAAGTTTATGCTCTGTTTTAAGTTGTTTAAAGTGTTTCAAGGTGATTTTTGTATTTCCTGTTTTTGATTTTGAAAGATATTTTGTTTAAGAAGACTCATTCCCCATGGGTTGTATGCAGCCAGTGAGGTATGTTTATTTACGTTGCTCATTATGTTAATTAGTCTCTGGCGTGTCAATTTTATGTTAAATGAATGCATGTATTTGTATATTGTCCTGTAACAGTTCGACGGTGGATTGATGACGATGAAGTGGAGTTTGAGAGAGCAATAAATCCATCTGTATGAAGAACTAGTGTCGCTTATTTCCTGGAAGGAGTGATACCCACGACCTGGAAATAAGATTCAACAATCAACTATCTTTCTCCAGAAAGACTGATCCCACCTTTAACCTTTTAAAGACACACCCTAACCTTTAACCTTACTACACCTGTATACCCCTAACCCTAAGGTCAGCAGGTGGTTTTAACAGGTTAATAGAGATCATACAAGAATTTATGTCGCTTTACTTTGTGCTAAAGAAGTAACCAAGTAAACTAATTCCACTTTTAGTTATGTAATTATACTAAAGAAAATTCTTATTAAATATATATATTTTTTTTATTTATTTATTTATTTTCACAGTCAAGCCGAAATTATTCATACCCCTGGCAAATTTTGACTAAAAGTTACTTTTATTCAACCAGCAAGCTTTTTCTTGATTGGAAATGACACAGGCGTCTCCCAGAAGATAATAAGACGATGTACAAAATTATTTCTCAGCTTTTATTTACATTTGAACAAAAAGTGGCATGTCCAAAATTATTCATACTTCTTCTCCTTCTCAATAATCAATAGAAAAGCCTCTATTGGCTTTTACAGCAATCAAACGCTTCCTATAATTGCTGACCAGCTTTTTGCATGTCTCCACTGGTATTTTTGCACATTCATCTTTAGGAATGAGCTCCAACTCTTTCAGGTTGGAGGGTCTCCTTGCCATCACCCTGATCTTTAGCTCCCTCCACAGATTCTCAATTGGATTCAAGTCAGGACTGGCTGGGCCACTGTAAAACGATAATGTTTTTGTCCGCTAACCATTTCTTCACCACTTTTGCTGTGTGTTTTGTGTAGTTTTTGTGCTGAAATGTCCACTGGTGCCCAAGGCCAAGTTTCTCTGCAGACTGCCTGATGTTGTTGTTGAGAATCTTGATGTATTGCTCTTTTTTCATGGTGCCATTTACTGTGATTAGGTTCCCATGCCATTGGCTGAAAAACACCCCCAAAGCATTAGGTTCCCACCACCATGGGGGTGACAGTGGGGATGGTGTTCTTAGGGTTGAAGGCTTCTCCTTTTTTACGCCAAATGAAGGATACATCATTGTGGCCAAACAATTAATTTTGTTTCATCTGACCATAAAAGAGAAGACCAGAAGTCTTCTTCTTTGTCCAGATGAGCATTTGCAAAGGCGAAGCGGGCTTTTGTGTGCCTTATCTGGAGAAGTGGTGTCCTCCTTGGTCTGCGTCCGTGGAACCCAGCAGTGTGCAGTGTCCGTTGGACTGTCTGCCTTGAGACGTTGCCAACAGCAGAGCCCAGATTTACCAGGATGGCCTTGGATTCTTTTTCACCTCTCTCACTATCCTCCTGGCCAGCACAGTTGTCACTTTTGGCTTCCGACCACATCCTCTGAGATTCCCCACAGTGCAGAACGTCTTGTATTTTTTAATAATACTTGAAAACATTTAGATATGGCCTTATAGCCCTTTCCTGACTTGTGAGCAGCCACAATGCACAGCCACAGGTCCTCAGTGAGCTCCTTTGTCTTAGCCATGACTGTCCACAAACCAACTGCAGAGAGCTGCTGTTTTTCACCTGTTGAGTTGATTAAAGTTATGAATAATTAATAATTTTGGACATGCCACTTTTTGTTCAAATGTAAATAAAAGCTGAGAAATGATTTTTTCCACAATGATGCCTCTTGTTCATCGTCTTATTATCTTTTGAGAGAAGACTGTGTCATTTCCGGTCAAAAAAAATAACTTGCTGGTTGAATAAAAGTAACTTTAAGTCAAAATTTGATATGATATATATATGAATAATTTCGGCCTTGACTGTATATATATATGAAGGTACGATTTTCAATAGAGTTTAGATGGGTTTACCTCCCACAGTGTTCTTGACAAAACTGAACAAAGCCTTTGGCAAAGCCACAAGAGTAACTTCCTTCCTTGTCTTTCACAAGACAGGTATCTTAAGCACATCTGACTGATAATGAAATGTGGAAATTTGATTGGGAAAGAATTATTTTCATTATTTGCACTTTTCTCACACTTCGTCACTACGTCATCCATCACCTTTCTCTCTCACTCTTTATTTCCCTCCTGTTCCGCCCACTCCCTCCCCTCCTTCCATATGCAAACTGGCCTGACCACAATAGTCAAGAGTGCACACATGATTAAATGGTATACAGGGACCAGAATAAATAGCTGTGGTCGGTGGCTTGGCCCGGAGGCTGGGGTTTGAGGCAGGGGGACAGACTCTTGCTTTTAATCACAGAGGGAGATAATGGCTGCCATACGCCACTGCCATTGACTTTGTTTTTCCCACAATCCAGCCACCAGGGGAGCATCTCCATCTGCTATGGCAGTAATGTCCGAATCTCTTCTGCCAATAAAAGAAAAGATACACCCAAATGCATTCACTTTGTCTAGGTCTACAGAGTTGATGCCCATCTTTAAACACATTTACCTCTACACTAACTCTTATGTATCATAATGCTTTAAGATATTATGTTCTCAGGTAGCAATTTTGTTTTTTACTGTAATCCAGACTCTGGAATTTCTAGAAATCTATATAGTAAAACTGTTTATTACAACTATGGTATTTATCTAGCTCTGACCACTGCTTCTATTGGCTGTGATAGCATTGTATTCATCAAGTTAATTGCTGAGTTCTGAGAACCTGGCAACATCAAAAAGTTTGATGGGGTAAGAAAGAAAGACGAAAATGTTTCATGAGGGGTCAGACTATCAGCAATCAGTTAGATTAATTACTACTTTAGTTACCACTGCAGAAAAACCGTATATGCACACAACTACACCAGTTACAGTAGGTTGAAGCTGAACCTGGAAGCCTTGGGTAGGTCTGGGTAATTATAGCCTTTGTTTTTATCCTTGAATTTTTTTTATAGGTTAAGCAGCTAGGTTAACAAGCATACAAGCTGGCTACCTGATGAAATTAAAAGTGAATAAACAAATAAAATGTTGAACTACTCCTTAGTGATTTCACTTCCTGAATCACTTTTATTCATTCACTTTTTGCAGCTGAATTTGTGGTTGAACGAGTACTCAGCTGAAACGAGTAACCAGTACAGATAACACAAAACGTGTCAATATCCAGTTTTAGGCTATTTATAAATAATAGCTCTCTTTCTTGTGTGATCCAAAAAAAATTGCTCTGAAGCTTAATACACTTCTCATTAACTTATCAGTTTCAGGCTTTAATTAGCAACTTCCAGCTAGCCAGTTACCTAAAGCTCCAGTTTAAGTATTACCCATGCCAGTTTAAGTCCAGCCCCTTCCAAGTATGGCTACACATACACGTAAGTTGGTTGAACAGATACAGATAATAGTGTATTCACTCATATAGTTAGATTTATTAAATGGTTAGGTTTTAACATTTTGACAAGAGCAGCAATTTAAAGAGCAGCATAAAACTATGGTTTGTTATATTGGTGGTAAAGAAAAAGAAACACATAGTTTACAGCCTTGTGGTAGCTACTGCTTTGACTCAGACTCTTGAAAATTTCCTGAGTTTCTTTATCGCTCAACAGTCACCTCAACCTTGTTGAGCCAACCATTGAATACACCATTTTCATACTATTTATTACTCAAAAATGATAGCGCCCCCCAGCACTGAATTAACCTATTATAATCCAATTAATTCACAAAAACAGGTTAGAGATCATTTGTCCCTTGGATGAACACGCAGAGGTCTGCAGAGAGACAGCATTACATTCACTGACAGTGCTTGGTAGAGGAGGTATAGGACTAATAAGGTCAATTATTCATGGATTTAAGAATTGTATATGAAAATGCTTCTTCCCCTTGTAGGCTGAATAAAACTCACTACAACTGCATTCAGAGCATTGTGTTTATGGAATGAATTATTATCACAGAAATGTGAAATGCTAGAGGCACTTAATTGAAGCACTTTTGAGCACAACACAGTTGCATAGTCAACTCAGTGCAAAGACTTTTGTTAATCTGAAAAACAACCTGTGTTTATTTTATAACCATAATTCAATACAAAAATTATGCTGAAACTGAGCAGCCATGTGTTGTTTTTTTCTTCATGTGATGCCATTTGTGTCCTGGTTTTCAGATGTCAGTGTCTTGAACAGGAAAGGTAAGTTGAGAGACAGAAAAAATAGGGGTGAGAGATCTTGGCCATGTATTGAGGTTAACAGTCACACATATGGTGGCACCAGATACTAAAATATGGGCAGAACCTGAAACAGTATAGTCTCAAGAGCACTGATATATTCACACACATACAGACACAAGAGCAAAACACATTTTCTCTTGACAATTATTATTATTATAATATTATGAACTCAAACTAGAGTGATGTAATATGTTTTAATTAGTTAAACATCTCTGAATACCAGGCCCTCCTAATGTAAGATTACCACAGATTCAACTATTAAAACTATTAAACCTTGAACTTGAAAATATCACTCAGCTGTTACATACTTTGTTCTTTTGTGTTCTTTGAAGAACAAGAAATTCAGTTGGACCACTTTCACTAAAGTTAACAAAGTGCAATTATAAAGATAATAAGAAGTAAATGATTGACCTCAATTAATCTTTTGCACTTCAAGCTTTATTACTAAAAATACATAAATCTTGTTGTTGATATAAAGTATATACAATAGAATCGGGTGAACTAAATAAACATAGTATAGATAGTGCTGTGATGGTGCCGATCCGAAAATTGCTTTCATAATACTGAACTCAACTTTGTGTAGATTAAATTACACAAGGCATTTAATTGAATACACATACATGCAAATAAAACATTATGCCAGAGCGCGTCATGGCTGGCGATTTTGGGCATAAAGGGGAACCTACAGCATCCTGGTTTGAAGCAGGCCACTGACCAAGATGCATTGTTTGCCAAGCTGGGAGATTGAGATTGTGTTGACCAGGGCTGTGTTATTCACATTATTTGTACAGTATATTATATATCACATAATTTTAGCCAAGGTATAAAACAACAAATAAGAACCTGAATGTACCACCATTGATACTTCACTGCAAAAAAGGAATCTCAAAAAAGTAAAAAAGCCTTGTTTCTGGGAAAGGAGTCTTATTTTTTGTCAAAAGAAAAATAAACTTGTCAAGCATGTTTTGCATTAGAGCAGTACTCTGGTTCTAAAAAAACATATCTAATTTTGTCTCAGTAAGATATTACAGCTAATATTGAGCTAGATTTGACCAGTAACAAGTTCCGACAATTGTTTGCATAATATCCCAGCAAAGGAACAAGATCATTTTCCTTTTTTTTTTAGACCACTTGCCCAATTCTCAATTTAGAAGAAAATAGTCATGTCCCAGTGTTGTAAATTAAGTAGTTTTTTTTTAATTGTTTTAATAAAAAAATGCTAAAAATAGAATGCTTCTCGTGCCTTCATTTAAGGCAAAATCACTAATTGTTTTTATGCTTTTCTTATTGTAAAATGTTTTGCTAATCATAAATGAAGGTACAAAGTTAACTTAGAAAATACTTTACAAAAGCAAACTTAAATTCAGCTCAATAAAGTAATCAAAATAAAGTCTATCTTAAATAACTGAGTTATACTGTAGTAAGGACAACTTGCTTAAATTCTGGAATGTTGTCTAGTTTAAAGGTCCATTACAATCACTTCATAGATTTTTATGCTTTTTTTTTATTCTTGTAATGCAAAATTGCTTTACCCCATTGGCAGATTATTTGCTCAATACAAGAAAATGCTATTATATTTAGATAATATTTATGATCTTTTTAATATATTTATATATACTTGGCTTGTTTCTAGAAGGGCTGATTTTGCAGTGTTGCACATTTTCCCAGAGAGAAAAGTCACTGAGAATTTTCACTTTTAACATGAAAGTTAACACTGTTGTGGTATTGTAATTCCACTAAATGAACTCCATTCAGTCAGCATGTGGATGGCGTCAAAACAAAAACCACTGCGTCCTGATGCATCGGCCCGGTACAGCTGCCTCGAATCATAGCAGAGCTAACAGTTGGACAGACTGCAGCGATTGTTTTAATATTGCCCCTCTTGTTTTCATAGTGAAAAACCACATCACAGGAAGTGGTTTACCAAATACCAAAGCAGGACTTGTAAGGGTCTTTTTCTTTACCAACTTTCAATAGCAGTATTGAGCGTGGCAGATATGTTTAAATGTAGCCTGTGCTCTCCATCTTATGTATCTTAGAGGCTGTTCAAAGCTTTATTACAGCTCCCTATTCAGCACAACAGCAGCTTGGATTTAAAAGTGTTTTACTTCTGTCTGAGAATGGGAAAAACCAACCGGTCCTCTTATCTAATGTGATTTATTTTCAGCCATTTATTAAGAGTATCTGACTCAAGCCTTGACGAGGGATAAAACAGTGATGCCAAATCTTCGCCAGCTCCATGTTTGTACGGATGAAATTATAAGATGAGCGTGATGAATTAAAGGCAGACGGGTGATTTAGAGGGAGAGACGGCACAGTGGGAGGTGAGTGTGTGTGTGTGTGAGGCAGCCATTAGATCACAGCCATATCAAACGCATTTTGAAGTTTGATCATTCTTGTTCAGTCAATCATTTCTCCACTTATTTATTTGCTGAAAAAGGAGCTCGACCACACACACACACTTAATGTACACACACGCACACGTTGCAGGTTGACTTTCCATTTCAGCATGTCTGGCTGGAAGCCCTCACTCTGGGACAGCCATATCACTTTCCTGGCACTGCTGTCCTCAGCGTTGGCTGCCAGGCAGGGACTGGCAAAACCCTAAAAAGCTGGGGCCCGATGCATCTTTTACAGTTTACAGGAATGTGTCAGCAGTAATCTTTTGGCGGCCATCTTTGGAAATTCAGACAGACACTTTAATGAAAGCATTGTGATGCTCTGTGGCAAAAAGAGCCCGCTCTAATTGTATCTATTTAAAGCAGCTGTTTTCATGGCTGTCTGCTCGGCTGTGGCCTGAATTCATCTCCAGTGACTTCATTGCTCATGCTGGGTGTCGATTTATTACAAACTTGCCATCGGTTTTTAAGTAAACAGAGGTGGCCAAGACCGAGCTTTAATCACGCTCTGTGAGCTGCCCAGAGAGGTTGTTTGGTTTCAATTAGGTCAGCGTAACATGGCTTTCTCCGCTGTCGGATAATCTCTCCCTCATCCCGGAGTCTTTTATAGCCACTGCCAGCCACCATTGCCAGCGCAGCGCATTAAATCAAATTTGAACGCTGACCCCTCTGGAAAATGGGAACTGGTGAAAGGGGGACTTAATGGGACTTCTGAAGGGGTGGGCGTCATGTTTTCACCCTCTGTGTGCCCCAAAGAGTGGATTTAGAGCAGCATGCCGGCAGCAGCATAAACCAGGCTGTAGGGGGGGCGTACATGGCACAGCGTGCCCTGAGCTTACTGCATGGATCGCTGTAATCCACCTCTGTATAGGCGCCAGATTCTGACTGGCTGTTTATACCAGCGACTACAGCTTGTGCAAAACATGAGAAGGTCCCTGCTCTCATGAGGCATGGACTGCAGTGATTGAAAAAAGTGTCTCACAGGAAATTCGGAGGGTTTTTCCAGCCCAAGCTGGGACTGTCTGCACCCATTGTTTTTAGATCTTTCTTTATTGATTTTACAATGAAAACTCTCATGAAGATTTCTAAATGATTCTTCTTCTATTTCTTCACACCTGTCCTGGTTAAGAGGACACAGGACAGGAGCTTTGATATGATAGCCACCTTCAAACCTAATCAAACCCTTTGCTACGATTGGTCTGTGCCAGGCTGGCCTGTCTTACACCACAAGTTGGGGTCGCTAACCCTGTTGTTTCCAGGCCACTGGCTCCTGTTGGAACCACAGGTCAATCGATCATTTTGATTCATGTCGGCTGCCAATCACAGATCAGAGCATTACGAAAGGTTATGGCTGAAATTCATCCCAGGTTTGTTTCATGTCTGGGGTCAAACCAAATGCTACTCTCTGGACTTTTCACATACAACTTCTTCTGCCTCTGCTGATACTTTGTACTGATACGTATATTATTTATATCCAGATTTAGTTCAAAATATTAAAAGTTTCCATGTTGTGCCCAGGGCTTCATTCTCAGTGTAAAATCACATGAAACAGCAATTAGACATTCACTCAAATGTTGCTGACAACTTGGTGTGACTACTGTATGAGTTAAGTGGGTAAACAACACTAACTCCACTCCAACAATAGTTAGTGTTGCAATTCTAATCCATGGTGGTAAACATAAAGTCTGCATTGATTTTAACATTATCATTGCATGGTAATAGAAGGCAGAGTTGCAAAACCAATCTGCAATTAAACTGCACTACCTGATAACGAAATTCAAAATTACTGCCGGATGCAATGTAACCTGCCTGGGAGCCAGACAAATCTGCTGAGCTCATGATGTTTTATTTGCACATTCCACCCTTACATTCAAGCAGAATTTCATCAGTCTTGGATCTGCTCAGGCCAATCTCAATCATTTATTTAATATGGGTCAGGTTTTATGTGATATTTTCAACAGAGGAGTGTCACTGGTCCCAATTTAAAGTCACATTTCCTGCATTTCCTCCTTGAAAACAAACCACAATGTGTTGCTCAGCCTCACACTTCGCTGTCATTAGCTGTAGATCTATCCATTTGCGTCCACAGGTATTTTGGTCTGCGCCCATTAAAACAGCCCCTTGGAAATTGATTGCTAGATGCAATGTTCTCTATGAGGTTAAATTTCTCTTCACTGATTTCAGTACTTTATGGAAACTACTAATGCTGAATGGAAGGGGAAATGCTTTCTAATTCAAATAGTGCATGTGAAGTCAACATGATTTATAGTTATGAATCAAAACCTGACAATAACAGTAGGTCAAGGCACCATGTCTGTTATGTAATAAAGGTGAAGTGTGTAGGATTTAGTGGCATCTAATAGTGAGCATTTGGTTTGTGCTCTGACTTAGGTTCCTCTCCAGACACATTAAAAGTATATACAAATACTCTGTTATGATTAATATTTAGTTCAACATGGTTTTAAAAGTAAAAAAAAGAAGAAAAAAACTCTACTCTTTCTCCCTCATTGATAAATTCTTGATCTATGACTCCCCTACTCACTTGCTAGGTTGACCACTGAAAGAGCAGCGCATCAAGATGGCTAGCATTAGAGGAAACAGTGGAGGGATTCAGTCAAAGCCTACATGTTTGCGACTCAAATGGAGAGTGTGTTGTGCACTGATATCAGCAATTAGCGTGGAACAAGGTTTCAGATTTCTTTACTGGTAATATTGGCTAGATTGGTGTTTGAATTTTTTCCGTACCAAATCCAGCTTGCCTGGGGTATGTTTGAATCTCAGATTTTAGTGTACAGATAACTCACTTTACTTCAGTAGAGGAATGTGAAAACACCTCTCTAGTGACAAACTTTGCACAGATACAAATAAGTAAAAACAAGGTCTGACATTTTCAAGAAAATAAACATAAGAAAAACACATTTTTAGTATGTGCAAGGTCTAATACTAGCAAATACTGATCCGACATATCAGCAAACTAATGTAAAGGGTCTGTGTTATGTGAAGAATGGATTTTGAGAAGTAGCTCAATCCATACGCTTCCAACTTATTTAATTAATGTAATTAGTTTCTCATAAGAAAGATAGTATACTTTAAAATATATCACCTTTGGAAAGCTTATGCACTGTACATTTTATGATATATACACCAAGCAACATATATAAAAAGCTAAGACTTACAACCTTTCCTGACTCTCCAGCAGCCCCTCAACCTAAACGATAGCTCCCTCCATGTCATTAGGGGCATGTGGAGAGGACCCCATGAAAGCACTGCCAAAAAATCTCCTTGAAGATCGAGGGGAAAGAAAGGCAAGGGGTATTGATCCGTCTGTCCACGGATATGATACTTAAGCCCTGGTACTGAGAGCAGGAGAGCCCCTGGATCCATATCTCAAAGACTTTAATCCTGGCCCCTCTTACAGCTGGATTGGCCTTCACCTTAACCTCCCGACAACTGCTCCAGCAGATCAGCCATGGAAATGTTATTCTTCTCACAAGACGCCTCCCCTCCTCCTCCCCCCTTTCTCTTCCATGCTGCATTTTCACCAGTCTACGGTTATTAAGAGGGCTGCCCTGCGTTCCCATCCGAATTAGGAGTGAGAGGTGAATTAATACCTGATCCTGGTTTTCATCATTTTCTGAAAAAAAAGTTCTTATCCTCTTTTTCTTGTAGATGAAGTTGGAGGGGAAACTTGAAGGAAGCCAGCATACATTCCAGGTGAGCTGGTCATGTTGGCCTGCTGCTGGTGTGGTTAATGGTGTGATTGGTTTTTACATTCATTTGTTATGTGTATCATTATAATATATGCCAATGGTGCAAGTTAAGGTTCTGACATCTCTTTTTAAAATCAACAAATCAACACCACACCAGGTTTGGAATATTAGCATAATTACTTTAAATGAAGTCAGCATTGAGGTGATTGGAGACCAACACTCGTTGGTACCAGCTCTGAATGCATATTGGATATTCATTTTTAAACTACTTAATATTAACAATATTCCAAACCCAAACAGTGAATCCAATAACTGCAGGAAGTTTGTGTAAAATGAGTGATTTAGATGAAATTTGAGCAGATTATTTCCTGTGAATAATGCATCAGAGGTGAGTTTTTGTGTATTTTCTATTTTTGACAATCATACATTCTATCTAAAGAAACAATTTCATTTAATTAATCACCTATCTGAATCCATGAGCTTTAATTTAAATGTATGGTAAATCATTTCGCTTTTAATACCCTTACCAACAGCCTCAGACACCACGCAGTCTGCCTAACACACATTATAGCTTTCACTGCCAGTGCACACACACACTTACACACTCTTCCTCCTGTGCTGTGCTGTGTATTGAACAGTCTCAGACAGATGCTGCAGTATGGACCGGAGCATTAGGAGGCGTGCCAGGGTCAACGGACTGGGATAGCCAAATTGTATATACAAATATGGACGGAATTAATCTTGTAATGACTCTGAGGAGCTGGGAGCCTTGCATGGACCCAAGCACTAATTCCAGCAATATCAAACTGTAATACTGGGGCTTAATAATGTTAATGTTAATGTAAATAATGAAACAAATATGTTTAGAAATGTTAATATTAAACTTTATTGATCCCTGTGGCTAGATGAGCAGCAAGTAATGATGGGACACAGCAAATAAATAAAACAGACACCAGATTTAACAGGTGGCGTTATTTTAGCATACACCACTAACAATTCCCACTGTCAGATGTAGGATTTATTATTTATGGCACTGACCTGGAGGAATAAATAATATTGTGACTGTATGTGAATATGTGTTTTCCCATGGTGTGCTCCTTATCTACAGTCATTGTAGTGCTTAGACAGGGTAATCAGTCATTCCTTACCCAGGGCCAATGTTGAAATATTCATATGAAACCACACTGACATGTCTATTGTTCTGGCTGATAAATACTGCAGCCATATGAGGTCATCATTAGTGGACTGGGGGTCGTAACCCTGAGCTTTCCTTGTTAGAGACTCATCTCCATAACAACCAATGCATACCTCATGAAACTTGAACATGACCCTTAAGCATTGATGTGAGAGGTCAGGGGTCAAATAAGCAGCCATTAGAGGCACTTCCTGGTTATCTGGCAGCATGCTTGCTCAGACTGACCTCTTTTTGTCCTGGATTTCCTAATTAAGACAAGCTGCAGATGGTAGAGTGAGTACAGCTATCTCCCATCATGCCAACATGTCAATGGTCATTAAATCATGAATGGTATTTCAAAGGAAAATGTGACCCATGAATTATACTAAAAGCCCCTAATTAACTTCTTTGTTTGCACATATGTGCCAGCTCATTTTTCTTTGTGCTCTTAAAGGAAAATGCCAGAAGTATCAACCTTTTTGTCTCTCTCCAGTGGACAGCTCTCTGTGTACCACCAGAAAGCTTTCTCTGTTGAAGGTTACGAAACAAGTATCTTCTGATGCTTTGGGAACTTTTTAAAATGCTCTTATGCTGTCATTCAGAAGGAGGATAAATTATGGTATCAGATTGATGATCATCAGGAAGCAAACTACTGCTAGGATCAATGATCAGATCTTTATATACGATTCTAGCCTAGTTTTTTTTTTTAACATATTTCCTCAGTATATGTTTCCTTTATTTAATAGTTGAGAAACAGACAGGAAACCTTGGGAGAGAGTGAAGAGGATTGATATGCAACATCCAAAACAAGCTGATTATGTGGTATGCTCCTTAGAAACTAGGCGAGTGGCTCTCAAACTTCTTTATTATGGACAGCCCTTTATAGTGTGATTTTGTTGGCTACTGACCCCTATACACTGTGTGCAGCCATCGTGCTGGTTCACACTGTGTGAGAAAGGTCCAGTAAAATTCTTGTCTCAATCTGTGTCTGTTTTGGGCCATGGCAGACCTAAAGTGAATAAATGGCTGAATTGTAACATTACCATGTCAATAAAAAAAAAACCCTATGTAAGCAGAGACACATCATCATGCTTGTTGTGGGTCCAAAATTTTTGACACTGTTGCCAACGATTAAACCTTGTTTCTCCCGGGCGTCTGGTTAGCTCAGTGGGTAGAGCTGGTGACCCATGTATTGAGGCTGAGTCCTTGCTGCAGCGGCCCAGGGTTGGAATCCGACCTGCGGCCCTTTGCTGCATGTCGTCCCCTCTCTCTACTCCCCTTTCCTGTCTATGTTCAGCCTTATCTATCAGATAAAGGCTATAAAAGGCCAAAAAAATAACTTAAAAAAAAAAAAAACCTTGTTTCTCCCAAGATTGTCAACATCAGTCTGGGACAGCCCAAAATCACAGTGTGTAGTGGTCTTAAAGACAGGTGTTGAGTGTTGAGATGTCTCTTAAGCTTGCTACATTAGACAGTGTGGCGTAAACCGATAAGGGACAGCTAGTTTTCCCTGCCCACAGAAAGACAACAATAAAAATCTACTTAAATAAAAGTAAAAATTAGGTCTGTTAAAATGTTAAAATGTACTGAGTAAATGTAAACATTTTTAAAATGAGGAAGAGAAAGGGAGAGCGAGAGAAGTGGTGGTTGAGTTAGCTAGAGAGTGAATGAAAAGAGGGAGCAGCATTCATGAGAATAAAGCAGGGAATCAGAGAAATAAAACATTATTTTCTGACTGTTTCAGGGTGGTGATGTTCTAAACCACAAAGAAACATGGCCACACCTCCACACAACCCTGCGGGAAAGAGCAACATTGCTGGAATTTAAAGATTTTTGTGCATCAAGCAATATTACTTTAATATATGAAGGCAGAGCATATTGTATCTGCTCTTTAACTCATGATTTCAAAAGCAGATTACAGTGGAAATGACCCCCAGTCAAAATGAACTGATCATTGAGTCTTCTCTGCACAGCAGAGGGATTAGCATCCATCTGGAAGGGCCAGTGGGAGGAAAGTCATGTTCAAAGACACCTGAATCAATGTGTGTTAATAAATCCTGCTTGATACAGCCAGGGGCTCCTCCTCGATACATACTAATATCCCTAATGTCCGCCCACCTTCATCCTACCACGGCTCCATCATGCTGTCTCCAAAATGTCCTTGCCCATTGTCATTGTTTTACTACTATACCAATTTGGAGGCTGTTATTGTTCTCATAGGACATTAGACCCAGACAATCAGAGATATATCAGTCAATAGTTTGTAATATGAAGGTGATTGTGTTGTGACTTCGGATCGTCTCAGCTGCAGAGCAGCAAACAGTCTGCAACACTTACACTTGTGTTATTCAGCCATTTGACTGTTCAAGGAGGCCATTTTTAAAGGATCAGATCACCCAAATAACAAAAAGGCATATTTTTGCATGTACCTTTAGTGGTATAGACATAGGTGTGTGCTTACTGATTAATTGGAAAACTTTTTTATTTTGGTTTTTAGGCATTCCTAATGTTATTTTGGAGTTTGTTAATTTCTTGAATTCATCAAAGTTGGTGTTGACTCATCCTGCACTCCGGGGGCCCATACTGAAATGACGTCCAATGAGATGCTTTCTCTCTTATGATGGAGAGTGTTCTTGCAATCTATGGCCAGGCTTCACTGATTACTGTATAAAAGCACAACTCTATAACTTTATTCAATAATTTTTAGTGGGCGGCCTAAAGGAAAAAATATTAACATGTTAATGTTACATTGATTAGTAGCTAACCATTAACTGCCATTAGTTCAGTTAGCCGTACAGCTAACCTAACTGACTCACCCCCGGAATGCCAGGAGCCAAACCTGGCAAGAAAACTACCTAAAAAAATGTTTTTAATTAAATATCTTGTCATCTGGTTTCTATGCCAAGCTAACCCGAATGAGGTAACACAATGGGGATTGAATTTATGGCCCACTGATGAAAGTACTGGAATATGTACATATTTGTAGCATTAAGAACTGGATGTCTGTGCTGACAATCCTGGGAAAATGCTGCATTAAGTCAACCTGGACACTCCCTAGCTGCAGCTTCACATTAAAACTGCTTGACCTCACTTGGCCAAACATGATTTGACTTTTACTATGAAATAGTCACAGAAAAAGCATTTAAAAAGGCCAATTATTGCCTGACTCCTTCCTTAAAACAAGTTTGTGTTGCTGCAACCTGTAGTATTAAACCACATTTACTATTACCACCAAACTACCAGGACTGAAATTTTTAATCGGCAGTGGTTTCATTAGATTAGATTAGATTAAATTAGATGAGATCAGATTCAACTTTATACAAATGTCTGAGAAAGATAGTTGATTGTTGTCTCATTGCCAGTTCTCAAAGTGTCGGTATTTGACAGTTTCTTGACTGTGACTGTTTTTTTTATTTTTATTTTCATTAGGAGCACAAAGAGGAGCCAGAAGAACCTGCTTTTTTCACCGATTATTCATCTCATTTACTACTGTCAAGAAATACTGAAAGGTTCCTGAAAAGTTACCAACTGCAGCTTTAAGGAATGTAACTATAACCACTGTTTATTTCCCATAATAATAAAATAATAATCATGCAAAAGTTCTCATGTAGCCATGGTATATAAAATAAGGAATTTTAAATAATTATTGCATTGTACACATTGATATAGTATAAATAATGGACAGAGGTCTGAAAAGTGAAGTCAACGCTGAAGTGTCTTAAAACTTGAGCCGACTTGTCAAACAGTTTCCTAATGAGTTTCAATCAATCGCTAGTTTCACATCTTCTTCAATACCTTATAATGTTCATTTAGTAAATTATGGTCCAATTTATAATAAAAGAGACGATAAAGCCTTTTGATTGACAGATCATTCTCAGTGAGTCTGTCCATCCAGCGCAGCACATAAAACTCAGATCTGAAACTGTCAAACTAGGCAGTGCTGATTCTGTTACTGTGTTGAAAATATAAGTGTATTGTTTAGCTGTAATATGAGATTGTGTGTGACCAGATGAGCCGCCATTGTCTCCCGCATGGACGAGTCAAAACTGCACAGTCAATGAGCATAGATCAACTTGCAGTACGTCACGTCCGCTGGCTCGCATTGGCTCTGTCTAATTGTCATGGCCGAATTCAAGGCTTCAAAACGGTACTCCACGTAGCAATGGGTGATGTCACTATAGGTTCACACTTGATTGTACGTTAAAAAATTTTTTGCCGAATTGTGCAGAAACCTCTTCAAAACTATGCACACTGTGCAGCCAGGCTGGAGGTTTGAAACCTTTATTTTGAACCAAAATGGAGATTACTAAAGATACCAAATATGTATCTTTTTGAATATGAGGAAATGTGTGAGTGATTTTTTTTAAAGAATAAATAACACAATAATTTTGTAGCCAATGAAACAATCATTTCTTGATTCAAAACACTCAAGGGTTTTCCTGATTTTCATAAAGTAGTCTGGACAATTATGCAATTAAGGAGTGGTCAACAGAACAAAATTATTAATTAATGGCTTTTATCTACTTGGGACAGCTGATCAGCAAACGTACATGTATATATACATATAGCAGCGTGTGTTGAAATCTCAGAACTTTAATAGAGAGTTGATACAAGTTAATATAGAACTTAAAGAATACTGTCAGACAGAGACGAATAACACCACTTTAACTTTAAAGCTACTAAATGTTAACAAAAGGGGAAAACCAAATTTAAAAGGGTTAAAGGCCAAATAAAAGAGGAAAACACACTGCATCTTTATTTTATTAAGTCTGCCATGTGCTTTTATGTGCATGCACCTGTGTTCCCATTTCAATGAAGAGCAGCTTGCTAGAATTCATGTCTTCCTGTCCTGTATGCACATGTGTACAATTTAAATACATTACTATCATTAGTGTTGGCTGCTCTGTGTCCATGTAACTGTGTCAAAACACTTCCACTCCAGTGTTTGCATGCATGCTTACATCTGTTTGCGTGTGTGTGTGTGTGTGTGTGTGTAAGATACACCCTCAGGTTATAAGTCCTGTGTCTCTTCCTCCCACTCCTCCCTCCCTCCTCATCCATATTTCCATCCAGGCGCCCTCAGACATGACACCTGGTGACCCTTGCAGTGCACATCAAAATGGTATGATGGGGTGGGTGGAGGTAGGGGCCACTGATACATGTCCCTCCAGCTTCTGTGATGTGTGTGAACATAGAGTGAGGGGGCTAGCTGGGTGGGGTGGGGTGGGGATTGGGTTAAAATTGCGGTGCATATGCTGTGGCTGGGTAATTGCCTGGGGCTCTTTTTTTCAGGCTCTCTCTGAACAAATGAACAAGTAATCATCAGCATTTGTCCTCCGGCCTCAGACCAAGGTGACTTCATGACAACTGCCCTCAGCCTTTAGGGAATGGGAGTCATCTGTTGCTGGAGGGATGGGAGGAGGATGGGATGGGGATGACATGAGATGGGGATGGGACGGAGGTTACTTGTTCAAACTTCAAACGAGGATTGACTGCATGATGCATCTCAGAGTATCAGTCATTAAAGCACAGGTTTTACTTATGTAACAATGTAACTTTGTTCCAGTAAGTGCGACAGTGAGTCAGCATAAACAGCATAGGACCCTGAAACAGAAGCAGCTAAATGCATTCATTAATTTTATTATTTACACCTATGCTTTTCCTGTGGTCACATTAAAACGCCTGCTGGGAAAATATGAATGTATAAGATACTAGCTTTCTAAATCAAAAGATACAAATCATTGGTAGAGTTAAGTTAGCCAGGTTCTGTTTATTCAAAATAAAGCTTGAGTGGTTAATGTTGTGAAACGGCATCCGTTTGGTTAGGTTTAGGCACAAGGCACAAGGCTTGTTTAGGCTGAAATTGAGAAGAAGATATTGTTTAATTTGATTTCACATGGTTAAATTCCTGTGTTTGTACAAGCCATCTAACTGTGTCTGTCTGATGTTTGCTGCTGAGCAACCTGCTGATGCTGCTGGAAACAGGGTTGATGAGAGTGATGAGAATTTTTTTTAAAAAAGGACCAAAAATGAGATCAAAACAATGAGCTGAAAGATGCTAAAACAGCTACATACTGAGAGGAACTACACAGTTGAAAAACACAGTACAGAAAGATATGTACATATATGTATATATATACTAGCCATAACATTATGACAACCTGGGCACCCTGGCTGGTCTGCGGCTACGCAGCCCCATAACAACAAACTGTGATACACTGTGTGATCTGACATCTTTCTATCAGAACCAGCATTAACTTTTTCAGCAATTTGAGCTACAGTAGCTCATCTGTTGGATCGGACCACAAGGGCCAGCCTTCACTCCCCACATGCACCATTTAGCTTTCGATGCCCATGACCCTGTTGCCAGTTCACCACTTTTCCTTCCCATGACCACTTTTGATAGGTACTGACCACAGCTGACTGGGAACAGAACACAAGAGCTGCAGTTTTGGAGATACTCTGACCCAGTCATCTAGTCATCACAATTTGGCCCTTGTCAAAGTCGCTCAAATCCTCACACTGCCCATTTTTCCTGCTTTTAACACATCAACATTGCATCCACTAATACAAGATCAGTAATATTCTTCTCATCAGTCAGTGGTCATAATGTTATGGATCATCCTGTTCTAGAAGCGCCGCAGAGAGTGGCAGCTTGACGCAACAGCTCCCGCTCTGCCTCTTATTCTTTCGCCTTAAATCTTACTAGTTCTTTATTCCTTCTTAAATAGCACTGTGTTTACTGTTGTAAACAGACCTCCAGTGTTGGTAGTTATTTTCTTTACTTTTTTAGCCGTAGTTGAACTCAGTTTTTTTAAATATAAACAATGTGTAGGAATGTGGACACAACAAAACACCGGAGGTTATTCACGTGAGGACTTCCTACGGTATCGGGATTTACGTGTCGCATGCCCGAGGGAGATCCCGGTGGAGTTAAGGAGACGAAGGAGAGGAACCAGAGCAGGCACGTTGGTGAGGACCAAGAAGACAGAGAGGCAGTGGAGATACAAGCCATGTCTTGTCTGGAGGAGGGCCCTGGACATGTTGTCAAGAAGGCAGAAATCTGCACACCTGATATTGAACTGCTGGCCATAGGGTTAAGGCCATACTATCTGCCCCATGAGTTTACGGCCACTATTGTCGTCACTGTTTACATTCCTCCATCAGCAGTAGCGGCGCACACCTGTGATGTCATCCACTCCACCGTTGCAGACCTGCAGACACGTCATCCCAGGGAAGCTGAAAGCCATCCTGGACAACCCCTGTCATCCTCTCCACGCTGAGCTGAGGCAGCTCAGGAGCATCTTCAGCTACAGACTGACCCAGCCCCGAGCCTCAAAGCGGTTTGGAGGCTTGTTTGTACCATCTGCCATCAGACTCCACAACGCCACAGCTCCCAGTTCCTCCAACCCCAGCAGATAAAAACTGGTTTAGAACGCCTACCTACAACACACAAGCCTATTGCACTATTTATATTTAATTTCCACGTAGTAGTTTGGTAGTTTTAGTTTAGTTTTAGTTTTTTAGTTTTAGTCAAGTTTAATTTTCTGCTCATATTTTGGACTCCATGTCCTACTTGAACAACAAATAGTGTATATACTTTAATTTATAGTTTTTATATCTTCTAATATTAATAATATTAGCAATATTTTTACTGTGATATTCTATTCTATTTCTATTCTATTCTTTGTTTTCTGTTTTTGCGCTGCTTTGGCCTATTGCTGGTGTGTCAAAATTAATTTCTCCTTAGGGGGATAAATAAAGGAATTATCTTATTATCTTATTACCGTGTATATGACTGTATATATATCTTTCAGTACCAACTTAAAAATACATATATGTAAGTGTGTATATATATACATACATAATGAGTACACATTCCACTTTTGTTCCTACAGTGTGATGTTTGATCGTCACTGTGCAAAATTATGTATGTGCAGAGTTTGACACTAGAAGGATGTTTTGACATTCCTCTCCTGAAAGTGTTGAAAGCAGATTTTAAGAATGAGCATGATTTATAAGACCAGTATTGGTCCAGTCGTCATGGGGACTGTTCTATTAGTTAGTCCATAGAAGAAAATTGTCTTGATTATCTCTGTGGACTACATGAAAAGAGTACAGAGCAAAAACCTGGTTTGTTATCGCCACTGCAGCCTCTGAAAAGCCCGCACCCCTGCAAAGAGAATGGTGCTGTGGCCACAGTTGGCCTTGTGTCTTAATCATCAAATAGAAATAATATCAGTTACATGAGTGTGTGGAACCCCTGCCTGAAGCTTTGATAGGTGAGAGTGTCTGCTTCACCATTTTCAGACCAGAGCTCAGGGGAATTCTCACCAAACCTCCCACCTAGGGTGACACACTCACACACACCACGCCGTACAGGAGGACCAAGTGTGAGGTGAGTAGCAAGAACATTTGCAGGAGAAAAGAGGGAGAAAAAGGAAGAAAGTATATGGAAATATGTGAAGAAAAGGCGTGAGACTGTGCTGCGGCTCCCCTATTGTTTTCTCATTAGTGAGCTGTATATGTGACTCCGGATTCAAGCTGTTTCTGTGCAAAGCAGACGTGGCACACGCACCATCAGTATGCAAGGCCTATAGAGAAAGGAGCTTAGTGCTTATTATTGCAATAACACCTAGCAGGTGAGTTTTGAATATGCATGAAATGAATATCACACATTTCCAGTTTTATTATTATCATTTGCAGTAGAGTTCAACAGGCAATCACATTCTGCAAAGTTGTGAAAACCAATATTAAATCCAGCATCCATTATACAGTGGGTTTACAAAACACTGGGACTGAAGGTCAGGGAATGGCAGGAGTCATACATTATGCTTCTTTATACAGATCTGTGTGCATGTTTGCGTACATTTGCTACATTAGTGAAGTGATATTTGAAAGGTGTATAATTTTGATTTTCTGATGTTCACATTTCTTTAAAATAAGCTTAGCCTTTTCTTTAATATTATATTTCAATACCAGCCTGCTATGTAGTCACATTTATGCACGTACATACATCCAAGATTAGTAGCGAGCTAAAATGTGATGGTAAGCAGAGGTAAAATGAACACTGCAATAGTGGCTCCAAACAGGACGTATTAGTAAGAGAATTGTGGATGGCATTTTCAGTTTTTTTTTTTTAAATAATAATGATAGTAATAATAATATTAATTAAAGCTGCAAGCAGCGATGAACGGGCCCTCGCACTCATCGATCAAATCAAAAGCGTTTGCTTCCTGTTGCCCTACCTACTGGCAACAGGAAGTAATTATAGGCAGGTTTGGCCCCCCAAAAATTTTCCAAACGTTAACACGAAAGCTTGGCGCATCTCTATGGCAACGTGGTTTGGCAAAAATTCTTAACGTACATAGGATGTCCCCATCATCATCCTAAGGGACTTCTGACATAATTTCAGCTGGATCTGATCAAACTGCTGGGAAAATTACATAAATGTATAAAAATGACATTTCCTTTCGCCAGTAGGTGGCGCTACCATTTTTACTGAACATTATCACATAGATGTGTTCAGGGCGGGACTCTCAAATGTGTGAAATTTTGTTTAGACTGGACCATGTATGCTGAACCTGTGACAACTTCCTGTTTCATGGAACAACGTAACATTTTGACGCCATGCCATGGGCACAAACAGCACGACTTTTTAATCGTATTTTAACGGACTCCTCCTAGGAAATTGATCGGATCAACTTCACATTTAGACACTATAATCTAAAGACATTCACAACACCTAAAATGGCTGCTAACTCCAAAATGGTCGACTTCCTGTTGGGTTTTGGATATGGCTCCAAGAGGATTTTTTGTACGTCAGGACATTATCTACATGTGTACCACTTTTCATACTCATAGGTGAAACATGCCGTTGGGGCTGCTCAATAGGGGGCGCTGGTGAGCCATTTTTCCACTCATATGTCTGAAACCCATAAATTCGCCAAGTTTTGCAACGACTGACCTGTGCGCAAATTTTCAGGACTTTTTGAATATAATAAAGCCTGCAAAAAGGCATTTGAAATGTCTGAATAATAATAATTCCTACAATTACACTAGGGCCTTCTGAAGATTTGTGCTGGGGCCCTAATAATAATTGTTATTGTATTTTCTAACAATGTTTACAAAGTGCTTTACATACACAAAAAATAGCAGCAATAAAGAACAAAATTAAGAGCAAGGTCTCTAGGTCTCGACCAGTTGGGGTGAGAGAGAGAGAGAGAGAGAGAGAGAGAGAGAGAGAGACAGACAGACAGACAGACAGACAGACAGACAGAGGTGCACAGCAACACCACCAGCAACAACTATGTACGACTGATGATGAGGCAGATGAGGCCCTAACAATTCCACAAAAGCCCATGAAATCCTTGAGGGACTGGCTTTTGAATTTATCACTGTCCCTGTAACATCTCTTTGTATGTATGTTTTCAGTCTACATAAATTTATGTAATGTTACTTCCTTGTGAGTTTATGTAACAGGCAGCAGAATGCATGCAAGAACAACTGTATGTATGCTTTTTCTGCTTTAACAACTTTCCCCCTCAAGGTGCTCACAGTGGCTGATATGCAGTCAGCTATATGTCCACAGACAGGTGTAAATCTTTCCCTTGTGGTCCCATGATGTCTCAGTAGTATAAGCACCTTTGCTCCACTAGAAGTCATTGTTGGACAGCGGCCGCTGGTCATGCTCCTCTCTGATCTTCTGTGGTGTGAAACATGTGCTAGCATCATTAGCCACTGACTGAGTCCATTTGAGGCCATTTAGCACCTCCTGCCTGCCTGCAGCCGCTAATATGTGTGTACGTGTGAGTGTATATACGTGTGTGTGTGTTGCCACCTCAGTGCTGACACAGTACAGACCTCTGGTCTCCAAGCTGTAGGGTCAGACTGCCAAAGTTCCCCTGATGAACGGGAGGGGCTGAGGGTGTGAGTGTGTGTCTGCATTTTTATGTGTGTGCTGTTTTCATGCATTTCTATCATTGTGAAGACCAATTATCACCACATAAATATAGTTACATGAGAAAAAATCTCCTAAATGCAGTCTGTTTAGTCATTTAATTCTAGATTATTCTCAGGTCAGGGGTCAGGTTTGGAGCTATGGTTATTGTGGTCTTTGGCTTTTCAGGCTTGACAACTACAACTTTATGACATTTGATGTTAAAAGGAGCTTTGTGGTGGCTGACTCTTGTTTGCCTTGTCCTAAAAACAGTTGAAACTGAACCTGATATTAATAACCTGTTATTTCAATGGTTGGAAAAGTTACAACAGAATGGATTATAGCCTGTTGTAGTTAAGGCCAAAAGTAGTATGTATGGTTACTTCCTACTCTACAGTAGGTCCACCTGGTCAGTGGCTGTGAACAAACTATATATATACACAACTCACAAAAAGTTAGGGATATTCCACTTTCGGGTGAAATTTATGGAAAATGTACAAAGTTGATGCTACAGTGATATTATATCATGAAAGTTGGGCATTTAAGTAGAAGGTCAAATTAAGATCACCTGGAAAGGTTATAGTGCATTTTATGTTCATTCTGAAATTTCATCCGAAAGCCGAATATCCCTAACTTTTTGTGAGCAGTGTATATAGTTGCTATTGATGGATGGGGCTCTGCACACAAACACACACAGTCTGCACACAATGTAAAACCAGGGAGATGTTTGATTTTGAATGTATAAAGAGATATGGATTCCAAGATGGCAATCATTCCAATGAAAGTTGCACAGTGGGCGCAAACTCATAATGTTCCAGATATCCTAGGCTGTTTTGGGCCCGTAAAGTCTTCCTACATATTTAAATGGAAGTAGGGGTGTAGAGATTTATCAATACAAGTTGCAAATCGGTTTTAATGTTATAGATGCAACTACATCTGTATGCTGACCCCTGGATTGATCTAAATGTACCATGCACCGGTTGATGGTCCGATTCTAATGTTATGGATTGGTTGACTGAAGTTTTGCTTTCAACAAAAACAATGAGACTGGTTTCTGGTGGCTGGTACGTAAACAAACATGTCGAAGATGTTTGGATTTTATAAGAAGGAAAGAAAGTTGGACTAAAGTTTAGCCATTTGTAAGATCGCATCGAAGATAGCAATTAAGTACAGCAGTAGCACGAGAGATCTTAACCCTCACCTGGTGAGACAGCATGGTGAGACCTATGCATGTGACGAGGAGGCTGTGGATGTTACAGCAAGCACAAGCAAGAATACACAAGACACAGATATTAAACACTTTCTAGCCACAACTTAGCTACACCTGGGCGAGGTTTAAGGTAATCATGGCAGTCTTTTTTATCTGTTTCTGTTTGAAAAGCAATAAACACAATGAAGGTGTCACTTATAGAATTGCCTTTTTTTAAATTTAGAATGGAAAATAAATGTCCACATTTAACAAATGTTAAGAACTGTATCAGATTGCATCGCAGTGCATCGAATTGTTCCGTATTAAAATGCATTGTTTTCAAATGTCTTGGATCATCTTAGATAATACAAAGCGTCATGTCTGATTGGTTGTGATGCTCAGAAAAACATATTTTTGTAATGATTTTGGCCACTCGCTACACGGCCCAGGCCTGTTCTTGAGGGCTTGGGTTTGTCCCTCTGTATGCCCACCACATGTTATATAATGTCTCTGAATCTTGGTCCTTTGTTGTTGCCAACTGGTACTGCTACATGCCTTCTATGACAGGTCTTTGGATGTTTTCATTGATTAGATGCTCCAGTGTGTGCAGAGGGAATTTAACATTATCCCTTTTCTTTTAGACCAATTTGTGTTGTAGATACTATATGGTTTTAGTGTTATTTTGGTCTTAGCAACAATGGTGAGCCTACAGCGAGTCTTAATTCAATTCAATTCAATTCAATTTTGTTTGTATAGCGCCAATTCATGCGCTTGAACTGGCACTTTATATTGAGATTATATCTCAAATAGAGCAGATCAAGACCATACCTCCTTATAAAATTATTTACAGAGACCCAACAGTTCCCACCATGAGCAAGCACTTTGTGATGGCGGCAAGGAAAAACTTCCTTTTAAGAGGCAGAAACCTCAGACAGACCCCAGCTCTTGGTGGGTGGCCGTCTGCCTCAACCAGTTGGGGTGAGAGAGAGAGAGAGAGAGAGAGAGAGAGAGAGAGAGAGAGGTAAAGACAGAAGGACATAGACAGAGACAAAGGTGCACAGCAACAACAGTAGCAACAACTACTGTCAGCACGAGTCCTGTCAGTACTCCTGCTGCAGCATTCTGAATTAATTGGACCGTCTTAATGGACTTATTGGGGCAGCCTTATAATAAGGAGTCGGAGTAATCCAGCCTAGAAGTAACAAATTCATGGGTTAGTTTTTCTGCATTCGTCTCTGACAAGATGTGTCTGATTTTTGTAATGTTACGTAAATGAAAAAGGCAGTCCTAGAGGTTTGCTTTATGTGGGAGTTAAAGGACAAATCCTGATCGAAGATAAGTCCAAGATTCCTGACAGTGGTGCTGGAGGCCGAGGTAATACCATCTTGAGTAACTATATCTTTAGACAGTGAGTCTCGGAGGTGTTTGGTTGTCTTAGAAAGCAGGTAATTTGTTATTGCCTTCTAAAACAACTCAAATGTGTATTTTGTTATACCACATCAGAACAAATTACCATTAAAAAAATATTCATTTGTGCATTTTCTGATCTGCCATAGCCATGGATGAAGCATCTCACATCACCACCCTGCTTAAAAAAGCAGAGACACAACTCTATTTCTTGTGAGGTGAGATGTCTGTGTAAATGGTAAATGGACCTGTACTTCTATAGCGCCTTTCTAGTCTTCCGACCACTCAAAGCACTTTTACACTACGTGAGACATTCACCCTTTCACACACATTCACTCAGTGATGGCAAAGTCCATCAAACAGAAACTAACATTCATACACATTCACACACCGATGCACGGCATCGGGAGCAATTTGGGGTTCAGTATCTTGCTCAAGGATACTTCAACATGTCGCACCAGGAGCCGGGGATCGAATCCACAACCTTCCGATTAAGGAACGACCCGCTCTGCCTCTGAGCCCAAAGAATACTAAAAGACAGTACCCACCCTAGCCACATTCTGTTCACTCTGCTGCCATCTAGCAAGCGGTACTGAAGTATCTGTAGCCATACTAACAGACTACCACCAGTAAGAGTGGCATGACATGAACTAAAACCTTCTAAACCATTCTAAAATGACAATTAAATTACTTTGTCTCATTAGCACTAAAATACTTGGAATGGAGGGGGTAATGTCAGTAAGAGGCGTGGCAGCTGCGGCTAAGAAGCAAAGTGGGTCGTCCACTAATCGAAAGGTTGTTGGTTGGATCCCCCGTTCGATCCAGTTTCCTTGAGCAAGATACTGAACCATGAATTGCTCCTAATGCTGTGCATCGGTGTGTGAATGTGTATGAATGTGTTAGTTTCTGTTTGGAAGACTAGAAAGGCGCTATACAAGTACAGGTCCATTTACCATTTAAGGTCACTCATTCATGAACCTGTCAGCTGACAACCCATCTACTCAACAAATAATAAATCAGTACTGACACTCACAAAAGGGAGTCAGTGGAATTAATGAGTCATTCATCAAACCCATCATTTTCTGTCCGCAGACCAAGATATCACAAAAACGGTAAGTGCCTGGTCAGTCAAATAGACAGAAAACCAGTAACCAGGCAACCTGTAGGGACTGGACCAGATCATGTTTGAGATCAAAAGCGTGCACTAAGGTTGAAAGGTCACTAAAGGGACACTTCACCCATTTGCATTAAGCTTTGTATCATTAGAAACCCAGTCATATTTTTGAATGGTCGTGCATCATTCCCTCATTTTCCCTGAGAGGGGAGAAATACGGATTTCAGTGTTGCAGTCCTTACTTCCAATGATGTAAAAATCGTCATTTTGCATCATTGGAAGCAGGAAGTCTCATATCTCTGTAGAGGGGGTGAGACTACAAACACTACTTCATTTTTTTTTCACTCACACTACAGACCTATTACAGATCAGTGGGTGGGACTTCACTTGCAGAAACAAAAAAATATAACCGCCATCTTGTTTGGAAGCTAAGGTGCTGTCGAGCCAGACGTTGCGACTATGGACCATGCATCGCTAACTGTGTGCTCAATGTCTTATAGACAATATCCCCTAACAGCCTTTCTGGAATGGGTCCTGCAAGGCGAGAGATTGGGTCGAGGCCATCGTGTCGTTTTACCCGCTTATGTGGTGCAGGCTATCCGACAGAAATATCCAGCTCCAGATGGCCAGTACTGCGGGCACCAAGGAGTTGAGGACGCTCAGGAGGAACTATAACTGTCAGTGTTAACATATTTATTTTTGTTGTTGCTGATATATTTCTGTAAATAAATGGTTCACATTCACGTTGTTGTAGTCCTTGGTAGTGTTAGTGGGAGTGGCTTGCGGAGCTGTGCATTGTGGGAGTTGTTGTCTTCCATACAAATGCGCCTTAAAGTCACTTTCTGACTTTTCTCGGTCAAATAGGCACCAAATTCGAAATTTATGTTACATTTCGACTACATATATAACCCACTTTCAATAAATATTAATGTTTCCACGGGTGAAATGCTTCTTTAAGCTTAAGTACACACACGTGGTTTATAGACATGCAAATGTAGAGTGATGGGCTACCATGTAGCGATGCCCCCAGGAGAAGTTAGTCCATATTTACTGATGGTTGGACTGCATTGGTGTAAAAATGTCACAGTAACCAAAGGCAGCAGGCAGCTTTCCTTACCCTTAAGGTGAAAAAGAAAATTGCTTTGACGTTTAAAGTACAGTCACTTCTGTCCACATCTCAGCAGACTGTAAAAATCTAACTGTAATCAGTATCAATGAGTGTCTGCCAGACATAATTTCTTATGGTAGAGCAGAATCAGCCCATTCCTCTTATATTTCTCTCCTACTCTCACATCTTTCAAATCCATTCACCTTCATCTCTGGCTGGTCCTGTGAGAGGGCCTGTTGTTTACCATGTAAGAGAGAAATCATATTTGGGGGGGCTTATAGCCGAGGCCGAGCACTCCCAGAGGAAGAGCCTATTACAACAGTAAGAGTGGATTAATTAGAGAGTGTCTCAGCAGAGCTGGGCTGAGAGCCTAGCTTGGTCAAAGGGGAGGCATTAATCGCCTCTCTTCACACAGGTAACAGGCTCAGCCCCGGGGCCCCAGCGGCCCAGCCAATTAATAGGGCTGGAGGTACAAGCCCACCTCGCTACTTTATCACTGTTTGGCCTCAAGACATTTTTTGAAGAGAGCAAGCAGATAGCAGAGTTTTTATTTCACATTTATTAAGTATGGGGTTTAAAGCTGCACTAGAGAGAGTAGAGAGTTTTCAGTATGTAAAAGTGAATATGTTATCTGCCTATGCACACAAACAGGCATGGATGTATATGGAAGCCCATTTCTGCCAGGAAAATAAAAAATAGATGAAACATTGAGAATGATATAAATAAAAATACTGTAATAAGATAAGTCAGAATATAAAATTGCACAATATAATACCAAAAAATGCTTGGAGATAAGAATAAGTGTAGCATGGGTAACCTCTTAACTTTGTTCACTGTAACTTTTGTAGTTGCCTGCAGCTCATTATTTTACATTATACCTGTGTAATTATGTGGAAGCGGTAAATCAAAATGATAAAATAGTGAATCAGGATTTTAAAACGTCTAAATTAAATTGTAATGATCACTTCTTAATGTGACTTAATCAAATTAACAAATTGAAAAGTCACACTTTAGACTCATATATATTATGATCCATATTTGACTAAATAGTACATATGTATAAACATACCCTGCTATGTCATAAGTATATTTAAAGTTTAACTCAAAAGTCAAAATTAGAGTTGGGACCCATCCGATCCAATATCAGTACCGGGTGATAATACTAATCTTGCATTTATATATAGGACTGATCACCTGTCACCACTCCACAAACCATTATGACCACTTTGTGAAGACAGTGAAGTGAATAAAACTGATTATCTCGTTATCATGGTTGATGTAACAATTTTGAAACCAAACCTTGCAGCACAAATTAATCAATGTATTACTAATTAAACAGTTTTATAAATGTATATAAAACAATAGTCTTCATATTTTTTGTCTCCCAAAATTCTGAGTTAGACATACATATGGAGCTTGCGCTGGGCCATGAACTTGCAGTAACCTAACATGAGACAATCTCCAACTGTGTGAGCTAGTAACAGTGAGGCTAACTCAACATGTCATTAGTTTAGAAATATATTAGTCTCGAAACACAGAAAAGCAAGACAGCAACTTGTAATATGTGTAAAGCAGACATTCTGAGGGGTGGAAGTTAGTACAATACAACATATTTAGTACAATACAACATATTTCATTAATAATACTACCAATTTTAGTTTTGGTATTGGAAGATATTCAAATTCAGGTATCGGAATCAAAACTTAAAAAAGTTTAAAGGGTTGTAACTCATAAGTGAGTATTTTTATTTCAGTTATTTCTTGCTTTTCTCTAATTTAATTTAAGCAGCTGTGAAGTGTTCTACTTGATATGTACCGTATGAGGTATTTTCTCTGTTTCTTTTCTCTTTCCATACTTTCTCTCTGTGGATGGATCAATGTCAGTGTCCACTCCTGTATGTATTTTGTTGTTTGCTGACCAGTGTGTGAAGGAGGTGACAGAAGGTAATTCTCCTCCTGGAAATATGAAACTATTTTATATTGATCTTCTGACTGACTGTGTGCTTGTAAAGGAAATACAAAAAAAAAAAATCCATCAAAAGAAACAGACATCATCTTGGGCTTCCGGTTGCGACATGTAGAGAGAGGACACACACACGAAGGAACCCAGATTGATTTTTGTTACTTTACTTTTTAAACAATCTTTCTGTGAGCATTTTGATATATCCACACTGCTCGACCTAGTTAAGTCAACTCCGCATAAGATGAGCAAACCTAAAAACACTAAATCAGCCAACAAAGTGGAAACTCCGGCTACACGTGCTGCTTTGAGTGCGGTGGGCAAGCTAGCATCTTTTGCTTAGCTAACAACTCTCCGACATCGTCGAAAACTCCTGCAGCTCCCGAGGCACCCGCGATGGTTGGTATGGACCAACTGTCTGCAGAATTTGCCAAATAGAGGACCTCACTAAAGGAGGATGTTTCTTCCCTGATCCAAGAGGCTATTAAACCGCCTTCACTGGACTCACTACAATCAACAATGAACTCTTTCCAGGGCCGTCTCACCTCGGTTGAGTCTGTGGCTGGTGGCAACTTTGAAAGATTAACGGTAGCACAGTCTACCATTAAAAGATCCAAAACCATAACCAGTCACTTCTGGATCGGCTTCACGACCTCAAGATCACTCGCGGAGAGCTAACCTCCGTATATTAAACATCCCTGAAGGCAGCGAAGATGGCAAAGATCCTGTGAAGTTCATGCCTGAGGTATTGATGCAAGCGATGAGCCCCAATGTTTTCCCTGGGCCGCCTGAATTGGAGAGAGCCCACTCTGACCTGTTTCTCCAGATTTCAACAGAAAGAAGCAGCATTGCGCTGGGCCAGAATCACAAGCTCAAATACCAAGGTACCACTATAAGAGTTTACCAAGATGTCAGCCCAATGCTCGCAAAAAAGAGGGCTGCGTTTAACGGCGTTAAACAAGCCTTATACCAGAGGAACGTCAGATTTCACCTGCTATACCCGGCCCGGCTGTGCGTGATGTGCGAGGAAGACGTGTTTACCTTCGACTCACCTGATGAACCTTGTCCATTACACTCAAATCATTACCCTCGTTAAGTGGGATGGGGGGGGAGCATAGAGTATCTCTGTACGCGGATGATTTATTAATGTATGTATCGGACCCTGTTTTAAGCGCCCCCCATGTGATCCATGCTTTGAGGAGATTTGGTGCTTTTTCTGGGTACAAACTGAATTTTAGTAAAAGTGAATGTTATCCTGTTAATGACCTGGCTCTTCAAATACAAGACAATGCTCTACCGTTCCAAATGTCTAGGAATGGCTTTAAATATTTGGGCATTAACATTACAAGGGACATGCCGAAGCTTTACCAGGAAAACTTCTGTCTGCTATTTGAGAAAGTCATAACACACCTGAAGAAATGGAAGACACTTCACCTATCTTAAGCAGGAAAAGTTAACTGTATAAAAATGAAATGTGCTCCCTGTCTGTGTCAGTGTATTCCACTTTATCTACATAAATCTTTCTTCAAATCTATCGATAAGGTCTTCATTTCATTTATATGGGACGGGAAGAAACCTAGAATACGGCTAGAACTGTTACAGAGGCCTAAAATGCAGGGTGGCTAAGCTCTCCCAAATCTTTGTCATATTATTGGGCCTTCAAAAAATCATGCACTGGCTCCACACTCCTGATACAGACTGGTGCCATTTTGAAGCTGCATCTTGCACTTCAACTTCTCTTAGAGCCCTGGTCACCTCCAGCCTTCCCATCTCTATCTCTCAATACACCAACAATCCAGTAGTCGTAAATACCCTCAAAATATGGTTTCAACCTAGACATAGCTTCGGGTTTAATAATCTTCTCCATCTAAATCCCATACACAATAATCATCTTTTCCTCCCAGCTAGATTACACTCCGAATTTACTCTCTGGCAAAGACAAGGCATTTATAAATTTAAAGATATGTATATAAACAGTATTTTCGCTAGCTTTGATGACTCATCACATAAATTTGGCCTCCCACAAGTCCACCACTTCCTTCAGTATCATGATCCCAACTTTCCATATATACCATCACTTTCTGATTTAGATGCTCTGGTAGAAACTACTTTCAGCTTTAAAGGACTTATTTCAAGAATCAAAAACTGTATATCTTCTTTTAAAAATACAACTCTTGCAAAGATCAAGGCAGACTGGGTGGATGAGCTGGGAGAGGACTTGGAAGAAGACATTTGGGACAGCGCTCTACTAAGAGTGAATGACAGCACTTCATGTGCCAAATTAAGTATAATACAATTTAAGATTACAGTCATGGAAAAAATTATTAGATCACCCTTGTTGGGGCGGCTGTGGCTCAGAGGCAGAGGGGGTCATTCCTAAATCAGAAGGTTGTGATACTGAACCCCAAATTGCTCCCGATGCCATGCATCGGTGTATGAATGTTAGATGGGGCTGGGGATCAAACCCACAACTTTGCCATTACTGAGTGAATGTGTGTGAAAGGGTGAATGTGGCACGTAGTGTAAAAGCGCTTTGAGTGGTCGGAAGACTAGAAAGGCGCTATACAAGTACAGGTCCATTTACCATTTGTTTCTTCAGGTTCTTGTTCATTTTAATGCCTTTAATTTGTTTGGACAAATATAATGATAACAACAAAAACAGCTCATAAGAGTTTAATTGAAGAGCAGATATCTAGCCATTTTCCATGGTTTTCTTGATAATAACCAAAATCACTTAAGTTCTTACATCAATAGCTATGGCATTGTACTGCCAAAAACAGTGCTTTTAGGCATTCAATGTTTTCTTTTCTGTCTGTTTTAGTCACATGATACACACAGGAGTTAGTACTTGATTGCATACCATTGTTTTTGATGACTGCAGCCATGCTTCTTGGCATGCTCTCCACCAGCTTCTGACATTGTTCTGTTCTCTCAGCAGCCCATTCCTGTGGCAAAAATTCAAACAAATTTGCTTTGTTTTTGGGCTTGTGGTTCTCCATTTTGAGTTTGATGATGTTCCACAGGTTATCAATTGGATTTAGATCTGGTGATTGAGCAGGCCAAGGTATGGTTCGAATGTTCTGGTTCTCCATCCAGGCTTTAACTGACCTTGCCGTTTGGCAAGGGGCATTGTCTTGTTGGAAAATCCAGTTATTCGAGGCAGGAAAGAGTTTACCAGAAGAAGACTGTTTAGAAAGAAAACAAGGGTGGTCTAATAATTTTTTCCATGACACATGTACATCACATTCACTACTCCAAAGCCAGACTTGCTAAGATATACCCTAACACAGATGCAAGCTGCGACAGGTGTCGAAACACTCCTGCCGACTTAACCCATATGTTTTGGTCGTGCTCAGCCCTAGCATCCTATTGGTCTGCAATCTTTAAAACATTGTCAGAGGCTCTTAATATTGACCTACAACCCAGTAATGGACATATTTGGTACTACAGACAGAAGATATTCTACAATAAGGAAAAGATATAAAAACATCATTGCTTTTACAACACTGCTTGCACGCAGAAAAATGTTATTACATTGGAAATCTAAAAATCCACCTAGTGTGGTTTAATGACCTAATGGAGTTCATACAGTTAGAGAAAATAAAATACTCTCTCAGGGGGTCCAGGGACAAATTCTTTTCTTCCTTGGAGCCAGTGCTGACATACTTGGAGTGTGCCCACTTAGCACCACTTGGCAGCCCTCTAGCATATACAGTTGTGATATTCATCCATGTGAACTATAGTGTGTAGTACACAACTTCAGCAATGGTGAGCCTATGTTTGTGTGTGGGCTTTCTTTTAATTATTGTTAATATTATTATTGTTATTATTATTATTATTATTATTATTATTATTATTATTATTATTGTTACTGTTACTATTATTATCCTTTCTGGATGGGTGTCCTACATGTTCGGTAATGTTTGTAATTCATACAAAATAATGATGTGAGCATTGGTCCAAAGTTCTTTTGTGAATGTTGTATCTATGTACATATCCTGCACTCTCAGTGCTCAATAAAAAAAAAGAAAAGAAAAAAAGGATTTCTTTGTTATGACAGAAATGTTTGAATACATGGGCACACAAAACAAAATGTCAGTGGTTTTTAATTTTTCCTTTACATGATGAAAGACATGCTTACAGGAAGATGCAAAGTTGCAGCATTATCTAAAGTAGAATGGATTTCACCCTTTTGTCAGTAACACAAACCTGTGTAGTATGAGCGATTTGCGTGCACTCCCTCCTCCACCTCCTTTCCTCTCCCTAATATCTTTAATTAAAGGCCACAAGGCCTCCTGCCAAGCGCCATGCAGGCAGACAGGTATGAGCAGAGAGACCGTCACAGAGCCACTGTGGGTTGGCTGCATAGATCTGAAGCCAGTTTCAAATCCCCATGCCAGTAATCTTTAAAATGAAGCTGGGAAGGTGAGGGAAGGAGGGAATGTGTGTGTGACGGGAGGCTGCTGAAGGATTAAGGAGGTCGTGGGATGAAGAGAAGTGTTTCCATATGGTGATGAAAAGCAGGGATACCTGGGTGAGTGCCACTAGTGTTTGGCTGAGAGGTGCAGCAGTTTCAAACGGTATTAGTGGTGGCATGCACTTGGAGGTGAACTGTCTTACCCAGCATTCTCTGGGTGAACTGGGATAACTAGCCACGTGTGACGTATTGATCACCAAACACTAGGTCAGTATTTAAGCATTGTTGCTGTGATCAGTCCTGTAAGTCAATTCAACAATAACATAAAATTGGTTGCACCACAATTATTTTGGGCATTACTAGTTTGGATGTAAAATCACAACTTATCTTTGTGGTGCAACCGCTTTTGATTTAATAATAGACAAATCATAATTTATGTTATAACTAAATAAGTTTGAAGTTATACACTGCTGGTACAACAGGCTGCTGGTTACACTCGCATATCTGCTGTACTGTCTGCTAGATACTTGTAATACTTTAGTTGTTATGGTGGAAAAAGCTATGATTATTTTAATTTTCAACTTGCTATTAATTATGTCCGTGTTGGAAAAATAAAAAAGGTTATAATTACGGGGTTGAGATCCTCTGTCTACCTCTGTCACAGCTTATAGACACACACACACACACACAACCTTTTTCATTCATATTAGATGTATGACAGTTATCCTCTTAAACCACAGCAAAACAGACATCTGGTAAAGGCAAATTGTTAATGTTAATTTGTGCGAAGAATGACAATAGGAACTTTGATTGTAATGCAAAGCTTACAGTTGAGTTCATGGTGTCATATTTTATTTTACATCGGTTTATTGCTAATTAGCATGTAGACACTACTTGCGAAATATCAGCATGTTAGAATTGCCATTGTGAGCATGGTAATATGTTGACTTTAGCATTCAGCTGAAAGCACCACTGTGCCCAAGTACACACAGCTGCTCGCATAGCTACAGATATGCCTTTGTGCTATAGACCTCTTTTGATTTCCCCACAATCTGGATTGATCAGGTCCGTCTTGATGAATTCAACAAATTCCTTGGAGTGCCAGGGAACAAAACTCTTTTTCATCCTCAACATGAAGGCAGTCCTGGTGAGGACTATCTTATTCACATATATACTCTGTTGTCTTTTACATTTCATTACTCGCTTATGACATTAAATATGTCCACTTTCTTTTGGAAAAGAAAAAACCTTTCCTAAGCTGGGTTCACTTTAAGGACACACAGTTATCTTTCCTAAATAATGCAATTATTGCAGACCATTCAAAAACCAATTGAGATTTGTAAAAAAAAAAAAAAAAATTAGCAGGAAGGAAAGATAAAATGCATGTGAGGCAGAGGAAAGCTGAAATAGAAACAAGAAAAGAGTAAAGCATTGATATACATTTCGCTGAACCGAAAAACGCAAGTATGGAAGACAGAGAAAGAAAGATAGAGGCTGAGCCAATAAAAACAGTAAAGGGGTTTGTCAGGACAATAAAGGAGATAGGGTATCTCTAATCCCCTGCAATTTTAATGTCTAAAATGTCATTAATAAGTTGCTGAGTGTGGCCGGGACCACACAGTGATGAAAAAGGGCTGCCTACATGAAGGTAGCTGCCAGGCCTTGTCAGATGGGAGTGCCGGCTAATGAATAAGCAAAAAGCCACTCCAATCAATCAGCTGGAATCTCTGTGTGCCCCTAGTATAGGTGAGGTCTGGTGTGAGGTGACCAGCACTGTCAGCCCCCCAGTCCAGCCAAGAAACTGTCGTGGCATTTCAATGAGCCACCTATTAATAGGACAGACTGGGATTGTGTGTGTGTCTTGTCTTTTTTGAATGTTCTCACAAGGAAGGAAAAGTCCTGTTTTCATAAAGGGATAGTTTAGGATTAGGAATCGACTTTTGAATTATGATTAGAATAATTCATTTTAGGTTTAGGAGTTAGGGGATTAAATTTGTCAGTGACGGTCCCCCCACATATGTGAGTGTATGTGTGTCAGACTGAGAGACAGAAATAATTAATCTTCAACAAGAATCAAAGTGGACTTTTATACAGAATTTATTAGTAGACAAACATAATTACAACCTAAATTTAATAGAGGTTGTCCTCTTATTTTTCAGAAGATTTTGATTAATTGCACAATTAACCAAAACTTTTTCTATTCTATTTCTGTCATATAATATTATTTTTTCTTTCTCTCAAAATCATCAATCAAAAAACATGATACTGTCATGACTATTTTCTTTTTACATTGAACTTATTAACCTTCAATGTAATAACAAAAAAAATAATTTTGATAATATTATGATATTTTTCTCAAAAAAGTGTGATGCCGTTGTGAATTAGTGCGGGATCAATGGATCAATTGTTGTCTTCACCACCATTGCCATCATTGCAGTCAGCTTCTCCCAGTTAGGATTCCTTCAGTGTTCATTATTCAGGAGGTTTCTACCGGGAGCCCAATTATCCGTAGAGGTCTCCTCCTCTCCAAAACAAACCGACTGACTGATTTAAACCAATAAGAACATGAAGCAGTTCCACCTTAAAAATCTGTGTGTTTTAAGGTTTTCTATGATAAGATCCAGACATCCAATGACTAAAATCCTTCATCCGGTTCAAATCTAGAGTTAAAAACCACCAAGGAAACCAGGGAAAAAAATGTGGCTTCAAACTGGATAAAAAGTAAGTTTATGCACAAAGGGAATATGACACCATTGACAGGCGACCAGTGAAACTCACCATTACCTGAATAAAAGTTTGAA
The DNA here is from genome assembly GCF_905237075.1 of Dicentrarchus labrax. Lineage (NCBI taxonomy): Eukaryota > Metazoa > Chordata > Actinopteri > Moronidae > Dicentrarchus > Dicentrarchus labrax. The sequence continues at coordinate 757,506 of NW_026136703.1, read as the reverse complement.
CATTGTTGGAGAAAAATCTGGGATAATGTAAGTCCACAACTCGATCTAAACATAGGTCTAGTGTTTATAGACACTTAATGTGGAATTGTTTCAAGGAGTGGCATCTAGTTATGAAGTTGTGAAGTGTAATGCAACCATTTGAATACAGCTCCGCCTTCAAAGGGTGTAGGAGAAACAACGGTGGCCGTGAAAAATGCAAAATGGTCCTATCTAGAGCCAATGTTTGTTTGGCACTAGATAGGACCATTGGTAGAAACAGCTACTGTAGAAACATGAACGTTCAACATGGCGGACTCACTTCCTCCGTTTATAAAACAGCTCCTTCTAAGGTAATAAAAATGATTTATACACTACTGAAAACATACCTATGAATATTATATTCCATAGATCCTCCTAAATTACACAGTGGACCTTTAATGCTTACAGTGACAGATTTTTTTTTTTTTCAATTTGAAGACAATTGTTCTTAAATTTCCAGATAATTTTATTCATGATTCAAATTTTTAAATATGTATTGGAATTTAAATACCTTTATCAATCGGGTGGAATTAGGCTTTGTTTTCGGTCAAGTGGGCGACAGGGCAACCCAGTTATTTCTGCAAATGGAAAAAGAAATGATCAGAAACTACTACAAAGTTTTTTAAGAAAAACAGCAAATATAATCCGCTGAGCATTAGGAGATCTCTTTGCTCCAATAGTACATGTTGGGTTGGCAAGTCATGGTCTAAAGTCCGTTCTCGAAGATCAATCAGTTCTATGATTCAATGCTGAACCGACAACAGTCCTCCCAAATGAGTATCTGGGACTGAATCGGAGCATATGAGGATCTGTAGTGCAATGTATGTTTGATATGAAATAATTTGAGAAGTCTTGGTCTGGGGCATCAACCAATTCCCTTAGACATCACAATATTAACCCCACAGCCTCAACCCCACAGCGGCTGTTTTGTCCCCAGGAAGTTCCACTGCACTGAGCCAAATGACTCGTTCAAACAGAATACTCCCCCTTGATGAAAGTGCAGCCCCATCTCACTGGCCAAAAATATTCTGTTACATGCTGACCTACACACTGATTAGCAAACACTTTCCCCCTTCAGAAGTCCTCTTCAGCACATCTCAGGGTGTTGACTTATGAAAGTAAATACACAGTGGAAGTCCCACTCTGATCTCACCACTTTGCTGTTGGCCTATAGAATGCTGGACGACAGGATCACAAGATTAGTGATTAGTTGACTGGTTGAACACTGATTGAAACATCAGATATTTTCAGAACTTTTCTTTAACACTGACCCTTTTTTTTGTTTTTGCTTGTTCAGTGTTCACCTGGAGAACTTAAATGTATTAATCAGTATGATAAATTCACAGCAATGCTTCTCTCACTTTATGCTGCAGCACAGTAATTCCCAACCAGGGGGTAATTTTTCATTTGCCACAAGGTACATAGAAAGTCTGTGGAGTAGCTCAGCTAATTTGAAAGACAGCCAAATAGGATCACAAATTGGTGTGAAGTTGATCTTTTGTAAATTTAAAGTCACAATAACCAGTAAGCTACCAGCTAAACTAACTGCAGACTACACATCTTCCATGGAGCATGTGTTGCCATTCAGGGAGCATTAAAACCTAGTCAGCAATTTGCTATAAGTAATAAATAACAGTTGAACTTGTTAGCAGAAAATAATGGATAAATGATAACATTTTTTGGCTAAAAGTATTAACAGGTGACATAGTCAGCAAGTCAGCAAGTAAAGGACAAACAGTTAATTGCTTGCTAATCTATGTAAATACATATCTGCAGAGGAATGCAGACAATGGACCAAGATTTGGGATTCCCTGTACCGGCCATACCGCCAAACTGTCAGCCCCGGTCTTCTCTCTGTCAGTGTGACCTACTTACACATAAAAGTAAAACCAACCTGACAAATATTGTTATAACGTCCACTTTATAATTAAATGTCGAGTTGATGATCATGATGAGAACATATTTGGAACATGATGTGTGGTGTCTGAAGGGGTACTTTAGCTGACTTGATGTGCCTGTGGGGTCACATCAGACAAAAAGGTTGAGAACCACTCACTACCCACTCTAGCTCTAGCAAAGAACTCATTGTATTGAATCTTAACTGCTCTCAAGTGCAGCTTGTTACAAAATTAGGCCACAATTAATTCAGCCGATGACTTTAACCTAGAGTTTAGCCTGACTTTCCTTTCAAACAAAGAAGGGCAGCTTTCAGTTTGGCTGGTGGTACAGAGTGACCAGAGCAAAGTCAAACAGTAAGCTGAGGGAGGTATGGGTGGATGGATAAATGGATGGATGGATGGAAGAATGGATGGCTGATAGGGAGGCAATAGGTTTGGGCATCGTCAAGTCCCCCTGTTTATTTTGTTGTTTTTGTCGTGTTGGTTGTGTATCAGGTGGCGTTGTTGCGGCATGGCTGCTAGGACTTGACCGCTGAATGAAGACGTCAGTCAGTGGACACTGACAGCAACGGATAAGAGCTTGGAGGGACAGGAAGGGAGATGAGAGGATGGACTTTGACCTTCCCCATATCCGTTTAATCCCCCTAACCCCCCTGTTTCCCAAAAACAACCAAAAGTGATTGGTGATTCACTGGGGGTCTGTGCCCTGAGTGCTGTGCATGGAGGATACAGTGGCCTGATGGGAGAGGGAGAGCAAGCCGTGGTCTTTGTCCTTCAGAGAACAGATAGATAGACAAAGCAGCACAGATGTAAATAAGATATAGACACCATCAGATATGGCTGATGATTTTTTTTTTAAATGTCAAAAGAGTCGAGTGATTAACGGTAATATTCATAAAGCTCTCTTGAAATACTACACTATTACAGCTAAATAAAATATACATCACAAAACAATAATACTATACATATATATATATCATATTGCAATTGTTTTGACAGATATTGCAATTGATTCACAATTAGTGTAGGAATAAATTTAATTTTCACAAAAAAAAAAAAAAAAAACTGTCCAAACAAACATGTTTTCATACATCTGGAGAACAAGATTTGTAGGCCAGGGCATGTCTTCAGCACCACAATACCTAATTATAATAATTGTATATGTTTGAAATGGGTTGTTTTCTTAGCAAACAGCAGTGACATACTGTGAGTTGAGCTGCTCTCATTGGCTGCGCAGTTTCAACTCTACCATAGCAGGAAACAATGGTGACATGTTCTTGTATTCCAGATAAACAGTAAACTAAAATATATGTGTATGTATATGTTTGTGAAAATATTTTAGGCAGGAAATAGTCAATGTCAGTAACATAATCTTGATAATAGTTAGTTTAGTTTGACAGTTTGATCTTAGTTTGGTGGTTGTGCTGGACAGATTAATTGACAATGATTTTTTGCACATTTTACCTTTTATGTATATATATATATATATATACACACACACACACACACACACACTATGTTCTTAATATATTATATGTTGTATGTGTATCTGGAGTTTGTAACAAAAGTAATTTCCCCCTGGGGTTATTAAAGTATTTCTAATTCTGATTCTGATTCTGATGGTAGCCAGCTCCACTGTCTATTTTACTCTAAATGGTACCAGCTATGACTAGCTAATGTCAGCATAGCAAGGTAGGGCCATATTAGCTTGAGCTAGACTAAGAGGGAACAGGGCTCACTGCCTGGTTTGCTGTTGTTTGATCTTAGTAAGGGTGCTCCCTTGTGGCTAAACAAAACTGCTAACAAGAGAACGAGACAAGAAAACTAAAAGGCCTGACGTAAACATTTTACAGATTGTTAATATGAGAAGCAGAGAAATAAGTGTTGTAGCAGATGTGTGACTTTGGCAGTAGATGCTTCCCAGTGCAGTGCCTCCCAATAGGACAATAGGATTGTGCCATCGTGGAATTCAATTCAAGTCCAGCAGCTTAGCAGTGTCATGTCAGCAGAACTCTGCGGTGCTCCGTCCAAACCAACGACTGGTTCTTCAGCACGGGGTTGTCCCATTTTATCAGAAATCTTGTCTGCAGGGCTTCTCAGTCTCTGCTGGCCTCGGATCAATCATTTTGTGAGCCCCATCCACAACATCGGTATTCACATGAAGAACTTACCCAGGACCTAAAACCGGAATCAGAAGAGGGACTGAAGGAGAGGCAAGATGGTAAATGGTGAATGGACCTGTACTTGTATAGCGCCTTTCTAGCCTTCTGATCACTCAAAGCGCTTTTACACTATGTGCCACATTCACCCTTTCACACACAGATGCACAGCATCGGGAGCAATTTGGGGTTCAGTATCTTGCTCAAGGACAGTTCGACATGCGGCAGGAGGAGCCGGGGATTGAACCAACAACCTTTCGATTAGGGGACGGCCCGCTCTGCCTCTGCACCACAGCCGCCCAAAACTGAAGGTATTTCTTGAGGCAAAGGACAAGAAAAGACACATCATACAGTTTTTCCTGCAATGCATCGCAAATATGTGCTATGACGCTTGCTTTTTCTCAACCACAAAACCTCTGCTGCCAACATCCCCACTTCTCTCCCTCCACATAAAACCCCCAGCTGAATGCAACATGTTCACACGCCTTCTCTGCTGCAGCTCTCTGGGCTGTTGAGAGGAATTCTGGGAGATGTAGAAAGTAGAAGTTGAGGCAAGTTGAGTATCACAAAAATCTGCCTAATGATAATGCTTTGCCACATCCTTTACCACTCCTCAAATGCACTGAATACCACAGACTGACAACATTAGAACAGTTTTAGAGTATTTGAGGGAGTTAAAATCAGCTTGTGCTTGTCTCTCTAATGTTCACAACTTCCTTCATCAATCAAATTAATGATGACGACTGTAACAAGTCCCTTACTTGCTTCTTGTAGAAGAAATAACAGGAATTAGACAAACTTTGACACAGCATCAGATTTATGTCTGAGGGTACACTTAGCTAATTACTTTCCATCCAACTTTGAAAGAAAGGATATGGTGTTGAACAAGGCTGTTGTCGCTAAATTGACTAAATTGTAGGGAGCTGATTTCATGTCTTTCACTTTTTTGGCAAATTTAAAATGTAACTGTGTTGCACCTGTCAGGAGGTAACAGACTACAAGAAGAGGGGCATTGAGAAAACATGGCACCAGTCTTTGTCTGAAGTTCTATGGATAAGGCTGAACATACTGTGAGTGTGTATCAGGAACACTTCCTACTCTGCTCTTCCCCTGTTTAATTTGAAAATGCTTCTACTCATGCTGTCACCCAGCAGCTGACCACAGCTTCACCACAGAGCATGAAGAGATGCGTAATTCTCACATCTTTGCCATCTCAGTGTTTGAGTTAATACAGCTGCTGCAGCAAGTTGTCAGAGAGCCAACTTTAAGAAGACCTATACAATAGACTGACAGTTGGGGTCATTCTGGAAAAAGATAGTTGATTGTTGTTGAAGCTGATTGTTGTGTTGGTTGTCTCACTCAAAACCACTTTCCAATAATTGGAAGGTTGTTGGTTTGATCCCCGGCTCCTCCTGCATGTTGAAGTATCCTTGAACAAGATACTAAACCCCAAATTGCTCCAGATGCTGCGTCATCTGTGTTAGTTTCTGTTCGATGGGCTTTACCATCACTGTGTGAATGTGTGTGATAAGGCGAATGTGGCATGTAGTGTAAAAGCGCTTTGAGTGGTTGGAAGACTAGAAAGGCGCTATACAAGTACAGTCTATTTAAATCAACTATCTTTCTGGACTGGTCCACAAACTCAGAGGCCATCTACAAGAAGGACCTGAGCCGGCTTTACTTCCTGAGGAGGCTCGGGTCCTTCAATGTCTGCAACAGGATGTTGCAGATGTTTTATCAGTCTGTTGTGGCGAGCACCATCTTCTTTGCTGCGGTGTCCTGGGGTGTGGGCATCAAGGCAAAGGACGCCAACAGACTGAACAAACTCATTAAGAAGGCCGAGTCTGTTGTTTGCTTGAAGCTTGTCACCCTGGAGGAGGTGGTGGAGGAGAGGATGCTGGCAAAACTGCTGGCAATCATGGACAATCCCTCCCACCCCCTCCACACAACACTGGACAAGCTAAAGAGCAGCTTCAGCAACAGACTCATTCATCCCCGCTTCTCTAAGGAATGATATAAAAAATCGTTCCTCCCCACTGCAATAAGACTTTCTAAGACTTGACTCTTAATCAGCTGCTATAACATTATAATTTCCCTTCGGGGATAAATAAAGTATTTCTATCTATCTATTTACACAGAATGTCTTAACTAAAATTAAGTGACAATTGCTGTATTTAGCATATTTCTTACATACTGTAGCTAACAAGAGAAAACAACTCCAGGAAATCTCCACATACCTTAAACATGATGTCATATTGTGTCAACTGATCAAAGAGGAGACATCCATGTGAATCACACTTACTTCACAATTTTGCCATTCACACATACACATACACTGATGACAATAAGCTATCATGCAAGTTGCTGGCCTGACCATCGGGAGCCATTTGAAGAGTTCTCTAGAACTCTTCATCATGGGGATCAGACCACCAGCTCTGCAATTCCCCTCACCTCCACAGAGCGTTTAGCATCTTTCAGCTCATAGTTTTGGTTATATGGAAATAAGTCTCCCAGTTCTCATTAATCTTATTTTTGAGCATGGCTTTATTTAATGTTCAGATTTTGGTTCTGAAAATGAAGTGCTTTCATAAATGCTCCAGTTGCATATTTAAACATCAAATTCTATAAAACTTGTAATGCAAAAAATAACTATCTTCATTAAAGTAATAAACTTTAAACCCCCGTTTCATGGTAATATCTATTAGTTGAAAATTTGACCCTAATTACCTGTAGTGTCACCCTTAAGATATTTACGTAATTGCGGGCTTGAAAGACTTACATAAGACACTGATGATGCTAATGGTTTGTGGACACTGGTTAAGTGTTTGGGATTTGTAATTAAAGCTCTGATATTGCAAACAATTCAAAATTACATCTTGTATGCCAAGGATTCTCAGATATCATGAAAATGTTGTTGTAAAGTTTGTGTAAAGTCTGTGTGTCTGCAGTGAGCTCAAAATTACTTAACTTTACTGCTCCACAGTCACTCTATAATGCAAGGTGTTCCTCTTGAACATCCTTCATCCATCACCTTAATAGTGTAAGCTCTCCAATATTTATGGAGGGATTAAAGCATTTTAATATGCTAACAGTTAAGAAGGCTGATTATGATAAAGTGTGCTAATATCCCCATGAATAACCCAGAATGGGGAGACCCGGGCAACTTAATAGATGACAGAAATGTGCCTGTTGGTGTTTATTCACAAATAGAGAAGACAGGGAAAAAGTGCAGTATACTTCTTCATACTGTGGACTCTAATGCTTCTAATCATATTCTGGGTTGTCTATGTCCTACACTAATAGCTAAACTGCACAAATTATCTTGTGTGTGTATGTGTGTTTGTGTGTGTGCAGCCAAAGCAGCATACCCCAGCCTTTCCCCAACTCTCCTCCTCACTCCAGAGCCTCTTAATAAAGCATCAGTTAAAAAGTGAATGGATCAATTAGGCAATTTATCCAGCTAATCTTTGGCAGGGCCCACCTTTTTGATGCCGCCAACAAAGTGACTGAAAACATTGTTAATGCATCCAAAAAATAAAAGGGGTTGCTTCTGCCTCTCGCTCCCAAATGATTTGTAATAATTTGCTTCTCATTCAGGAGATGGAAGGCAGCCGGGGCTCTCCGTCGCTGGCAGTCGGCATGAAAGCACTTCGCCACCAACTTTCCCCCAATATCTCCTCACTGGAATCAGCTAAATGGCTATTAGGCCGGCGCCTCCTGCCAACACGCTCTCCATAATCACAAGGAAGAAGAGGTGCTAGTTTGGATGGGGTCTTAGTGTGACAGCTGTGTGTATTTGGTTTGGCAAGTGTGTTGTGTGTGTGTGTGCGTACAAGCCATTAAAATGTAATATGAGGGGTCTTTGGGGAGGCGTGGTATACGTGCTTCAGAATGTAAAATGAGTGGAAAATGTAAGATATTTGTAAGGTTCAGTTGTATATATGCATGCATCCACAGAGATTTGACTGCAGTAGCATCTTAGAGAGGAGGAAGCCTGTGTAGGATTAAGGTTACAAACACATTAAAGGCATGATGGGTTCTATAAATATTAGCATTACACATGATGATGAGTTACGCTAAATTCAATAATGAATTTAAAAGTTGTTTGTTGCACACTTTTATTTTTAAAGTACTGCTATATGAACAAAAGTGCAATAACATTTGGTTTGCACTTATACACAACTTTACATTTTAAACAAATAAGGTGCTTTTTAACAGCAGTATTCCCTTTACACAGTAGCAGTTAAAATGTGTCTTGCGCGATCTGTGCTAAGTGTGCTGACTTTATTTGAAACGTTCAACTGCAAGCAAAATGTCTCTGTCGTTTTCATTACAGTCAGAGCATGTGAATGCAGCTCCCACTGTCTATCAATATAATGGAAGCTGGTTCCACAGGAAAGGAGCTTAGTAGCTGAAAAGCTCTGGCTCCCGTTCTACTTTTGGAGTCTATAGGAACCACAAGTATAGCCATGCATTCTGAGAGCAAACTGTATCAATATCAATCGTAGCATTTTAAGATTAGATTAGATTACACTTTATTCATCCCACAACGGGGAAATTCGCTCGTCACAGCAGCAAGTAAGTCATTGGAGTGAAAAAAATAAATACAGATAACTCCAGCAGACCACAGCATAGACCACAGAGTCATAAAAGGTCCTGAGGAGAGCCCTGCAAACTCCGAAGGACCTCATTCTCCTCAGCAGGTGGAGGCGACTCTGGCCCTTCTTTTTGTTGTTGAGGTGAACACCCAGGAATCTCTACCACCTCAATGTCCAATCCCTTGATGTTCACCGGGGTGAAGTGGGATGTTTTCCTCCTGAAGTTAACAATCATCTCCTTCGTCTTGCTAGTGTTTAGCTAAAGCTGGTTGAGCTCATACCAGCTGACAAAGTCCCTGATAACAGTCCTGTATTCCAGTTCGTTCCCCTCAGCGCATCCAACATTGGCTGTGTCATCGGAGAACTTCTGGATGCGGCAGTGTGTGGTGTTTTGGGTGAAGTCCGAGGTGTAAAGGGTGAAGAGGAAGGGAGAGAGCACCGTATCCTGAGGAGCACCTGTGCTGCAGAGCACAACGTCAGACACACAGTGATGGAGCCTCACATACTGTGGTCTGTTGGTGAGATAGTCTATTGTCCATGCAGCCAGGTCCACTCCCACACTTTCCATCTTCAATGGAAAATTTCTAATGGACTTATTGGGGCAGCCTGATAATAAGGAATTACATTAATCCAGCCAAGAAGTAACAAATGCATGGACTAACTTTTCTGAAATGCCTGTGACAGGATGTGTCAGATTTTTGCAATGTTAAACTTACACAACTTTTGCACACTGGAGCACAGAGCAAAAAGAGGTCAGCACCTAGGAAGGGTACCAGCCTTAAAATGGTAAATGTGGAGACAAAACTGCTGAATGATATCAGCAAGTTTTGTTAACAAAATCAAACAACACTTCATAGGCCTACCCAGTTAGTTTTTCAGGGAGAAGAGAGACACTGCCAGTAGAAACATCCAGTGTACAGGAAAACAGTAAAACTACAGTACAATAAAGACATGCATTTACATCACAATTTTGTAAAGGGCAAAAAAAAAAAAACTAAAAAAGACACTTTACACACGATTACATACATGAATAGCATTGAACAGCTCAGGAAGTAGTTAAAGGCAGGTAGTTGGTAGGGCTGGTTTTGTCCCTTATAGACTGGTTCATTAGCTGGACACCTGCTTCTCTGTTCCCATTTGTCCAACCATATTTAATGTATTTTGAGTGCACCTTAAAGGGGACTTTATGTCTTTATGTTAATAATGATTTTCTTAAGAGTGATGAATTGCTTTATGTGTAATTGGATGATTGGCTAGTGAGGAGGGAATTTTTTGAGCCTGCCGGCTGAAATGGGCTTCTCCTCTTTACCTCACACTGCCAGAAGACACTTAACAAGCTGGCAGTAAAAAATGGAAAGGGCCTGTTGAGCATGTGGCCAAACATAAAACACTCTGGATTCAAAGTAAATTTTTCCAGACACAATTATTAAAACCCTGTGCCAGTGTGTAAGTGTGTGTGCCTTTGTGTCCATGAGTGTGCCCATATGTGGCCCTGGATGGGCCCCTGTAAGAGCTCCCATGTGAATGTATATGCACTGTACAGTGTGTGTATTAGTCCTTGTAGCTGAGTGTGTCCCTGGCATAAGTGTGCCCATGGCTCTGTGTTTGTGTGTGTGTGTGTGTGTGTGTGTGTGTGTCTTTCTGCAATGCAATTAATTATGGCCTCTTGTTAGTCATTTTGTCACTTCCTCGCTGTTTCAAAGCGGATATTGAGGTGGGGTGTGGGGGGATGTTGGGGCGTGGGTACAGACAGAGCCAGATCACTGCTTTCCAGAGAACATGTTCCTCTTTATTCACAATAAGGCTTGGCTGTCTGTGGGGCTACATGCTCCCTCTCACCTGCTCTGGCAGCAGCAGCAGCACTGATGACCTACAGCAAGGAAAAATATGTTGCCAGCCTTCATGTCACTGCAAACATGCACACAGCCACCAGGTGGATAATGTGTGTGTGTGTTTTATACAGTATTATCCCAAGTAAGTACATTTATTCATTAGTTTTGATGGGGAAAACCAAAGTTCCTCAACTTGGAAGTGAAACAGCCAATATAGAAACAGCAAAGAAGAATAGAATAATAAAAGAAGAATAAGGAAGAAAAGAAGAAAATTCCCATTTCAATAAAGTTAATTAATAACCACTCTAGGCTACTGAATAAGCCGTATTATTGTTTTTGTGTATTACAATATTTTAGTATGAGGATCTTTTAAAAAGAGTAGGTTGATTTAAACAGATTTTCGTCAGGATTTTTTTGTTCCCATGATTCCAAATTGTGTAACCTGCAACTAGAGGACAATATCCTGCACAACAGGGACATCACAAGGCAGTTAAAGTGGGGGTGATGAGAGAAAGCCTGAGAGAGAAAGTGAAATGCTACACAACTTTCATTGTTTTTCATTAAAATTATATTATATATATATATATAATATAATTCAATGTAACAACTATTGTCCCACTATTACTAAGTCCCACTCCAATCAAAAATCTGTGTTTATTCTTGTCCCACTTGAATGTTTGGTGTTCGGTATACAGAATGATGTATGTTGAGTTTGACACTGGAGGTGTCAGTGCATATTTCAGTGCAAAAAATGCTGAAACAATTGCAACATTCATCACATTGTTTCATGTTTTTGTTTTTTAAAAAATTTGAAATTGAAATCCCCTGAAAAAACCCTGTGAAATCCTTCTATGTGGACCATGGACTGTATCTGACCGAGGTGATGGAATTAGCTTGGATGGATCATGAATGGGTGGACACTGGCTTGTGACCTTATAGGGTAATCTCAGCATATGAAAACAAAAACATTATGTGAGCAAGATAGAAAAAGGAAAACATATGAAAACGTATTATTATTATGAACTGCTTATTTTTATAATGCATAATAGTAGGAGATACTGCAGAACTCTCAGGACCCCACTTTACAGTATAGTCAGCTCAGCTCAGAAGATGTTTCTGCTAAAAAGAAAATGAAAGCATGAAGACAGCTACATTCCAACAATTATTTTTTTCATTAACTTATTATATTATTATATCATATTTATCAGAGTTTATATTTATTTTATGAAAAAACAAAATAATTATATGCAATATATACTGTATATATGTATATATATATATATATATACATATATACGATATATATGTATATATATGATATACATGAATATATCATATATATTATATATATGAAATAGATGCATCTTTATTCCACAAGAATACCAGTAAAGCCTCAACAATATAACAAAGAGGCAAAAGCATTGTGGGCACAAAACAGGTCAAAGGCTGAAATGAGGCCCTTAACCAGAGTACGTAAATAATAGCAATTACTGATATATTTGACCTTTTTGTATGTATTTCAACCCTTCAAAGTGTTGAAAGAAGAAAACCCTTTTCCAAATTGAAGGTCCTTTAGAAAGTTTAAAGAAATCCAATCCAATCCACTTTATTTATATAGCCAGTTTTTAACAAAGTGCTGCACAAAAAGATTCAATGTTCAATTCACTATTATTTGTACAGTGCCAATTCATAACAGCTTTTCAAATAGAGCAGGTCTAGACCGAACTCTTTATAACATTATTTACAGAGACCCAACAGTACCACCATAAGCAAGCACTTGGCGACAAGGGCAAGGAAAAACTGCCTGTTAAAAGGCAGAAACCTAGGACAGATCCTTCGGCTCTAGGTGGGTGGTCGTCTGCCTCGACCAGTTGGGATGAGAGAGAGAGAGAGACAGACAGACAGACAGACAGACAGACAGACAGACAGACAGACAGGTTCACAGTCAAACCATGGCAGGAGGCTCCACCAGGATCCATGAGAACCTGCAAGACGAGAAAAGCACAAGAACTCCGGGGAAGAAGTGAAGTTAGTAACATGCAGTAATTAACAGAGTAAATAGATAACACAATAGAAGCACAATATAAAGAGGAAGTACACATTAGAAAAATAAAAGCAATAAAATAAATAAGTAAAATAAATAAAATGCACTGCCCGCACACGATAAAATATGCATGTATACACATAAAATCAACGCTCTACATGGTGTCAAAAGCCAAAGAAAAATGAGGGGTTTTAAGAAGAGTTTTAAAATGAGACAGAGAGGAGGCCTGTCTAATGTGCAGTGGCAATCCATTCCAAAGTTTCCAAAGTCCCCTCTGAGCTTAAGCCTAGCTTTAGGCACTGTCAGGAGCAGCTGGTCAGCTGACCTGAGAGATCGCCTGGGAGTGTAGGGGTGCAGCAGCTCAGAGAGGTAAGATGGGGCAAGGCCATTCAAGGCTTTAAAAGCAAATAAAATAATTTAAAAATGAATCATCTAAAATGGACGGGCAGCCAGTGGAGTGCAGCTAAAATAGCTGAAATGTGTTCATACTTTCTTGAGCCAGTTAAGAGACGTGCAGCAGCATTTTGAACCAATTGGAGATGAGCAATGGAGGACCCACTAGCCCCCATGTAAAGTGCATTACAGTAATCCAGCCGTTAGCTGGACTCTAGTCCAGAGTTAATGTAAATATGAACGTAAAATGTTGCCACCTCCCACCGTCATCACGTTGATGACGTGCTGAGAGCGGGATTGCAAGCTCAACGTACACGTCCCAAACAGATAAGATCACAACAATAGCATGTCTTCATAAACCACCCTTGTTCGTCTTCATACAATATGTTGGGAAGTTGCAGTAAATATCAATACAATATGTTCTATATCCCTTTGTGTTGTGTCTCTCCTTCGTCTGTTAAGATAACTGAACATTTTGTGAGTCTTGAGGCATTGCCAGCCTTTGTATCTCATTTGTAAATGCTTAATAAGCCATAGATAGTGCTCACTTTAGATGAGCTCACACAAAATACTTAATTAACGAGTAGTAAGTGCTTTGTAACTGCCTCAATTCATGAATTCCTGCATTAATAACTGTTTATAGGACAGCCATTGGAAATTAATTTGTGAGTTTTTTATGGAACATCTGCTAACACAGTCACTAATCATTAATACATGTCTGAATAGTGGATGTGGAAGTGCATGCAGAAATGTACATCTAAATAGTTTGTTCATCATTTACATACACTTTCTAAATGATATTACAAACCACTGACAAATCCTAAATAACTGGTTAGTAAGTGATGTAATACTTGATTTAGAAATTCTGAATCCATCATATATAAAATATGAAAATGCAATCATTAGCACGTTAAAGATGAGCTTATTAATGAAGAGTAAAACATGTATTACTGTGATTATAAACTACATATTAATGTGTATTCATGTCAGAAAAATGCGTTATAAATGATGAATTCAGTATTTATTAATGCTTAACCCTTAGATGCATGAGTGACTGGACCCTACACTCTTCCATAAGTGGATCAAAAATGACCCGTATTAGAATCAATGGGTTTTTATGCCATTTTTGTCATTTTAGTTAAGAATAATCATTTGTATTATATTTTGGTCCACACAAGAATGATTACACGTATGAAATATTTTTATTTTTCACTTTTTTAACATTTTTAACATTTTGAAAACATTTTGAAAACTGTCAACATTACAAAATTATACAACAGCAATAGACCAATGTCAACATCCATTTTGTGTGTGTGTGTGTGTGTGCATGCCTGTGCGGTGTGTGCGTGTGTGTGGTGTGTGTGAGTGTGTGTCTGTGTTTGTGTGTGTGTATTTCAGGTTCTAGTCAAATCCCATAACTGCCTCTTCATCCAGCATCTGTAGGACCATTTCAACTGTATACCTAGCAGCCATGACACCTTGGATGAGAAAACATAAAAAGGAAGAGAAGGTTTTGAATGACAAGCAAACCTACTGATCAATAAGTAGCTATATAAATAAATACACACACGCATGCACACAAACACAGACACACACACCGACACGTAACATACAGTAATGTTAGTTAGCTTGGTTAGCTAGCTAGTTTCGCAAACAATAAAATAGACAAATTTGATGATAGATGATAAGAAACACACTCTTTCACACAGTAGTCATGATTGACACACACACACACACACACACACAGTGCATATAGTAATGTTAGCTAGCTTAGTTAGCTAGCTAGTGTGAGCTAACTTTAAAGTAGGCTAACTTGTTGATACACGATGATAACACACACTCTTTCACATAGTAGTCATGAATGACACGCACACACATTTCTGAGGTAAAAAATACTCACATGTATCAGATCTTGCTGTGTAAAATAATCTTCTTAATGGGTGACACACATGATATAGTCTGTGTGGTCCACAGAATACATATTCCTGACAGTCACAGTTTATAAGAATCAAAGATTCCCATGAAATCCCATAAGAAATGAATGCGGGTCATTTTTGACCCACTTATAGAAGCTTGGGGTAGTAATACAAAAATTACAATTTCGAAAAATGTATAAAAGGTAAGTTAAAAATTGAAATGGCATTATATCAATAACATGTTTTTTGAGGAATACCTGGAATATGAAATGATAACAACTTTTCATTACAAAGATATTGCAAGAAAACAACCTCACCGGGTCATTTTAGACCCACTTATGCATCTAAGGGTTAATTAATGCTTAATAGTGTGTACTCATTATAAAGTGTTACCCAGAATAATATACTCTGAAAGTAACAGTCATTACTGATTTTCTGAACTCATGAGCAGCTAGTGGCATCATCCAAAATCAGCTCTGATTGACTAAAGACGAGGGATCCTGAAATTGTACCTTTAAACACCTCTGCAACAAATCTGCATTTTGACATGGACTCAATTATCGGGGGGGAGCTAATCCCAGAGACCTTTTTAACCTGGAATGTACCGCGGGGCCAGGAATAACCACGCTCCTGAGTTAGAAAATCAAAGTCAGGTAATTAAAATCATAATGGTCCTGGTTAAGATGATTATCGTCGGGGCTCCAGATAAGGCAACCTCCAGCAGATTTCTACCCTTTAAATATTTATGGAATATGATTAGTCTGCGGGGCCACAGTCGTGTTAAAAGGTTTAGGGATGACTTGCAGATCAAGAGATGGAAAATAAGCATCTTAACATGGCAAGGAAATGAGGATAGGAATGATGAGGAGAGGGAGACAGAGAGGAATAGAGAGAGATGAAGTGACCAGGTGTGTATGCCTACTTCATGGTGTGTGTGTGTGTGTGTGTGTGTGTGTGTGTGTGTGTGTGTGTGTGTGTGTGTGTGTGTGTGTGTGTGTGTGTGTGTGTGTGTGTGTGTGTGTGTGTGTGTGTGTGTGTGTGTGTGTGTGTGTGGAGAGGAGCCAGGTGTGAATCCTTTAGGCCAGGGCTCAGGTTTGAAGAGCACTAACACAGAGGAAGAGTCTGTAGAGCAGAGGCTGGGGGACATGGAGAGGGTCACATACACATATACACACTACTGCATGTCTTGCTTTACCCACTGTATGCATTCATCTTCTACAATAAAAGACCACAGTTACAGTAGTTTCAAAAAGCTGCACAGTCCAGAAAGGTTCTGAGTCAATAGGGTGCAGGACCTGTCTCCTCCTCACCCTGTTCCCGAAACGGCTAAAAGAAACAGCAAAAATAATCCACCAAGTCACCTCAAGGTCACATGTCTGCACCCCCTGAGCTCAACAACAGCCTGCTGGCGTCTCTTGCACAACTGTTAAGAACTGTGAGAACTGGTGGCTCAGTGCCTTTCAGCCAAACAAAGTGTAAAGTGGATGTAGAAGCGACAACTGTTCTGTTTTTCTCATAATCAGTAGGCAATTTGAGGGGGGATAAGGGAGGTCACAACGGTGCTTTTTGACTTTTGAAATTAGTTCTGTTTCCTGACCCACTTCCGTTTAAGATTTTGGAAACTTTGGTGCTATCTAGCAAACCAGCCCACGTTTCTGCCAGTTTTGAGTGGAACCATTGTATTCGGATGCATCCTCAACTGATAGGCCTTTTCCACCAACAGGGAAGCACCTTTCAGAGCATTCTGACCAAAAATAAATTGGTTTGGAAAAGTTTGTTCCCTGCTGGAACCAAAAATGTCTTCCTTGGAAACCAACGTGGGCATCTTATTCTACAGGTCATTGTGCATTGTGCAGTGCCATCTGTTGATGATGCATCTGATTACAATTTAAAATTTTTCTAGTTCTGAACCAATTCATTTTTGGTCAAAATGTTAAGAACGGTTCAAAAATAGGAGCTTGAACCAAAATGAAGCCTGTTCCCCGTAGGTGGCAAAGGCCTGTAATAGGTAGACCGTGGTCCAGGTCCAAACCCAGATGCCGTCCTAGCCCAACCCAGACCTATAATCTATAAACTATTAAGAATTACCTCTGTTTTAACTGGCACCGCTTTTCTAGCCTTTATGGCACTGGTTTAGCGGCCAGTTGTAAATTAACTTATGTAACGCCACTCAGCCAATCCAAGCTGTACATTTTGATAAGCACGGCAACCCAATCAGTAAGTGAGATACATGCATGGGAGGAGAGGAGATGAGAGACAGTTGGAGAAATAGGTGAGTCAGAGAACAGTAATTTCATTTGGCATGATCTAAAAAGAGTTGTAGTAAAGTATATAAACTGACGTCTGTGGTTTTGCAATGCGATCACCACCAAAAGAGCCAGGGTGAGTATTTTTACACCTGCCTCAGGCCTGTCTGATCTCAGCCACCGTCATCCCTCTCTTTCTCCTCCTTTACTTCCTAAAGCTCTTCCACACAGCCTCCAGTGGTTTCTCTCGCCATCTGGGCCTAATACCAAAGGTCTCACAAGCCTGTTCAATCAGGCCACGGCAACCCTGCAACCATCCCTCCTTATCTGCACAGATCTGCAGGGAGGTGTGGCTAGAAATAGTTTGTCGGTGTGTGTGTGTGGGGGGGGGGGGGACAAAAAGCCTAAATGTACACAAAAGGACCTCAGAGGGACAGTTGTCATTGACATTATAGACCACCTCAGCGATGCACCAGGATGTGCCAATCAAACCCTCGTTTGTTATGCTGGGTCTGGATCAAAGACAATTGCACATCCCTCTGAGGCAAGATGATACAGTTTGACTTTGCAGCTTCAATGCGGTTTAGAGATCGACACTCTGGCCCGTCATGCCTTACATACTTGCCTGATTTATATTGCATGTAATTTTATGTCTAACCCTGTTAAGTACTTTTGCAGTTAAGTTCCAAATAAAAACAAGCTTGATTGTTATCTCTGTCGCTTGAGGTAAAGATGTTTACGTTCGAGACTGAATGAATTGAATGAAAGACTGAATGAAAGGTCTAAACCGGTCCAAAATGTTGTACCCAATATGAAATTAACCTGTGCAAAATATCCATTCCAGTTTTCTATATATTGACACACCAGCCCACGGAGTTAGCTCTACCTGACCCAATTTAACTGAATTTACTACCACTATACGGACCTACAAAAACAGTAACACTGTACTGTGGATAGCAATCTTATCCTGTCTGGTTTTATAATAACTAGATAATAATAATGACTTTAAAAAGCAGAATGATAAGAACTGTGAGTGCCCTGCCTTTTGGATGAACAACCAGAGATTTCTCCAGACGACAGGGTGTGGTTTCGACAGCTTCCTTTTGTTTCCACAGATCTCTTTGAATCAAGTGATTATTCTTAGTTCAGATGTGCTTTCTTGAGTCCTTAAGACAAGATTAAAGATGAAGAAAGATATCCTTTAACTCTTTTTTCTTTTTTTCTCTCTCTTTCTCTTGACAAGCAGTGAGCAACAAATGACACAATAAAGAGGAGTGGATGAATTATGAAAAAAGAGCAATGTCTCTGCTTTAGATGCAAGCAACATAAATGGAAATCAGGGTGGAGACGGGGAAGAGATGTCGGGTTTGTGAGAGGAGGATGTTTGTGTGTGTGTGTCTATGTGTGAGAGTACATGGGCATTCCATGGTATGTGTGGTGTAGATTGTTACTGGTACAAATACAGACAGCGTTTGTTTGTTTCACAGACTGACTGTAAAAAAAATAAGAGGTTCAACTCTGAATCTATACAGTGTAAAAAAATATCACAAAACAATGTACAGGTTAAGTGCTCATGCAGAAAGTCCAGGGAACTTTGACGACATTCTGTGGTAGATAAAACTTGATAAAGTGCCCTCCAGGATGCCCTTCCACTGGAGAAACTGTGATGAAATGCCCTCAAGGGTGCCCTTCCACTGGAGAAAACACAATGAAGGGCTCTCTAGGATGCCCTTCAAGTGGAGAAAATGTGGTACAGGGCCCTTTAGGATGCTAATCCTAAACCTGAATAAGCTGTTTCACCGTAAATGCATCTCAACTTTCTGCACGATGGTGCCCTTTCAATTTTTTGTCCGCCACTGGTTTAGGGTCTCTTGAAATTTCAAAGACTACACACAGAAAATTAAATGTTTTTCAGGCACACTCAGGTCGAAAGTATTTAAAGTATAAAAGCTTTTATTTAGTCGGAACACAAACTACAGGAATACTGGTACTCTGTATAGATAATACACCAATAATACAAGTAAACAAATATTAATATCATGAACAATATTAAACACATCCCAGTGCTATCACTAGATACAATTAGCAGTGTTGTTTATTATCTGTTTCTTAATTCTAACCTGGATACACTAAAGCATCAAATTTGATGTTCACCATCTCTGACATGCACACAATTAACACAATTGAGATTCTTGATCCTGAACATCCCGAGATGCTCCTACAGTCAGGGGGAAAAAAACAAAAAATACTTGCATGTTGTCATATACAGTTCATATTCTCCAGGACAAAGCTCTTTTTAATAAAGAAGCAAATACAACATTATTTATCATCAAGATCATTGGGTTTATGGTATTTTTATGGCAGTTTTTTGCTAACATTATTATGGAAAACACAAGAACTTTTTTTTTAATCATGTATATATGAAAGAAAGTCTTAGAGCCTTCTAATAAAGAAGTGAATGTCATAATATTCAAAAACCCTGTCAGGAAATTGTTACATTAATATTTTGAGACAGAGAAAATTTAGCTATGATCATTTTGCTTTCCCAAAGCTTCACTAGGCTGTAAACGTGCACCAACCTTCTCCTTTTTACTAATAAAGTTATTTCCTGCTCAGAAAGGCAAATAGCTGCTCATTTCCCCTTGAGGGCATGTTAATAGCTGTGTCACACTTCTGCTTTGTACAACCAAAAATCTACAAAGGTCTTCTCACCAAAAACATGTGAGCATCCAGCACAAAAGAAGACAAAATGTCTCCCTTTAGTTGAAATTCTCCTCCATTTGTTTCTTCTACGCTGTTGAGCTCTCTCCACTCTCACAGCTTGCAGGGCGGGATCGAGGTTAAATTTTGTCTGTACAAAGTCATTTAGCCAAGAGGCACATGCTAAAAGATTTATGGGGAGAAGCAGTGCCAGGGGTGAGCTTCTCAATTTCCTCCAAACAGCATCTTTCTGGAGAGAAAAAGCTGCTTCTCTGCAGCGTGTTTACATGCAAACAATGTCAGGCAACTCTGAAATGTTAGTTAGAACAAAGCCTAACATTTAGATGGAGGGTGACACCCACCAGGCATATGAGCAATATAAAGCTAGATGTGCTGGCTCACTTATTTGTTTGGAAAAAAAAGAGGGATTAATGCAATTAAATGGTACAAAGGACAAAGATGTCTAGCTATTCAACATATTATTGCTTTGCATTGCATCTTAAGGTGCAATTTAAAATTAATTGCATATTTTTTATCTCTGTGAATTATATGTCCTGTGTTTTCTTTTGAGCAATCACTATCCAAATGGGAGAAACTTCAAATTATTTTTGTTGGTTTCATGATGGCGTCTTTTCAGTCTGTTTAGACAGAGAAATTATTTCCTTAATCACCTAATTTTAAACTTATGGTGCATAAATTTACGATTCAGTAGGTAGAGCGACTAGTCTGCTAATCGAAGTTGGTGGTTCCATCCCAAGCCCCTCCCTCTGCATGTCAAAGTGTCCTTTGCAAGACACTGAAATTGCTCTGATGCTGTGCCATCAGTGTGTCCTTGCGTGTTAGTTTCTGATGAACAGTTGGCACCTTGCATGGCAGCCTGTATGTGTAGTGTAAAGCACTTTGAGTAGTTGGAGGACTAGAAAGGTGCTTTATGTGCAATCTGTTTTTGCAATTTCCTGAGTTTGGAAGTTGTTCTTCTGACTTCTGTACCTTCATGAGCTTTAAGTCATAATGTGGACCAAACATGGACGCTACAAACAAGTTTTTTTTTGGGTGTTTCACAGCCTCTGTAGTTCCTCTTTTGCGTTTTGGAGGTGATGTTCGGGGTATCTACGGGAATTTGTTTTCTTTTCACGAACAGCTATTTATAATGAAACTGTTTTTTTTATTATTTTGCTGTAAAATACAAAAATTGAAATTGAAATACAAAGCATTTCTCATTTTCATGGTCAAAAAGGTAAGAGCAAAATGTGTGGTTTTATTTATTTATTTCATGTATAACAAAAAATAAAATCACTAGAACAAAGGCCTGTTTTGTCATATTCTGAGGCTGGATGTGGACATTTACAAGCCCAAATAAGGCCTATTGTACAGCTTAAAAGGAGGCTGCCATGTTGAACCAACATGTTTCTACAGTAGCCCAGGAAACACAAACCAAACACTGGCTCTAGATAGGGGTATTTACATTTTTCTCATTTTTCATGGCTGTTGTAGTTTCACCTACACACTTGGAAGGCGAGGTGTTTTCAAATGGTTGCAATCTGCAACATCACCACTAGATGCTACTAAATCCTACTCACTTGTCATTTAAAGCTGTGGTTCCCAAACTTTTCCTTTAAGGGACCCCTTTTCTATCGCTGAGTAAACGGCCAAACCCCTGTCTTACTGACTAATATTTTATGGATACGTCATATTTTATTTAATGCGGAACAATAACAGTGCAGAACAACTGATAAACTGTACAATGAACCCAAACAGTGAACACAATAACTGAAGGACGTTTGTGTAAGACAAGAGATATGGATGAATTTTGAGCTGATTATTTTCTGTGAATATTGATCAGAGATGGGGTTTCCTGATTGTTTTAGGGAACTTTTAATGCAATTAGGTCAGTATAATTTATTTTTACTGAATAAGTTTATTCAGTGTTTGAAATGCTAGGACATAGGGCTACTGTGTATTTTTTTAAGTGTTCTTTCACCCCTTAAAATAAAGAAAGCCTTGCAGCCCCATGTTCAGATTTGGCAACCCTGACCCCCACGGTAGGAACCACTGCTTTAAAAGACACGTCAACATTAGTCAATTCAGAGGCTAAATGATGTGATCCTTATTCTTTAATACCACAAACACTTTGTCTTGATAGCTTGTAAGACACAATTAGAGGCAACTTGGTTTATATTGTTCCTGTGGCCCTGCCAGCTAACTGTCAATCAAACATGGAAACTGGGCGACCTACTCAGAGGCTTGAGGCTAAATGAAAGAAATCATAATTTCTGACAAAATCATAATTTCTGATAAAAAGGGACGACTAATTGTGATTTTAGTTGGACTTGATTGAACAGCCCAGTGTATAAAATTTATGCATCTGAGTGCAGGATATTAACAATATCAATTTGTGAACTTTAATAAATAATGTGTAAGCTTTCTGAAGAAACATTTAGTTCTGCGCATCTCATTCCACTCCCCTTGTGTATCAAGTGTTTTCTCACTATTGTTTCTTCTGTGACTGGAACAAAAATAAATAAAAATACATGCTCGTACTGACCTCTCAGTCCAGACTCAGTGGAACAAATGGAAGGGCAAATGTGTGTGAGAAACACCGAGAAAAAGACAGACAGGTCATGCATTGTGTCTAACTTTGTGTGTGTGTGTGTGTGTGTGTGTGTGTATGTGCATTAACGTGCACAGGAAGCCATGTTGATATTCTCCCTGTGACATGTTGTTTATCACAATGCAGAATTCTTATTATATATTTAAAGGACCTTTGAAATGATTATGAGCTTTTGGCCCACAAGCCTCCGAGTGGAGGAAAACAAAAAGAAGGGAGCGAGCATAAGACAGAACAGGGAGAGAGAGAAGGAGAACAGGAGGAGGGAGGGAGGGAGGGAGGGAGAGAAAACGTCTCCAGAACAAAACAAAAGGAGAACAAACAAATGCGTCCCTTTTATAGAACAAGATAATAGAAGAAGAGGAAGGAGAAGAAGCAGGAATGGGAGATGGAGAAGGGGGGTGCATCTTTGTTGTCGCTAGCTGTGTGCTAGCTGCACATCTTACTTTAAGGATCCTCCTTTTTGTTGTTTTTCCATCCACACAAAATTTGAGACTCAAAAGCGGGATTTGAAGTCAGGGGAAAAACACATAGAGCTAAAGAGCGGGCTGAGCTCAGTGGAAGGTGGCGATGGCAGCAGCTGTGGCGGCGGGGGGAACATTTGAAGTGCTGGGCTCTGTGAGATGCATTCGAGGCCTATATGCTTAGCAAAAATAATGAATTATACACAAACAACATGGGGCAAGATGGGGTGGAGGAAGCATGATGATTAGAGAGCAGAGCGGAGGAGGTTGAAACCCGGGAAGGCAGGAGTTTGGATGATCAGGCCTGTTACAGGAGGAAGATTACAGTGGAGTGATGTTCCAGCTGATCACAACATCAGGCAGCAGGAGAGGAGTCACTTACTGTCACCTATATATCCATAAACACTGTGCACACACATTTCCATTTAAAGCTCTTTATTCTGGGGATTTCCAGCCTATTTTGCTGGCCTTCGTGTGTGTGGTTTTATCAGATTTCTGTTCTGAATATATATTTTTTGTTAATTTCTTCATCTTCTACATTCAAGAAAATCTATTCTATATTTTAGAAATTTGGTATAGGTACATTTACTGTAACACTTTTTATTAAGGTACACATATTCACCATTATGTAGTTGCTCATTAGCATGTATATTAGTTGCCCATTGGCTCTTTTAGTCATTATGAAGCACTTATTGCTGTATTCTGCATGACCGTATTTTAATAATAATAATAATAATATATTTTATTTATAAGCGCTTTTCTAAATACTCAAAGACACTTTACATAAAAAAAACATAAAAGCAGCCAAACAAGATCAAATAGTAAAACATTAAAAACACATCAGACTTAGCTAAACATTAAAAGCAATTTTGAAAAGGTGAGTTTATTTTACAACTTATTTTACATTAACTAACTAACTCAATAAGCAATAAGTAAGTAAGAATTGATTTCTAAGTTAAGAAATTATTGTGCATTAATTATGTAAAGAAATAAAAGTTACATGCAGAATGCATACTGATGAGTTAACTTTTTGGATTTGGAAAAAAGAAATCATAATAAAAACGTTGAATGTCTAACACAACAAATTAGAGAAAAAATTATCATCATCATCAGTTTCTATTAGACAGAGACAAAGGTGCACAGTAATGGCTATACTGTGTCCTCTCTTTATCCCTCTACCCCTCATCACTCGTCACAAATAAAACTGAGTTGAATTTAATTGAATTCTGTTTATTTTTCTTTCTTTTGGGCCTTGTGGTGGTATTAACACAAGAATACTCATTCTCCATTAATAATACTTAATAAATGTAGTCTAATCTGCTACAGATATACATGCTAACAAGAAACGTAATGGTGAATATAAGTAACTTAATATGACAGAAGTTGTATTATTATTATTATTATTATTGATGGCATTATATTAATATGATGTTTATATAAGAAATGTCAGTGCTGTAAGATTTTAGAAATAATGAAGTCAAGTAGTCTAGCAACAACCCCTGCCTTGTGTCTTACAACTTTATTTTATTTTATTTTATTTGTAATAGTGCATTAATTCTCATCAGGAAATGACAGACCAATAAAATAAGGCATAACATTTTATTTCCCAATATGAAGCTGTAAATGCTGTTTCTAAACCTGCCTGTCAAGGGGACTAAAAATTCACAGCAGACATTTTGACTGGAGGAAAAGCACATTTTATCAACTATGCCTCCATTCCATTAAGTGTCACAATAAACCATGACAGTGAGCCAGCATGCACAACATCAGGACCCTGAAACTAGCTCGGCTGAATGAATTGGAGTTGTACACCTGTGCTTGTCCTGCTGCAATCAGCATAATAAATAGTTTTGAACTATAAAATATTAACAACCCCAATGTACCAAAATAAACCCTAGGACATGACCTCAGAGTTAATGGTAGGCATAGATGTCCTGTTTTCTTTTTCCTCTCGTGTGACTCAACCCAGCTGATTGTATTCACTCATCACCTTGTAGTGTGCTTTGAATTTTTTCCCACTTATTCATAGATTTGAAGTGATGTTACATGCTGTGTCTTATATTTCACGTCTGAAGATCACATGCATATGTTGTATGTAAATGTATTATCTTTTTCTTGTAATGGTATTTTGGGTTAGATATTTTTTCTTCATAATCAACAGGACAATATACAGGGAATGGACACATGTCACACATATGACACATGTGTCCATTCCCTGTATACGGTTAATTATGAACTGAAGATCATTCAAATGATCAAAAATCTCACTGATCATTTACTAGCCTAAACCACTGAAACCATGTAATTAGTCGACAGAGCTTCTAGGTCTGTGAAGTGAAGCCAGCGCAAAAATGTCTTAAAACGGCCTTATTTCTAATGGCCAGCAGGGGCAACTCCATGGGCTGCAAAAGAGAAGTCTGATAGAACTGTGTCTTATGATGAAATGAACCTACTTTAACTTGATTCATTAGCTCAGGAAACAGTTTCCTAATGAGTTTAATCTGTAGTTTCAAGGCTTCTTCCATACAGCCTGAAGTTAATTTAGTAAATGAAAATAATATATAATATTAATTATTATTACCATTTTGAGTAAACTAGACGGTAAAGCAGGGAATGTTTAGGGCGTGGCTACCTTGTGACTGGCAGTCATTCTCAGTGAGTGTCCAGCACAAGATGGACTACACGGATTATTTCTCACTTGCAATCTTTTCAAAAAATATTTTAGAGTATTATCTGTAATGTGAGAGTGTGTGTGACAAGGCGAGTTTCCTAAACTTTAAGAAATATTTTAGTGTACTGTTTATGTGGTATACAAGAATGTGTGTAACCAGGCAAGCTGCCACCATTTTCTCATATGTATAAGTTGAAACTAAGCACTGCCAATGAGCGCAGCTCAACTTGCAATACCGCTACTGGCTCAGAAAGACTGAACCCGAGGCATTAAATCGGTACTCCACAAACCAATCGGTGATTCACAGGACATAACCTAATAAAATGAAACAGGTCTGATCATATTTCTCCTGTATTAGCTTATCTGCATTGGCTCCCTGGGAAATTCATAATAGAATTTTAAAAAACACTTTCCTTAGCTCTTCATGGTCCTTCATTTCTTAAAGAGCTCATAGAACCCTATTACCCCACTAGAACACTGCGTTCTCTGAATGCAGGTCTACTTGTGGTTCCTATAGTCTCTAAAAGTAGAACAGGAGCCAGAGCCTTCAGTTACCAAGCTCCTCTCCTGTGGAACCAGCCTCCAGTCAGACACCCTCTCCACATTCAAGAGTAGGCTTAAGACATTCCTCTTTGATAAAGCTTATAGTTAGGGCTGGATCAGGTGAGTCCTGAACCATCCCTTAGTTATGCTGCTATGGGCCTAGACTATCGGGGGATTTCCCATGACGCACTGAGCTCCTCTCTTCCTCTCTCTCTCTTTCTGCACTCATTCATGTTCCATTAATGCATGTTACTAACTTCACTTCTTCCCCGGAATTCTTGTGCTTTCTTGTCTCGCAGGTTCTCATGGATCCTGGTGGAGCCTCTTGCCATGGTCCTGCTTGACTCCCACTGCTAATATTACTGTTATTGTTGTTATTGTTATTCATCCCCATTGTCATTTATACTATACTATTAGTTTAGTTGTTGCTGTGTACCTTTGTCTCTGTCTGTGTCCTCTTATATAGCTATACAAATAAAACTGAATTTAATTGAATTAAACATATGTCTTGCAGTGTATAGTGGATAAATATTGGAGCAACACAAACATGATTTCAGTAGTCATGAGTCATGACAGTTAAAACTTTACATTCATTCATGTACAAATAATTCAAAATTTCAGTGAATGGACACAAAATTAACATTTTACAAAGCTATAACATAACAGACACTAATTGAATTTGACAAAACTTTTAGTGTGAGTTTGTTCCCTGCAGCAAATCAGCAGCATATCCTGCCTAAGTCCTGCCTGACTGTCTCTAGGAACTTTAAGGAGGAAAATGCTTTGTCTTCCATCTTCTTTTTTTTTTTGTTGCTTTCCTTCAGTGGCGGAACACAATAGCTCTCCACCCGGCCCTGCCAATCCCACAATGCCTGGCGGTGGGTCTGGCAATAATTCAGGGCAGGACTAAACAGCTGGCTGCCTGACAGGAGAGCTGCCAAGAGCTGGCAACGAGCGGCAGGCTGCTAACCCTTTCACATTTTTAATTAGACCCACACAGCCATGTCTTTGAGCCATCGTAAATATACCGATGACATGCCGAGCATCATTTGTTCAGAAATATTTGCCTACAAAATACTTTCTGTGGGCTTGAAGTCCCCCCCCCTTGCATCAAGCTTGCAAGAGTATCTTCCAGTGTGGGAGTTAGACAAACAGCAGCTAGAGGAGTTTTTTTAAGGTGATGAAAGATTGTCTTTCTATAAAGAAATGGACGGAAGGGACAAACAATGGAGACTGGAGACTGTTGGGCTGCTTTTCATCTCTGATTCACTGGTGTTCTCTGTTTGGATGCCATTGACAGAAAGATTGCTAGACCATCTAATTTAATTTATTGTTTCTGAAAAACTCCTGTTCCTTCACCTGTGCCACTTTCAGAACAGCTTTAATACCTCTCACCATCACACAGAAGCACCAACATACTGTACATCATCACATCATTACAACAAGAGGCTTTCCCTGACCTGCAGAGAGGATTTCAGGCAGACTTACTTGTACAGTATGAAGCCTGTCCAGCTCCGTAGGCCGTGGGCATGGTGGTAGCGTGGGGGCTAGGGGTATGAAGGAAGTCCAGGAAACAATAGGAAGAGTGTTTACCGGAGCGAGGGCACCATGTGCAGGAGGGATTACGACAGCATTATGACTGCAAGACGCCTCGCCATCTGGACACACAGTGCAGAAAAGGCAGGGTATAATGAGTTTGCAGAAAAAGAGGGCTGATGAAAAGGACAAAATGTGAGATGGATGCTTTTGTCTGTCACTGAGATGGAACAGGTGAGATGTGTAGAACGTTAAAGTTAGTGATGAATTAATTTGCTTTGCTTCAGCTTTCATTGATTAATGGAAATGATAGGCACTGTTATTGCTTTTTTATTTAGACTTAAAGATAGTCATATTAGTCAGTGACATTGCCTCATTAAAATGTCTATAAACACTAGAGCTATATTCTATATGTTGTTGAGTTCTAGTTTAAACTAGTTCACGCATTCGTTACTTCTAGGCTGGATTACTGCAATTCCTTCTTATCAGGTTGCCCCAATGAGTCCATTAAGACGCTACAATTAATTCAGAACGCTGCAGCACGAGTACTGACAGGAACTAGGAAAAGAGATCATATTTCTTCTGTACTAGCTTCTCTGCACTGGCAACCTGTAAAATTCACAATAGAAAAAATCCTCCTCCTCACCTATAAAGCTCTTCATGGTCAGGCCCCTTCATATCTTAAAGAGCTCATAGTACCCTATTACCCCTCTAGAACACTACGTTCTCTGAATGCTGGGCTACTTGTGGTTCCTATAGTCTCTAAAAGTAGAACAGGAGCCAGAGCCTTCAGTTACCAAGCTCCTCTCCTGTGGAACCAGCTTCCAGTTGTGGTTCGGGAGGCAGACACCCTCTCCACATTCAAGAGTAGGCTTAAGACGTTCCTCTTTGATAAAGCTTATAGTTAGGGATGGCTCAGGTGAGTCCTGAACCTTAGTTATGCTGCTATAGGCCTAGGCTGCCAGGGCATTTCCCATGATGCACTGAGCTCCTCTCATCCTCTCCCTCTCTTTCTGCACTCATTCATGTCCCATTAATGCATGTTACTAACTTTACTTCTTCCCTGGAGTTCTTGTGCTTTCTCGTCTCGCAGGTTCCCATGGATCCTGGTGGAGCCTCCTGCCATGGTCCTGCTTGACTTCCACTGCTAATATTACTGTTATTATTGTTATTATTATTGTTATTGTTATTGTTATTATTATTATTATTATTATTATTGTCCATTGTCCCCCATCGTTGTGGCTGTTGTCGTCGTCGTCATCGTCAGTCATTTCTATTAGTATAGTTGTTATTGTGCACCTTTGTCTCCCTCACACTAACTCTCTCCCTCACTCTCTCCCTGACCCTGACTCTCTCCCTCACTCTCTCCCTCTCCATCTCCATCTCCATCTCCCTCTCATCACTCTCCCTCACTCTTTCCCTCACTCTCTCCATCTCCCTCTCTCCGTCTAACCCCAACTGGTCGAGGCAGATGGTCACCCACCTAGAGCTGGGGTCTGTCCTAGGTTTCTGTCTCTGAAAAAAAGTTTTTTCTTGCCGCTGTTGCCAAGTGCTTGCTCATGGTGGGAACTGTTGGGTCTCTGTAACTAATGTTATAAGGAATATAGTCTAAACTTACTCTATTTGAAAAGTGTCCTGAGATAACTTTTGTTATTAATTGATGCTATACAAATAAATTTAATTGAATTAAATTGAATTGTGTACTTACATTATCCCAAATGTTTCCAACAATGTTCAAACTCAGAGACAGCAACAACTCCCATGGTCCCACACTACTTCGCTACATCATTAAACTTGGTCTTTTGCTATTTTTTTGATGTGCCAGACCCCCTAGTTGCAGAAATTACATTTTGTATGTTTAAGTGCTGATCGAGATATCTCAGCAACAACTGTCACAACAATCGCTAGATAGCCGTGACTTATTTTACAGGTGTTCATAGCCTCCATATGACCCCTGACCATTCTTGTGTCACAATTACATTTCGGTCCAAGAGTTTCAGAGACTGCAAAGACACATTTTCATGTTTTATGTCAATATTCATCGCACAGAAAGTCTTGATGCATTTATGGTCGGATAGGATTAGCACCTTAGAGGGCACTTAATCATGTTTTTTTCACTGGAAGAGCATCCTAGAGGGCACTTCATCAGTTGAGTTATTAATAATCATCTGCGGGTTTCCCTTTCACATTACGCATAGCCATTTGAAATTCTGTTCACTTAAAAATATCAAAAAGGGCAGCAGTTTTAGAAGCTTTGTGTCCTACAGTCTGTAAAAGTTCTGTAACTGTTATAGGCAGTAGTATTCTCCTCCTTGGTTTCCCCGTGTCTCTGTGTGGGTTTGGACTCCTCCCACTCTCTGTGGTCTAACTACCTCACCATTTCATTCCCCGGATTGTCAATAAAGCCCATCTTTCGGAGTCGTACCAACCGAGTTTGTGGTCTACTTTTGGGTTCCTCTGTTTAACGTAACAGTAACATCAGGTGGATGCAGGGTTAGGGTTAGGGCATGATGGCTGTGAATGAAATCAGCCATTGTCATGACAAGCATATAAAGAAAAGCTGACAAGATAAAACACCAACACCACTAATAACACTTGAAACGACTGAGCATACGTTCTAAATTATTCTTAGCCCAGCATGCCAGCAACGTTAATTAACATCTAAAAGTTATCCTCGACAAATTTTCCCAATTAGGGAGCTCAGTGTAATGTCAGGGCTCAGAGAATAGCTGCAATTGGACAGTCAGACTTAGAACCCAATACTCTAAAAAGTCTAACTGGGACAAAATCTGGTCAAGGCAGTGTTACAGTATGTGCATCTAGCATAATGATATATTTGTGCAGTTGCTTAAATGACTTAGTTTTGAGAAAAATATTTTTAATTATTCTCCTCCAGCCTTCTCCTCTCTCTGTCTTCCTGTCCGAGTATTGATTTCAGCTGATCTGAGGGAAAGAAAGCCTCATACAAAACATGTTAGACCACACACACACACACACACACACACACACACACAGACACTTCCTGTAAGCTGGAGGATGCCACTGGCCTCAGATGGAGAGAGGCAGGTGTGGATGAAATATAACCCATCTGGAACCTGACCGCTTTAGGAAGGAGGTGACCCTTGGACCACAGTGCATGTGTGTGTGTTTTGTGACAGGGCCAGGGTCTTGGCATACCAGTGCAGTGTGTGTCACATGGAGACCGTATGGGCTGGTGAATGGTCACATCCAGCTGGGATCACATCTGGACTCCAGGGAAAGGGACAAAGGATGAACTCAGAGGACTTTGGCCAGTTTGAAAGAGACTGTACTTCATCAAAAATAGATTCCTAAGTGAGAATAAAGCAGTAGTCAAGGGTCTGCAGGTTTTCACTCCAGACTACATTAGCTCTTTTCTCTGATTAGTTCCTTCTGTGTGGTTGAAGACGTGTTCAATAGTGAAATCAGCTGTGTGTTTGGTTAGAATGAAGACTCTGGATGCTCCAAAGAAAATTGGAACAAAGCCTTTGACACAGTGTCTTTGGTTGAAATAAATATTGCACAGTAAGTAGGAGCAGTGCAAGCTTGGATTTAATGACTGCAGACAAACAGGGACACAGAATTGGTGACATACAGTACATATGGCGAAACCACTCTAACTGGGGTCAAGCAAGTTGCTGCTTGCATATTGATACGTGTCTATTTGTGCTCTTATGGGACCCTAACTATAACCATGTGAAGTTTGGAGTTATTCTACTGTTCAATTAAAAAAAAAAAAAAAAAGACGAATAGTATAGCTGAGGTCCCCTCCAATTTTCTTTCTGGTTTTCGCAACTGATGGCTCACATGACCGTAGTGAGATTTCTGCAGTTTTACCAATGTAACAATCTACCAGAGACTCAGGTTGCATATCCCAGGAACAGCTGGCCTTTGGGAGCTACTGTACAAGCTTTTCACACTAAAGTAAAGATAGAGAGTGCATGTTAATTTGAATAATAATTTACTAATAATTTTTGCTAAAGGTTTGCTCAGCCAGCAGTGAATTTGAAAAGTAAATGTCAACCTTGGAGGATTTTGCAGAGAGCTCTGGTAGCAGTTGTGTAGCAGGTTGGGCTGACACTTGAGGTGGTGCTGTCAGTGCAAAGTCCATCAAGCAGAAACTAACTGCACTAACATGTACATTCACACACAGATGTGCATTGGGAGCGATTTGGGGTTCAGTATCTTTCTCAAGGATACTTCGACATACAGACAGAGGAGCCGGTGATTGAACCAACAACTTTCTTATTAGTGGACGACCTGAACTACCTCTGAGCCATAGCCGCCACCAACTTTAAAACACTTCTCTAAGGATCTATGCATTTAAAACTATGGAAGATATAGACTGATACAAGACTGAACAGCTCTGTGAGGCTGTACTTAAGACAGCGGTGCATGCCAACATGCTCACAAAGATAATGCCAATACACTGATGTTTAGCAGGTACAATGTTTACCATGTTCCCCATCTTAGTTTAGCACATTCGCATGCAAATAGCCTATGTGTTAATTAGCAGTAAAGTAAAGACTCATAAACAAGAATGTCATTAGTTTTGCTGGTATTTGGTGTATCAGTGCTATGAAAAGTCAGAGGATCACCAACAGTAGGATTCATCCTCTGGGCTTGAGTTTGGGACTCACGCAGCTGTCTGGGTGCCTCTCTGACCCAGGCGGGGCTGAGCTACACACAGAGAGAGCAAAGGATGAAGCGGCTTTGGCAGGGTTGCTAGGAGGTGTAAAAATCTGAAAATAAGGTTTTATTTTTCTGATTTACTGCTAATTTGCTCAACCACTGCCATCTCTCTCTCGTTCTATTTCTCTATCACTTGTTGGTCCAAGAAGGAGAGGACAACTGACAATTCAGACTCATGTCTTGAAATACTATATTTGGAACAATAAATTATATTACATTGATGTTAGGTGCATATATTTACAACAGTGGTTCCCAACTCGAGGTTCTACTTTAGAACCATGGTTCTATTCTAAATCAGAGAACAGAAAAAACTAAAATGAACACAAAATATGAGAGATCCTGCTGTTGCAGTGAAGCACCGACCTGGGTTGAAGCTTCACTGACAACAGTCAATGTATCTGTGTGAAAGAGACAGTACAACCCCACTCTGATTTATCATTGTATATGAGCTTGTCTGCAGTTGAAAATATACGTCCGAGTGTGTGATTCCATGCCTGAGCATGTACAGTACATATGGATAGTCCCCCATGACACACACAGTGTGTGTCTGCGGTGTGCAGAGGTATGCGGCTGGCTGCTGCCGGCATGTCGGTGGGTCTGCGACTTCACAGGGATTCCAGTGAAAGGTTTTAATTAGCCTCTGCCTTGGATCTTGGCAGTTGGTGTAGAGATGCTTATTGAGGACCATAAATCTGCAGCAAAGAGGACGAGGCCACACCCCGGGGCCCTGCAGACACCGGCCGTCCCAGCCACCCACACCTCCCTACACCACAAAACCCCAGTGCCAGATCTGACAGGAACACACCACTTTCTCCAGCGCCCACATATTCATTTACACAGGGGACATATTAGAAGACTTGTTGCAAGCTGATTTTGAAATGCCATTGCATCACACTCACTGCTATCCTCACTGATTTATCACTGACTCACTCACAGTTAGCCTGTCTGTCCTCTGGTGGTTCTCATAAGGCATCAGTGCAATGGTGTAGAGCACGGAATACACAGGTATATCAATTTATTTTACAGTCGTCATTGAGTATACCCACTTCTAAATCCCCTCTGCATCATTTGAAAGTATTCTGTGAGGTGATGGTTTTTCCTAGGGTGGTGAAGGCGTGATATAATTGTGACATAGAGTGGATGGGGTAAGGACAAAGGAAAACTTACACTCAAAATGCATAATTTTGTGTAGTTCTTTCACTCGTCTGTGAGCCAGATGTGATTTCAAAATCTGCTCCTATTCTGTGGCTAATGTTAATTTCATAATGATCTGTACTCCCCAAAGTTAACCAAAAGTCCAGTGAAAATGTGCAAATAGCCTACTACTGGCTCATTTTTGGGTTGTCTAAATATGCAAGAGTAGGATGTTTATCTGAAGGACGGGCATAAATTAAGAGTATACCTACATACATTGCTAGTTACATGTAGAGCTTATGTTAGCGAAACAGCAGGTAGCTAATTTTCATCACTTGTTTCTTAGCTAGTCAACGCTAACATTTGCTGACTTAACAGACCAGTTTGTTCTATACAGTGACAACAAGCTGTGAAGTTGCAGATTGCAAGCACTGAATACAGCACAGTCCTCCAAATGTGAAACTATGGTGGCTGCGATATCTGTTCTGGGCTACTATAGATGGACTCATCATTAGAAAATGAATTTGTTGTGAGTTTTATAGAACATCTGCTAACACAGTCACTAATCATTAATACATGTCTGAATAGTGGATGTGCAAGTGCATGCAGAAATGTACAGTACAATGAAGAGTAAAACATTTATAACTGTAATTATAAACCACATAGTAATGACTATTTACAGCAGAATCATGCTTTATAAATGATGAATTCAGTATTTACTAATCCATAACTAATGTGCTTATCAATGATGAATAAAACATTTTTAACTGTGTTTATAAACTACATACTAATGTGTATTCATGCATTATAAATGATAATTTCATTATTTATTCATGCTTAACTAATGCTTAATAGTGTGTACTCATTATAAAGTGTTACCTCCTTGGGTATCAACAGATCCTCCTAAAAGTTACACTCTGGATCTTTAAAGTGCTATTATAGGCTATATCTCACTTTCATGGTCTAATTATCATCAAAATTTGGTTAGCCTAGCACATAGCATACCTCAGTACAGGAAATGAGAAAGTTGACTGAGGTTCTGACCCAGGCTTGCTCAACTGTTATTGGAGCACAGAGCAAAAAAGTGTGGGACTTAGAAAGGGTCAAATAAGGACATTCCTAGTTGTGTCAAGTAAATTCTTTTTCCACAGTTTTCTCTATGCTGCTTGTTTTTATAGTCACTAAATGTACATACATACAATGTCCTGTGACTAATTTTTTGTCTGTCAGACCTCAGAGTGGACACAGACCATGATATATTGTATCCATGTGTCTTAATCTGTATATTAATATTTTTTAAAAATCAATAAATCAATAAAACACATTATTTCACAAGCCTCGGCAGGGCTCATACAGTAGCGGTGGGCAGACAGATTACATGCCCAGTGCTGTAGTGAAATGACTTTACTGTAATGGCTGATGATGGCTTTATGGTCAGGGCTGGCACAGGCAGCCATGTGCTACTAAATGTTTGGGTTTTTTACCATGGAAGAAGAGTGACAATGAAAATGTACTGCATTATTATGACTGCGTTTCAGGTGGATTTCTTCGTCCTCCTGAGCAGATGAGGAAGCTTCATCTGGCAGACTGAGGCACAGAGCCATTAGCATAGTTATGAACTTTCACACTGTCTTAATTCTCAAATTAAACACCTGCCTCGTTCTGCCGCTGAGGTGTTTCTGTGGCTATCTCTCTTTTTCTGTTTCATAACTTGTATTCCTCTCTTCCCCTCCTTCCCCCCTTTCTCTTTTTCCTCTCTTTTCTCTCAGGTTTTTAACTTTCCTTTGTCCCCCCTACTTTAACAGTACAGGATGTATTTACCTCTTGTGTGTTTAAGTGATTTTTCATTTTATAGGGTCTCAGTACATAATGATTAAAAAACTAAAGGTTTTGATTGTGATCTGAAGTTGAGCCCTTTGGTAACAGTCAAAGGGTTGAATTCTTCAATTCGTTTTCTAAAATTTTCCGAAGTAAGGACCATTCTTGGAAGTTCTTGGGGCCCAGCGTGATGTATATTTTGGTGTTATATATTTAAAGCACCAGTGTGTAGGATTTAGGGGCATCTAGTGGTGAAGTTGCACATTGCAGATTGGTATTTATATGTTTTATAGGAAACTACACGGTAACAAAATAGTTACAAGGAAGTACTAAAAGAAATGGCTAGAAAGTACTAAGTTATAACTTAGTAAGTACATGGAAACAAATGTGATGAAATTACCCAAATTAATAGTAATTAAGTACTTAGTTATTACCCAAAACTCCAAAACTAGAGGTTTGATCTGACCCAATCCTTGAAAAAATGTGTGCAAGCCCGAACCACAGAAGCAGTTTTGAGCCAGAGCCCGACCCAAACCTGAATTTCTGATAAACAAAAAATAAAAAAATGTTTATTACAAGCTACAGTAAAATACACTGTGAATATAATATAGTGCAAATTATTATCATAACTGATAAATAACAAATTCACTCAATAAAACATGCATTATTAATGACCCGCGCCCCGACCTTCAGCAGCAGTTTTGGGCCCAAACCTGGCAGGCTGGGTCCAGTCCAATCGGGTCTGGGCAAAGAATCAAGGCTCTATCCAAAACTAAATACCTAACAGGGCTTAAAAATAATTAAATTGAAATATTCAACCTATAATGATGCAAAACTATGAAAATGTATTTAATGTATTATTAAATTTTAATGACGGGTGTTTTTGCTTAATCAAAAGGAAACAAACTGAAAACACTCAGCGTAGCCGACTGGCTCGTTTTGTCTAATTCTGACTGCATGAGCCTGATTAATAAGAAAAGCTGATTGGCACATTTTTTAAAACATTTCATCAATATCACAAAAGTTGTCTTGTGCTCTTTATGCTGGTTCAATTTCATTGTACACAGGTTGTCACGAATGTCACATTCTTAGGTTCACTTGTCACAAATGTCAAATTTCTCTTGAGCACTACCTCAAACATTTATACCTGCTGTCTGCTCCATGTGTATACCATATCTCCATGGCGACTGTACTATATTGAAAAATAAAATATGATCAACATTAGTTGACACTAAAGAACAAGAAAAATGTGCTCGCTACTAATGATTTGTCAAAAGACTGCTTTCACTTTTCTGCTTGAAGTATTTTTAAATGTTCAGTGGGTTGATTTCATTTTACCCAGTTGACAGAATGTGTTTTATTCTTTGTTGAGTGCTCTGCAGTAGCTATAGTCTACGTTCCCTTACTCTTTTTTTCCTCAACAAAGCCTAAAACACTTCCATCTATCTTAAACAGGGGAGTAAATAACAAATTAAAACTACTAATGTTACGATAATTAGTTCATTTTGTGGTAGTTGCTCTTTTAAGCCTGTAATTTTATTCTAAATTATGTATGCATTACACCAAGTACTCTACTTAATACTTTTAAAATCAGAATTTGCTACTGAGTAGGTCTTGGACATTTCATTTGCGTTATTGAAACCAATGACCAGGGGTACCCAGGAGGTGGAAGGACTGCCTTCTTCCTTTCGGTGCCCATGTTAACCAATTGGACTCCGACACTGCAGCATGGTGTGGGACCTTGGGCAAATCTGGCAAGAAAACCCGCCCACTTAAGGTTTAAGCGCTATCCATTGAAGCCCCGCCCATTCCAATTATGGAAACGGCTGTGCAGGTAATTCAGTTGTTTGAAAAGATACAGATACAGTTAATGGTGTACTCACTCATCACCACTTTGTTCTTTTACTCAAGTATTTAACACCAGTAAACTGTAAAAAAGAAAGATTGAGAAAGCTTATTATTTCAAGGCAACTGTCATTAAAAAAAAATGTAAATGTCCAACTCAAACTTTTAAGTTTTGAAATAAAGTTGAAAGTTTTGCTGACTTATAATCTTTTGTAGAAAGAATTTACTTTTCTTCTTCATCACAAACTTAAAAGATCTGTACTTTCAAAAATTGTTGACCCTGATTTTCTATTATTTAGGAATTTGAAAATAAATGCCTGCAGCTGAAAATATGAAGTAGTTTTTCCACTTTAAGAATTTTTGAAATACATATTTTTGGTTACGATTCAAAAGTAAATCATGGTATGTTATTGTTAAAATGTAATGGAGACAAATTTTGTCTGAGTGCAGTTTTACTTGTAGTTGACTAATAACAGTAATAGTACTTCTACTTGAGTAAATGTTTTCCATACTGTTTCCACCACTGCTCTCCACAGTCACCCCTCTGCTCTGAGCTGCAATACAGAATCCACTTTTTTTAAATCACTGTCTTTCTCTCCATGGTGAAAAAAAATCATTAGATTTGTCTGCTGTCTATTAGATCCCTGCTAATTAAAGAAAAGGTCACAGAGAGCAGTAGAGATGCCACAGTGAGAAACACTGACACAGTATTCTTATTTTCTGTTGCTGCGTTTTTCTGTTGCTGCATTTTTATGTGTTTGTGTGTTTTTGGTTTTGCATCATTCCTGTGTTTGCAGCGTTTTGCCGTTTGCGGCGCGTTTGCCCGTTTGAAGCGCGTTTGCCCTTGTCGGCCACCGTACCTAAGCTTTCCTATAGTGAGACTAGGTCAAAGTGTTCCACTGAAATATCACATCTTCTATATGGATGGGCAGATCCTTTTGTACATACATTCATGGTCCCCTAATGATGTATCCTAATCACCTGACTTTTCCTTTAGTTTCACATGGTTGATCTCTGTCATACAGGACTAAAGAAAGCAGAATAAAATCATTTGGGAAACATTTTATGCCCTAAAAATGACTCAAAACAATCAAAATATTAATTTCATAGTTAACTAATAGTTACAACTAATCGTTGTAGCTCAAATATAATATCAAATATCAGCAATTATTTATTAAAATTCAGGCAAAGAATATGGTACTACAAAAAAAGAAAAATGAGTCTACAATGAGGCATGGACTTTTCCAGAAGACCAGAACATCCGCCACTTCAATCTCTACACCCTTACTAACTATTTCACAACATTTTGGGTACACTTCAGCCTGCATTAGCACTGAGACATAATGGAATTTTCCAACATGTAAATAATAATTATTAATAATGCCGAGATCGTGGAAATATCAGCATCAACACTGAAAAAGACAAAGTATATGTTTGTAGAATCATTCTATCAAAGACATAAGGACACACATACAGTATTGAACCTTTTAATACCACATGTTCAAACAAACATCCTTGTTTGGACTGCGTTGTAGACAAAAACTGTCATCTCCTCCATCCTCACATTTGTCCTTTGGAGCATTTGACTCACAGTCCATCATTCACAAAATGACTCCCCCGACTCAAGCGCCACAGCCCCAGACTCCATAAAATCTGAGACAGCCTACTATACAACATACATGTGTATGTTTTCTGATGGTAGACTACAGTGGATTTTGTTATCATCTTAAATCAGTTCAACAGAGGCTCTTTGAAAAAGGACAATATGTTAGAAAATAAAAAAATAAACATCAAAAGGGAGGCATCCTGACAGAGGAATGACAGATTTGGTCTGTATGTGAAAGCCCCACCTAGGACGCCTGGCAGGCAGTAATGCTGTGAGCGAAGGAAAACCTCATAAAAGGAGTGGTGTGCAAGGGAGATGGGCTTCGTTGCCTGCGGGGGACTAATGGCAGCCGAGAGGCAGCAAAGCCTGAAATAAGGAGATACTAAAATTTATGAAAAGAATCAGCCATCCAGCCTGATTACCACTCTCACAGAGGAGGAGGTGAGAGTGTGTGTGTGACAGCGAAAGAGCATCAGATTCCTTCCTCCTCTTTTAGTGGAACAAGAAGTTCTTCACCTTGTGGTCTTAAGCTAAAACAGTTAAAGATTTTGAGAAATGGGCTTGTTTCCTGACTTATTCTGGGAATTATGTGGAGAGCTACAGTACAGTTGCTTGTCTGTGATAAGCTGGACTAAACATACCCAAGATTTGATGGACAAAGACTGGAAGTAATAGGAGAAATACAAGCTTGCAGTCCCTACATGCTACATATAACGAATAATTAACTGTATATTTGAATAATATAAATAAAATAAATATACAGTGCTATAAACAGTGTCCATCCACTTTGCATTTGAGCACCAAGCATCATCGATATACACACAGAGTCCGCCTCCTCTCGTCCTGTGCCCTGCCAGCTCAGAATAAAGTGTGTCCGTCAAGGATCTAGGATGGAGCAGGTCTCTGTAAAGATGTGTCAACTACAGTCTCCGCAGTGGCAGACTCAGGCCTTTTGAGGGGAAAAGGCACTAGCTTTTCTCCAATGGTAGGGCACCCTAGAGGACACTATATCACATTTTGCCCACTGGAAGGGCACCCAGGGAAGGCACTCTAGAAGGCACTTTCACATTTTCTCCACTGACAGGGCACACTAGAGGGCACTTTGTCGTGTTTCTACCATAGGGACATCCAACAAGGGCCCTCTCTATTTTTCGAACATGGTTGTCTCAAGGTCCACTGCTCTTTAATCCAAACCCAAAGGCTCCAAAAGCAACTAAAAAGTTAAAAAGTTTAAAAGGAGCTTCTGTAGGCGGCATCATAAGAACATCTTACCACAATTCCAAAACTGCCGCCATGTTTCAACAGTAGCCCAGAATGGGAATTTGCAACTAGGACGGTGTATTAAGTCATTTTGGAGGAAAAGTAATTACTGCTAGTTTGTTTTTTCATTCAGTGTGTGTGATGTATTGTGGATGTAGGTGCTTTTTTTGTTGGTACAACAGTGGTTTAAAGGTATTTGTGTAATCAGTTAATTTTGTTATCAAAGTTTATTAATTATCAAAAGATAATATTGAAAACTTTAATTAATATTAAAGATCCTCGGGGGTTTAATAAGGAATCATTTCATAACATACACTTAACTATTAATTTAGAAATCGGATTAATAATTTAATTAATAACTATAACCAAAATCACTATTAATAGTTAAAGTGGAAGGCTTTGGAGTTCTGCATAGAAGAGGTTGGTATCTCCCACTCTCCCGAAATAAATAGGCCAGAATATATAAACACAAGCATTTATTAATGAGATAATAAAAACAAAAAGAAAATACACTATATACAATCCAACTTAAAGGAGCTAAGCTAGAGAAAAAAAGTATTTCTTTGTGTGTGTGTGTGTGTGTGTGTGTGTGTGTGTGTGTGTGTGTGTTTGTGCGTGTGTGCGCATGGGGTACCAGAAAAGGTGTGTGTCCTTTGTCCTCTGACCAGAAGTTTCAGCTGAGCATGAACTGTGTTGGTGAGAGAGAAAGAGCATGGGGAAGCGGGAGGGTTTGAGCTCCTCATGTGTGTGCTAAGGTTGAGGCTGAATATGTGTGTGTGATCGTAGATTAATTAAATCAACACCACAATAACATAACCTGAATAAAACACACCAGTACAGCAACATTAACAGTAATTAAACAGTCCTTTCTTAGCTGTTAACTCTGTTAAGTTATCTGAAACTGTCTATGCCCAGTACATTACCAACGGTCCGTGAAAGGAGGGAGGAAGAAGAAGAAGAGCTGCCAGTGTTCTTCTTTATCATTTGAATAGTGCAAAGTCAATCTTGGTAATAAAACAAAACTGCTGAAAAACAATCATACTTGTGTGCATTGCCTATAATCCAGTTTTTGATTATTTGTGTTTTGATATTTCAGTCACTCTGAATTTCACAATCATGTTGAAAAGTCACATTGTTAAACTACCAGCATATGGAGCTGTTGGCGCAGACTGACCACACCATGGCCTGCTCAAAGAGAATCCCAGATTTCTGGTGGACTAGACCATTTTTCAACCAAACCCAAGTTTAATAAAAGCTCTCAAACTTGCAACATGTACCAATTTCTCAGAAAAACCTGTCCAATTGGTCTAAGTATGACAATGGCATGTGAGTAAGCAAGCTAGTTTGAAATATGGTCACTTGGAGACAGAATTTCTACACAACCTGAGAGCTTGAGAATCCAAACTCAGAGCATGAAGTCTCAAACCCCATACTGTGGAAGATGTTTGGTCACATTACATGTCTATCCTGTGATAATCAGCTTTTTCCATTCACTTCAGTTAGAGGTCATATGTCTGGCAAACACAAGAAAGTGTTAGAATGACAGGTAAAAGTTTGCTTTCTTTAGACTGTGGATTTACCAGTGGACATAAAAATGTATTGTGCTTAGAAAAGGGGAAGTCATTGTCCTGGCAGTGTCGCATCAACCTGTTCAATACAACATAACCAGACTACATAGAGCATAATCGCTCTGATATACCTTTCACACTTTGTGATCGCTTTATTACCCCTACCAAACCACAACAACATTGGACATTGGATTTTGGAATGCAGAGAAATTTTTACTGAATGCAAGGCTAAGAAGACTGTGCCTGTATTTCTAAGCCCATGGTAAAATCAATGACTTATGTCATTTACAATGTGTGATTTTAGTTAGAACAGTCATCCTTTGAGTATTTTAACAGTGAATTTCACTACATTTGAACAGAGCTAAATTAGGCTAAGCATGTTGTTTTTTAACTTCATAGAGAGACAAAATAACAGCATCCACATGAGTTGGTCTG
This sequence comes from Dicentrarchus labrax, assembly GCF_905237075.1. Lineage (NCBI taxonomy): Eukaryota > Metazoa > Chordata > Actinopteri > Moronidae > Dicentrarchus > Dicentrarchus labrax. The sequence goes on along the minus strand of NW_026136703.1, from coordinate 715,504 downwards.
ACTCTGGATTGTAAGGAAAACAGAAAACCCATCTGAAACCAAACTTTACATTCAGTATCTTTCTTAAAGTGCATAATAATACGCCAATGGTGTGCTGCCCAACCTGGTATATATTAAACAAAGTGGACTGTGGAAGCATGTCAACCTGAGAGCAACAGTGAGTTTAATGACAGCACTTCAACATGATCTGACCCGCTCATTTGAAAAGCCATTACAAGCTGTTTGGCTAATCAGTCGATTAGTCCCGAACTGTAACACTCTATTTATCAAGTGGCCGGGGCTCCAACTCACCTCACACTCCTCTTCCATCTGATCCTGGCGCAGGGATCTGCTGTTTGGCAAGAGAGCGCCTATAAATAAAGCGAGGCCAGCACAAAAGAATGTGTTAATTACTAATTAGAGAGAAAGGGACCAACTGAGTGTTTGTTGGAAAGCTACAGTGCATGCATGCGTGTATGTGTGTATAGATGGGTTGGTGTGTGTTTGATGCTTGTTCTATTCTGAGCCATGCACTGATAATGCCACCAGGACAAAACACTTCCAATCAGATGGAGGTGTCAGGGGGACATTGGATGACAGTTTAAAAGTGCAATGAGTAAAAGTGATGACACTAATCGATCTCTGGGTATTGATAGGTGAAGTTAAAAATGTAAAGTTTGTTCTAAAGATAGTGTTACACAATGGGGTCATTTAAATCAAAAGGTTTCACCACAATCTACCAATTTGATTTTAATAAGTGGAAATTGTGGCCTGATGATGGTGCTAGAGGAAGAGATCACTAAAATGAATATTTAAAAAATAAACCTTATCATAGACCAAAGGGTTGGTCAAGGTGAAGTTTTGACCCAATCGGCTTTGTGCAGCTTGATGTGGCTTCAATAAAAAAAAAAAGAAATATGATTTGTAATCACGCAGTTAGAGCTATGTTCCCATCTTGTCTCCAACACTGGACATTGGTTTCCACTCATCATGACTGCAATTGTTACCAAACCTTAAAGTCATTTTAAGTTATTTTAAGTTAACCAAGTACTAAACATTGCATAGCTGATATCACCATCACTATATCTAGGCCAATGCAGTAGCAGCAACAAATGTACAGTACAGCATTTTAGAATGTATCATTCATTTTGCTCTTCACAGCTGGGGATACAAACATAATATTATTTGCCAATAATCCCACACATTCACCTTCAGTTCACCTCCAACCAACTTTTTACACAACCACTGAAAAATACTGAAACTCTTGAATACACTAAATAAGCCTTGCCACCCAGTTAACATGGAGGATATTAGTGTCATATAAAAAGTGGGTCCTCTCTTGCTCACTTCTCAACCTGCCATTATAACTGTGCCATGAAAATATTGCCATAGCTGGTCCCCCTTCCCTTCATCTAAAAAAAATGTTTTCATAATATGAAATAATAATGCCCTGTTTGCAGCTGCCGTCGTAGCTCCGTAATGGGGATGCAGGAGTGAAAGAAAAGTGGGTGAATTAAACTTTAAGGAGACGGCAGCGGAAATTTAGCAGTGTTTATTAAAACTCACATTTAAAGGAAATGGGAGGGGGGGGTGTGTAAAGAGTAAGAAAAAAAGACAGGTTTGGAATAATAGGTTTGGGGGGTTTCTTCCCTCACTTTGCACGTTCCTGGTTGGCTGACTGGGTGCCAGTTTGGCAAGGCCTCGTCATTAAAGATGGCATATGCAGCCGACGGGTCCCTCAGAGTAATGCGAACTTCTGCAGCCTGTCTCCCCAGACTCACCCCCCTCCCCCTACACCCCTGCCCCGCCCGCCTCCCTCTCACTGATGTTAAAAGAAATCTTTATTGTCAGTCACATATCCTATTCACTTTGTTCACCTGCACTGACAACCCTGAGCTGTGTGTGAGAGAGTGTGTACAGGTGAGTGTATGCTATCCATGCATGTGTGGGTTTCACATGCACGAAAGAAGCTGTGAGGATGCAGCAGGTTTGTATGTTGCTGTGTGTACTATGTGTGTGTCCCCATACACACGTTCATCTCCCTCCTCTTCTAGATGTTGGCATCCCTGAGTTTCTAAATGCTCCCTCATTAGCTGAAATCTGTTTGAAACCTCCAAGTGAGAGGCTGGTAACGAAGTGGTACCAGCTCCATCCCTCTATCTCCCAACGTCTGACAGGTGGGGAGAACAAGGGGTGGGGTTGGGAGGGCTGTTTGATTTGAGGATGAGGGGGTGACTGAAGGGAGAAGGAGAAGGAAGGAGGAAAGGATGTGGGAGGTGGACCTCGGTGATGTGGAGGGGTGGGTAGTGTGTGTGTGGGGGTGTCACCAGCTTTGCGGAGTCTCTCCACCCCAGAAAGCCTTCATGTGTCTTGCTGTTCCTCTGTGACTGCAGCAACCTCGATGGGAGAGGGATGACAAGTCCCAGTAAATTATTTATCTGTCTCAGCCACTGAGTTTGCCCCGCGCTTCATTATACCTGATTGGCTCCTTAATGGGGTGAATCATTTGAAGGTGCTGTGCCAGTTGATGGCCTCCTGAAGAAGAAGGGAAGTCTGATCTTTCCCAGTGTAATGGGCAGGAAGAGACCAAAGTCCAGACACTTTTTCTTTGAAACAAGTGGCAGTGGTTTGGTGGCCGGCTGAGATTTTAATGATGAGGCTCCATAAGTGGAGTCCCTACTGCAAATGTGCTGGTGACAGTTTAACCAAGAGATAGTGCATGGATACTTGTCAATTCATTAACTGCGCCCGTTATGTAAATTATTTCTTTGAGCTGTGTTGCACCACTGTCAACAGTTTAAGGAAATTTCCCTCTGAATAAATCTGCTTTGAAGACCATTTCCATGCCTTGATATTAAACTACTTTGCTCTTAAAATGTAGTGTGAAAGCCTTTGAAAGCCAAGTGTCAACAAAATAGCAAAATAATTGTACTAAGTGTGGGGAATCTAAACTCATTGAGGAGTTGTGATTGGCAGCCCGTCAGTTGGAAAACTTCACAGTAATTGCCTTACTCCAGGTGAGGCAGTGGGATCTGCAACTTGTTTGCGGAGATGGAAGTATCAAAATCCTCCGGGTGACGAGCTAAAAGCACCTGGCATACAATCTGCCGGCTGTCTCGTGACCCACGACGCCAGGGCTGATAAGAGGCGGTCACGTGCACCCGATGAGCTACCTGGGAGTGATAGAGGGAGATTTTAGGCTGCGTGTCACGCAAGCAAACTGAAACTTTTGCATCTTTTCCTTATCTGCAGCTGTTTTTTTCTCCACAGGGAGAGATAAGAGTTCATGCTTAGAAGGACTGATTATCTCCTAAAATAAACAAATATGGACAGCCATGTCTATCAAGCCATGACAATACCTCTACCTCCACCGCTAAGTTATATGCATACACTTCCTGCACTGATTCTGGGAAAGAGGAAGGTGCACTTCCCTCCTCTTTCCCAGAGTCACTGTGTAATCCAGTCAGATGTTTGTATTAGTTTGGCCAAAGAACTTTAAATTGAATTCCCCTTTTGAAATACACACACTGTGCTGTAATCAGACATGTCAAATTGCAAAGTGCATCGGCTCATCTGTTTCATTTATAAGCTATCTGAAAATGAATTAGATCACAGGGTCAGAGTCATCTTAATTCCTTCCAAAGTCAGGTGATTCTTATTTGCTTTGGGTTAATACACCCAAGGGAACACAATTATGGAACAATTAAATTCACATTAATGAGGTATACAATGTCCACCTTTAGAAGAGTTGACTGCATTAAGAGCTTGGTTGGAAAACAACTGATACAGTGCGTTTGTTTCCAATTAGTGCAGTTACAAGCTATTTCCCTTTCATTGTGTGTTTATCTCTTTAACTAAGTAGAGAGAGTTAAATGAACAAGTTGAACAAAAGTGCATGTCTCCAAGAAGCTGGCTGATTTTCAATTAACCTAATGACATAGAGTCCGATGCTATCTGTTTGCTGCAGGTAGCATAATGAATAAACTGTGCACACATAACAGATTCAACAAACTACAAATTGTGACTGCGTTGCTTCATGAATCACTGTAACTCTATGACAGTGTATGTCTTAGTTAGAGAAAATGGAGGGCTCCTATCAGCTCTTGAAATAACCAAGCATACCTCCCTTGTCTGACTCTTGTCAAAGCTGCTGGCAGCTTGACTCACTTTCAGCAGGAGTTCACGGTTAGAGAAATGTAACCCTCCATTTCTTCCCCCTCTGTGCTGACCTAGCTCTGGGCCGGCAGGCTAATTTTTTGCTTCAATGGCCAGCAGTCGGGATGTGTCACTTAATTCAACCTGGAATGGATACAGGTATGCATGACACGTGCAATTGAATTGAACTCTCCTCTGGTTGATCTAAGGAGCATATGCGGAGAAATGGGGGTCCTGTGATTTCATTTTACAGATAGTCTCAGACAATGAAAGGGTCATGATGGCGTTTGCTGTAAGAACCTGAAGCTTAAACATACACAAATGTTTATGTCTGGAGACACCTGTATAAGGTATATAAGGGATATCTAAATCTACATACAACCAGCGCTGACAGGGCCAGCTGGGCCTGAAAAGAACATGGCTGGAAAGTTAAAATCTGAAAATGTAATAGCAGCTTGCAGATGGTCACTTTATGTGTGTTAAAACTGCCCATGCCCCACCTACCTTTTATTACAAACTCCATGTGATCTATATGACTGTTTTACAACAAAAATGTAAGATACCTTTCTACATAACAAAGTCCAATTAAACATGGCCTTTTACCTGTTTGTCTTACAGTTTAGGACAGTTCTTGTCCATATCAAAGGTTTGTAGGGCAACAAATACACAACTTAAGGACCAGTAACATTTAATTTTCACTGTTAAAAGATCCTGTGATTAAGTGGCATCTCATGCTGTAGCTATAGATTGCAACTCCTTCACATCACCCTCCCCTTCCAACCACAAAAGAGAAACTACAGAGGCCGTAAAACATGCAAAAAACGCCCTATCTAGAGGCAGGTTTGTAGCTCCTCCTAAATGTTAAACACTAGACTTTTAACAAAGGAACATATAACCTATAAGCTATGTTTCCCTATTGACTTTTAGATAACCCTGCTTTACTCTACTCCTCAAAAGAGACATGGTTTGTAGACAGTTGAGACAGAAGGAAATAGTTAAAATACTTATTTTTAATAAACTGTCTTGTCTGGGTTAGCCACCAAACTACCTAGGCTTGCTAGCTAGCAGCAAAAGCTATTGTGACTGGCGCGTCCTAGCATGTTTCCACCTGAAAAGCATATTAGGTAGCCTAGCAACGCCAGACTCATTCACAATTGAAAATTAGTTTGGAAACTATCAGTTAATTAGGGGCAAACCAGACCTTCGCTGATAGAGTAACATTATCTCAGTAGCCCAGCTGCTAACTTTACTCCTTTGCTTTAACCAGAAAAAAAATGGGTAGAAAATAAAATATCCACTTCCTCAAGGTCCCCACCTCCCTTTCACAATATATTTTTTAGTGCTGGGCAATGATTAGAATTTTGTAATCACGATTAATCGCATGATTTTATGCGATTAATCGCAGTTACGCAAAATTCTGTAAAGAATTCATTAGTAGTGTATTGCGCACTTTTATTTCAAAAGTACTGCTATATGAACAAAAGTGAAAAAACATTGGGTTTGCACTTATACGCAACTTAACACTTTAAACAAATTAGTTGCTTTTTAACAGCAGTATTTCCTTTTCGCAGTTAAAATAGTTCATGCACTTTCTGTGTATCATTGTGCTGACTTTATTTGAAACGTTCCACGTCTGTACAAACAAGATGTCTCTGTTTTCATTACAGTAGTGCATGTGAATGCAGCTCCCACAGTCCAGTAGTCTCCAGTAAGAGCAACAGGTGATGCACGTTGTAATGCTGTCGCTTTTGTAGTCCTCTCCTTTTCATACAACTCGTGCATTCTTCTTGTGATGGTGCATCTTTCGGGAGGCTCATACGTGCCGTCATTTGTTCTATAGATCCTATCTTCCACAATACTAATCGACCTGCAGTTTGAAGCTATCCACTTCGCTATGGCATTTGTTAGCTTGTCTGGCTTTTGTTTATCTATACTCTCCCACACGCTGCGTCCAACGTAGTGTGCTAAAGCCTCCCTCCACTCCCCTCTTGTGACCCATGTGTCTGTGTATTCATACTTTCAAAATAATAATAATAGTAAAAAAAAAACTGCATTAATGCAAGATAAAATTATTGCTGCGTCAATTTATGCATTAACGCAATAATAACCTGTTAACTTGCCCTGCCCTAATATTTTTATGTGCATAGTGTTATAGAGCCTAGAATGGGTTATCATCTCTGTGGGCATCATGATGAAATCCTCCTGCCCAACGATATCCTTAATACCAGTTCCACAGTAGAACAACTAATTTGGGCTGTTAGTAATTTCAAACTGCACCCTGTTAAAACTCAGGAACACTTAAAGTACTCAATCAGTCATTGTATGTAATTAGTAGAGGCACTTTCATGAAAACTTTACTTCTGCTAATAAGAGCAGACCTTTAATACCTGCTATTTAAGTCAGCCTTGTCTGTTTTTGCCAGGTTCTGGCAAACCTAATGCAAACAAATCTACCTTTACATTGCATTTGAGCCATTAGAAGTATCTGAATCCTGTCAAACTTCATTGAAAATCAAACAGCTTTTGATCTTCCAGCGTTCCCTCTTCTTTATTTCCACCATTACAATCAGTCTGACTATGACTTATCATTGCCATAAAGCCACAAAACGTTATTATGAATGTCGACACTTCAGACAGTGGAGGAAATGTATTTAGACAGATGACTCTAGACTTTTCTGAAATGCATGTCCTCATAGTAACACACTGGTGCATTGCCGCTAGGCAAAATGTAACAATCAGACCTCATCCATGACTGACTGAATTGTCTTGGCATGTGCAAACAGCCCACAATATGACAGGAGGAAGTGATTGTTATTGCTGCTGCTTTAAATCTGGAACATGAATGAAGCACAGACAACAAGGATCACCTACAACAAAAAAAAACACTTTCTTTTCTTTGTGGGGAGTATAGTGGTTTGTAAACACAGATCCTTCTTCTTTGTGTTTATGGACAAGACTAGCTCTCATAAAGTTCTTTTTAATGCTGCTTGTATTGGAGAGGAAGGCTGGTGATTACAGAGAGGAGGGGAAGAGATAATTAATTTTCTTTAAGATGACATTGCCTGGTCAGATTTTTAGATGCTTCTTGGTCATTAAGGGAGCAAATTGAACCATAAAGTAGTATGTTCAGCTGTGTTTATTGGGAAATAAACACTTAATTTGCTCCAATAAGGTTTGGTTGAACCTAGTTTCAGCTGCTGGAAACTGTTAGGAGACAATACAGAGAAGTATAGTGCCTTCCCCCCTCTGTTTCTATCTTCTATACTGTCCAGGCTGTTTATATTGGTCTACATCTTCTACTGCTGGCAGCACCAGGCTATGCTAGCTTTTTTCATTAGTGTAACAAATTATAAGGATCTAAGGGGGTCAAAGGTCACACAAGTCGATACTGATAATTACTGTAACGTGTCATACCTAGATAATCATAAAATGCACTTCAGCTGGAAATAAATAAAACAAAGCTCAATAAAATCATCCTTAGTCTTTCCAACAATCACCAAATCTGGTTTGGTCAAAATAAAACCTTAATTCACTGATTTAGTTAAGAAAATAGCCATGAAGAGGACTACAATGGCTGCCATGTAATGTTAGCTAATCCTTGTTCAAAGGACTTGGAAGTCCTAACAGTTCTTGTTCTTGCGATTGACAGACTTTAGAACTTTCTTTAACCAGAAATAGCTGTAATATTGCTATCACTCACGACCAGACTCCATAGATGAAAACAGTAATTCAACCTTGCACATCATCGTAACATTTTAACTTAGGTATAGTGGACAGAAACAAAATAGAACTCAGCAAAATAGTCCTTGTTAGTAAATGGACCTGTACTTGTATAGCGCCTTTCTAGCCACATTCACCCTTTCACACACATTCACACAGTGATGGCAAACTCCATCAAACAGAAACTACCTCATTCATGCACATTCACACAATGATGCACAGCATTTGGAGCAATTTGGGGTTCAGTATCTTGCTCAAGGACACTTCGACATGCAGCGGACTTTGGAGAGAACAATGATTAGAAATCAAAACAAACAAGAAACAGAAATGAAAACATACTAAATGAAGTCAATGTCATAAGTTTAGATGAGAAACATGTCACATGACCAAAACTAAATATTCAATTAAACTCATGAATAAAGAGCTTTTCACATGACTGCTGAGGGAGTGAGTGTAGTTCCCTCACAGTTAATTTGGATGATTCACAGAATAATAATAATATATTAAGCTTCACAGTTAATTTTTGACTTCGGGAACAGCACCTGACAAAACAATCACCATCACAAAGTCCACTTACTTGCTTGCTCTGGAGCTGTCAACCATATCATCAGCAGAAGAGGTTTGTCACTGTTATTATTATTTTAAAAACTTTTTGGACCGTGTTGGACTTGATTGGAGACTGGTGCCTCTGTCATTCTCATGTAATTTTTGGCACAGCTGTAGGCCAGGCGAGTGGGCAATGTCACCTGGCTGATAAGCTTTTGTGGACAAAGCTATTGACAGAGTCGAAGAGGATGCAAAGGGTGCTCCTCTCAAGTTGTCAACTTGCTAGTTTTTGATCATGAATTTATCATAACAAATGCACATGTGCAGCTGTCCATATTCACCACAGTGGGATTGCAGAAGTCTTACATAGTGTTGCTTCAAGCCACAGAAAAGGTTTTATATGGTCTGTGTTTCGTGGAGAGTTGCTCTAGTGAGACCTGATCACAGTGTGTTCTGCAGATTACCCAGAAGACAGTTTGTGGAAAGAGAATTCTTCAAATGTAACTTTTCTGAATAAAATTCCATTAATTTGGGTTGAGGCATACAAGTATGTTAAACCTAGACAGATGAAACAAGATGATCCGCATGGGTAGGCACAACTAGTGACTGCACCATCAATTTGAAGTTTATACTGACTGTGCAATCCATGATACATTGTCATGATAAAGGTGAACCTCTGGTGAGAAGAAGGTGGACAAAGTTTGGTGGGTTCAGCCTTTATCCCTGATGTTCAGTTTGCAGTAGCATATCTATAGAAAGGAAGACTTAATAATGTGGCAGAGCCGTCCTCTGTGGGATTTATCAAGGAACTTTCTTTTGATTGTCCCTCCTTTCTTCTTTCTCTTTACGTCTTCTTCCTCTTCTTTCCTCTGTCTTCCCTCTCATCGTCTTCACCTTCAAGCACGCTGTCATTCCTCTCTCTTGTCCCTCATCAGCAGTACACCACTCCACACCCCACCTCACCCCACCCACCCAGCTCCCATGATGGGGACGGGGGGGGGGTTGTGTTGCGGTTGCCCTGTTTATGCAATCCCCCTTGTTTTGAAGTGACAGGCCGGGGATAGATATGCAATATTAAAGAGAGGCCTTATGAATTTTTGACATCTAATTAGTTGCTTCCCCGTTAACATATCGTGGCTCGCGGGGGCATGGAGCGCTCTGCCGGGGCCCCTCTGAAGTGTAGGGTAGAAAAAAGGGGCCCGCTGCCACCTCTAATGTATTCCACTCTAATGTAAGTAGTAATCATAGCACTAAGGTTAATTAATGGCCCTCCGAAGCCCTGCTTTCCACAGAATATCAGGCCTGTGGTATCACCGGAGCACCAATTAAAGGCTTTTTTCTGCTCCTGCTTCAAATGTTAATGGCCACTGTTTCAGGGTCGCAGAGCGACAGGGAGGAGGTATAAGGCTGAGGTGAATGTCGTAACACTTGGATGTTACACAGGCCAGCAGAGTGTTTCTGCACAAAGCCACACATAAAAAATGACTTAGCCAAATGTTGAGGTTAAGCTGTTTTACAGGTGTGCCAGTGCAATTGCTGTCTTGTTGCACAAAATGACCATAATTGATCTGTAGGAGGTTAACAAGGTTATTGATCAATGCCATTGACATTTTCAGCAGTTTTCAGTCCAGCTCCTAGCCCTGTGAGACCCAAATGTGTTTATCTTATGATTTGGATGTCTCTTTTGTGTCTGTCAATCAAACATGATGGGACAAAGGTGACAATGTATTGATGAATCTGGAAAAACCCAGTGTAAAACTAAAGCCCTTTAAAGGGGTATGTTCACAAAGTTGTGGGACTCACAAAAGACACATTTAAAAAAGATGGTAAAAAAGGTAAAATAAAAGCAGCAGCAGACTACTGAGACTTTTAGTCCTTACTACGGGTTAAGGTAGATAGCTGGATCCTACATTTCCTATATTTCAATCAACAGCATTATTTTATTAGATGGTATTGATACCTTGTGAACAACCACATCAACCTCATGACCATTTTGTAACGGAGGCTCTCTGTAATAAACATGGAGTCTCCAAGTTGAGTTGACATCATTATGAGATCATCAGGGTTATTTTCTTAGAACTAAAAGAGTCCCTCAGCAACACAGACGAAGAAAAGAGGATATGCCTGGGAGTTCAATTCAATTCAATTCAATTCAATTCAATTCAATTTTATTTGTATAGCGCCAATTCATAACAGAAGTTATCTCAGGACACTTTTCAAATAGAGCAGGTCTAGACCGAACTCCTTATAACATTTACAGAGACCCAACAGTACCACCATCAGCAAGCACTTGGCGACAGGGTCAAGGAAAAACTGCCTTTTAAGAGGCAGAAACCTCGGACAGACCCTTCGGCTCTAGGTGTGTGGTCGTCTGCCTCAACCAGTTGGGGTGAGAGAGAGAGAGAGACAGACAGAGAGAGAGACAGACATAAGGACAGGTGCACAGCAACAACAGTAGCAACAACTACACTAATAGTAGTGACCGATGATGATGAACATTAAGAAGATGATGATGACGACGACAACAGCGACGATGGGGGACAATGAGCAGTGAGAGTGAGTTAGTTCTGTTAATGTTTACTTTAAATTAAGTTTAAACTTTAAATTTAAAAAATGACCAACAATGATAAGGTAAATACATGTATGTCCTATTGTGGGGCTAACCAGCTGAAATTTGGTAAATTGTAAATGGACCTGTACTTGTATAGCACCTTTCTAGTCTTCCGACCACTCAAAGCTCTTTTACACTTTGTGCCACATTAACCCTTTCACACACATTCAGACAGCGATGGCAAAGTCCATCGAACAGAAACGAACTCATTCATACACATTCACACACTGATGCACTGCATCAGGAGCAATTTGGGGTTCAGTATCTTGCTCAGTATCTTGTCCTTGGCAGTGGCAGCAGCGTACCAGATGTAGATGGAAGTCACAGGCGCAATGTCAGAAAGCCGTGGTGGAATTTCAGCGTGTGTTGGGAGAAACTGAATGAGTAACACTTCCCCTCATCAAACACTAACTGCCAGAGTGGCTAAGACCTTCCAACATCCCTGTTGCTCAGTTATCACCACTAGCAGACTGTGGTTGTACTGGGCAGCTCCCAGTATGAATGTGTGAAGTGTTTCTGGAAAAACTGCATACAGCTCTGTAATCTTTCCCTGGGTAAATAAAGGTTAAAAGAAGGCTGTACACATACACACACACACACACACACACACACACACACACACACACACACACACAAAAAGAGTTACACACTGTCACTCACAGTTCAGCTCACATCACAGTCCACATAATGATGAAGTGACCAAAGGAAAGAGTGTATTGTTATGTATGTGGAGCCTCGGCACCACTTTGAACTGGAGATGTCAGCGACTCCCTTACCCCGTCTTCTTCTTCTCCTCTCTGATGCGCTCCTTCTGTCTCTCTCCTCTATACGCCTGTATGTCTCTTGCCCGCTTTCCTTTGTTCATATTTGATTCCCATAGGTGTTGCTGAAGTATGGGCCTTGGAGGGCAGCCACAGCGATGGCTTCTCTTCAATAGTCAAACATATGTAAAGACAGTGTGTATATCTGTGAGTGTGTGTAGGTGTGTGTGTGTGTGTGCGTGTGTGTGTAGGTGTGCATGTGTGTGTGCATGTTTACTGAGAATACATATAATAGAAGCAGTCATACACAGACATAGAAAAGGAGGTGTAGGCTGTGAGTGAAAGGATTGGTATGCTGGTGGTAGTTTGTGTGTGTGTGATAGGAGGTTGTGACCTATATATAAAATTGCATACTCAGCCATATTTGGATATTTTCATCTTTTATTGCTACAGTAAAAATAAGCTTACAAATGTATGAAAAAAAATTCCTCTGACAATGTATTGTATAGTTTGTATACTGTATACATAAAAAATAATTTAATTATATGGGTTGATTTTCATTTTTAACATGTAATTTTTAAAATAATCTAAATTATAATGCAATGAATTTAACAGCATTTGACACCAAACTGCCCTCTAGCTCCGCCCCTGTGTGGAGTAGATTATGTTGTCTCTGGGATTACTGATTTCTATATGACACTCATTAACACCTATTTATTTAACTTTGTTTTTAAACAACGGCAACAACAACACAGTCAATGGCCTGACTGGACATACGATTTGGTGTGTGATTTGATGCTGAGCAAGAGCGGTGTGCAAGATCTTCTTTTTCAGGTCTTGTAAATGAAGTGACACAATCTATGTGAGTGAGTGAGTATGTACTTACAGTGGGACCTCTCTTTCATACATAGCACATAAAAAATTCTGATGCTTCACTCTGCATTCAGACAGTCTTAAAGTGTCAGGAGACTGCATTGGACCATGTGTCACTCCTGCATCACCATGGTGCAAAAGTTTCGGCATGCTATGCCAGGAGGTGGACGTTTTGGAGGAGGCAATGCTGTCATTGAGAGATGTCCAAGCGGAAACCCTGGAGTGTCCTATCAATAGCTGGTAAGTCAGCTAGCTTAGTGCCAATATGGTGTTGGCTATAGACAGGAATATGACAGCGTACAGTGCGAACAACATTTCAGTGTGCAGTTTGTTTACATACAGTTGTTGTCTGCCCGACACAGTTTAGTTTATGTTGCTCCCCCGGTACTAATTACTAGCTAAACCTAGCTACTACAGATGCTAACAGCTGTTAGCTCGCAATGTCAGTACCAAAGTTGTTCATGGGGTCACATAACTTGACCGACTAGGTTGCATGTTTCTGGTGGACGAGCCAGTCTGATGCCAAACATGTATGAGAGCTGACAGGACGAGTGTACAACCTGTTTGTTTGTGTACATCACATTCGCTGCACATTATGAAACCAACATTTGGCACACCGCAGTCAAAACACTGTGGTGTAGACAGTTTGGTGTTGGATATAGACAGACATTTAGCCGGGTTCATTCTCAATAACTTTTGCGTGAGATCATCAATACACAGTATGTATATTCAGAAATCTGAAAGAAATGATTCACTTAATAATACATCATACATTCAACTTGTAATATACAAAGGCGGAAATTAAATTTGCTCAAGTAGTGTAGTTAAGGGCAGTTTGGATGTAATTGTAATTTACTGTAGTATTTCCATTTCATGCTACTTTATATTTCTACTCAACTACATTTCAGAGGCAGATATGATGTACTTTTTACTCCATTACATTTATCTTAGAGCTTTAGTTACTAGTTACTTTACAGATTCAGATTAATACTACAAAATATCATTATGATGTATTATTATGATGTATTATTATTATTATTATTATTATTATTATTAGCAATTCATTTCTGGGGTGGAATTTACAAGCTACCCAGTAGTAGCATATATAAAGTAGTTCAAATTAGCTGCACCTTCACCACTAACATTAAAGTGATGTACATATTAATTCACAATATTTGTAATACAATAATATAATTTAATAATTTGAAATGGGTCACTTGGCATTATGAGTACAACCACATGTAAACAAAAAAGTAAGTTTATGAACTTTGAATAATTTGAGACTGCATAAAACAGTTTTGGAGAGGAAATGTATATGAGTACATGTGATTATACGTAATCTAACTAATACATTTCTTTTTTTACCAGTCTCTTCAGGTTGACTGCGTACCGCCAGTTTACCATTTGGGCCAGGGGTCAGTTCCCATTCCAGCCTGTGCTGTCAGCACCATCAGGGCTGTTTTTCCCTCCTCCAAATATTATGGTTTTGAGTACGCCTTTGATGAATTTTAATTTGTTTGCCATTAAATAGTTGTTTAATGTGCATTTATATTATATTTGGTATTTTGTTTTTTTGACAAGGGGTGTGTTTGCATCCTTAACAACAATGTTTATGCAATGCATAATCCAAAATGGTTTTTGCTGAAGGCTCAGTTGCTCTAATACACAAAAAACACAAATTAATGACTAGAGCTTCTGTGACACTGAACTGAGCTCTGACTTGGTGCTAACATTGTTATTGCTTATGTTATGGGAAATTCACATTCACAACAACCTCTGAGAAAGACTAATTCCAGGTGGGATAGAGAAACTGAATATTTAACATATATACATAGCTGATTTTAATAGTAAAAATAGATTGGATGGTGGATTCAAATATCAGAACAATCTAAAAACAGAAATGAGCCCAGCAATAAAAACTATCTACATAACATTCTGCAGGGTTCCTATAGAAATTCAAATCCATAGAACTCTGAATTTGAACTTTTTTCCTCCAAATTAAATCTGATATAATCGTGGAGCTTATATTATTTTGTTGGTAAGTATGTCATCTGTCAAAGTGCCTGTATTGCTTATCTCTCTTCTCTATCATGTTCAAATGCGTCAGTCTGTGTGCTGACACTGACTGTCAGGTTTGGGACACTGCCTCTCTCCTGCACTCGCTCCTGCTCTCTCTCATTACTGACCACTGGTTGTGAGGACATCAAAACAGTGGACCAGTGAAGCTTTTGGACTCTACTGACTGGGATGTTTTCAGGACTGCTACCAACAGTCTGGACGAGTACACAGAGGCTATGACGTCATACATCAGCTTCTGTGAGGACTGCTGTATACCATAACGCACCAGGGTGAGTTATAACAAAGACAAGCCCTGGTTCACAGCCAACAGCTGGAGACATGTCATGTGCCAGCCTGCTTCAAAGCATCCACCATCATCCCTGTCCCAAAAAAACCAAGGTCCACAGGACTCAATGACTACAGACCTGTTGCCCTCACCTCTGTGGTCATGAAGTCCTTTGAGCGCCTTGTGCTCTCCCACCTCAAAGCCATAAGGGACCCACTCCTGGACCCCCTGCAGTTCACGTACAGAGCCAACAGGTCTGTAGACGATGCAGTAAACATGGCCCTGCACTTCACCCTCCAGCATCTGGACTCCCCAGGAACCTACGCCAGGATCCCGTTTGTGGACTTCAGCTCTGCTTTCAACACCATCATCCCAGCTCTGTTACAGCACAAGCTCTCCTAGCTCACTGTGCCTGACTCCACCTGCAGGTGGATCACAGACTTCCTGTCTGACAGGAAACAGCAAGTGAAGCTGGGGAAAAATGTCTCTCAGACCATCAGCACCGGATCCCCCCAGGGCTGCGTTCTTTCTCCTCTGCTTTTCTCCCTGCAACTGCAAGCTCCTGAAGTTCACGGATGATACCTCCGTGATTGGGCTCATCTCTGGTGGGATGGGAGATTGACCATCTGGTGACCTGGTGCAGCCAGAACAACCTGGACCTAAATGCCCTGAAAACATTGGAGATGGTTGTGGACTTCAGGAAGAACCCAGCCCCACTTGCCCCCATCATCCTGTGTGACTCCCCAGTTGACTCTGTGGAGTCCTTCCGCTTCCTGGGTACCATCATTGCCCAGGACCTCAGGTGAGAGCTGAACATCAGCTCCCTCACCAAGAAAGCCCAGCAGAGGATGTACTTCCTGCGGCAGCTGAGGAAGTTCAACCTGCAAAAGACAATGATGGTGCACTTCTACACCACCATCATCGAGTCCATCCTCACCTCTTCCATCACCATCTGGTACGCTGCTGCCACTGCCAAGGACAAGATACTAAGCAAGATACTGAACCCCCGAATTGCTCCCGATGCCATGCATCAGTGTGTGAATGTGTATGAATGAGTTAGTTTCTGTTTGATGGGCTTTGCCATCACTGAGTGAATGTGTGTGAAAGGGTGAATGTGCCATGTAGTGTAAAAGAGTGGTTGGAAGACTAGAAAGGCGCTATACAAGTACAGGTCCATTTACCATTCACCATTAATGCACTCCTGTTTTCTGTACAGTTTTCTTATCTTCATTTATTTATATTTTGAAAGTTATTTATTTTTGTGTGATTTTTGTGTGATTTGTACATTTTTGTGTGATTTGGATATTTTGTGCACCAAGACAAATTCCTCGTATGTATAAAAACCTACCTGGCAATAAACCAAATTCTGATTCTGATTCTGATTCTAAAAAGGCAAAGCAGGAAAAATTGCCATATATGTGTGGCATAAGGGCTTTACCGTTGGTTAATTTAACAGGTTTATTGGTGTTATGGACCTGTTGGTTATTAATAAAAACTGCTGTTAGTGAGCAGGTAGAATGAATCAGCCAATCGAAAGCGCTTATTTTGTTGTGAGCTAATTCCGAGGTGGTAATAAACAAGTCGGGCATCCAGCGGTATTCCTGTATTGACTCAGCACTACTACATAGCACTCAGGATTGAAAAAGTAAGATATAGTTCAAAAAGTAAACAATTGTGCCTTACGTTGTTTTGTGATTATTATAATTGATATTTTTATTTTACTTTTTGGCAGTTGTAACGCTGCAAACCTGGGAGTCAACACTCATGCGTGGGCTCTTTCTCTTCAGTGCCGCTAGCCAGCGCAGCAGCACTGCTCTCCGTTTCAGTGACAGTTTATGAAAATGGACTGTTTTGTCCTTGGCTTTCACCCTATAAAACTTTTGTTATAGAATTATTGAGTAGAGGTTAAATCCATTTAGTAAATCAGCTTAACTCGGGTTGACTGCTTCATATCTACTTTAAGGGCATGCAAGGGGACAATAAAGCAGCTTTCTAGTACTTTTAACTAGTTTGTTTTGAAAATATTATTTGTGGCTCATAGAGATTCCTTTCTTTTAGACTGAATCTATATATATATATATATATATATGATTCATTTACAATTTAAGGAACTGAATAATTAAAGGCAGCTTAAAGGCCCAGTGAAAACATTTCTTAGAGCAACTGTAGCTTTCATGAGGTGACATATTTCAGAGTGAACTAGAATGTGTGGGTGAGGTATCAAATGTGGAAGGGAGTAATAAATTAATTAGACATCCGCTGTGCCTTATAGAAATATAAACAAAGCTTTAGACTAT
This sequence comes from Dicentrarchus labrax, assembly GCF_905237075.1. Classification (NCBI taxonomy): domain Eukaryota; kingdom Metazoa; phylum Chordata; class Actinopteri; family Moronidae; genus Dicentrarchus; species Dicentrarchus labrax. The sequence goes on along the minus strand of NW_026136703.1, from coordinate 698,219 downwards.
GAATGATACAAAACAGTTTACACAAGGATCGATACTAGATTTCATTGATGCTTCAACTACATCAAATCATTTGCATGGCAGCAGTGGTTGTTTGAGGGTCAGGGGCCAAAAAAATAAAAAGGGCATCAGCATGCAGGAAGTTTTGATGCATGTATTATGAAACAGTTTGGGGTTAGGATTAATATCCTAGAGGGAACTTGGTACATTTTCTCCACTGGAAGGGCACCCTGGAGGGTAATTTAACGTGTTTTATCCACTGGAAGGGAGGGTACTTTTTTGTGTTTAGTCGACTGGAAGGCCATGCTCGAGGGAAATTTAACATATTTTATCCACTGGGAGGGCACCCTGGATGGTACTTTATCATGTTTTATCTATCATAGGAGCATCCAAGAGAGCAATTTTGTGGAAACATTTGTTTTTCGAACATGATCACCCCTTAGTCTTTATCACCCCCTTACTTAGCTTTTATCAAAATTTATGTTTTTTAATTACAGGAAACAGTAAAGAAAATTTGCCTTAGCTAGCTCTAGTTAGCTTTAGGGAGTGTAAGCACGACTGTGCTGTTTTAGCTCCATTTTTAGTTAGGAGAAGTAAATTTACAGGCTATCATTGGAATTACATATTTCTGTGGCATAATAAGGCTTTTCATGAAGTAAAATAATGTTAAAAAGTCATAACCTTGTCTTATCTCAGATATGACCAATAGCTTTCATCGTGGCTCTCTATAAAGCAGTACAGTTGTTGTTTTTTACACACAAACACATGTCCTGAAACCTACTACCGACCAAGCCACTGACCATCCAATCCTATCTTAGTGATCCCCTCATGGGGCGGCTGTGGCTCAGAGGTAGAGCGTGTCGTCTATTTTTTCGGAAGGTTGTTGATCCCCTGCCGCATGTGAAAAGTGTCCTCGAGCAAGACAGTGAACCCCAAATTGCTCCCGATGCTGTGTCATCCTGCATGTGTGATGCCCACTAAAGTGTTATCACATTTGTGGTAGTTTCTGTAATTTTATAATTAATGGTTTAAATATTAGTTCAGGGGTAATTAACCTGTTTCCACCATCCTTGCACTAAAATATTTTATATAGATGTCAGGAGTAATTGTGGGGTCACCAGCAGGGGGCAGTGTGGCGCTTATTGTGTTCCGGGAGGCTTTACGTCAGTTTGGTCCGCTTTGCTGTTCCTCTTTCTGCTGAGCGAGATGAAAAACGGACGCAAAGTTTGCCCTGTCTCACTTATTTCTCCTGTTTCCAGGTTGGTGGTATAGTAAATTAAGCTAAGTAACTGAAGTGCAATACGTTGTCATGTCACTGAATGATTTAAGGTCTGCTAATAAGGCTGTTTTATGTATATGAGGACATATATGTACATATAGCAGTAGTCGCGGTTTTGCGCCTGATGATATCACCTGTTGCTACCTAAGTCACGTCGGCAGAAGTTTTATTTTTAGCTCCTTGAACATTTTTGTCAAATGTAATAGTTTTGAAATGTATGATTTTGTGTAAAATGTAATGTGGCTAAAAAACAAGTTAAAAATCTGTCAGCTCATGCATTATGGAAGAGTAAAATGATTTTAGTTGGAAATGGAAAATGCATTTAGGAACCATATGTAAGTGGTAACATAAGCTATGTTTTATATGTAAGTCGTAACATAAGCTATATATATATAAGTTAAAAAGAGACAACTTACAGGGTAACAGTGGTTATTGTCATTTTTATTTATTTAATCACACAAAACTTATAACTCAGTATTTGCTGAAAGATGAGGAAAGACAAATTGTATTTTATTTTGAAGTCGTGTTTATTTCATTGAGAACATTGAGTGTTTGTAACAGAGGAGGATTTAAATGGTGAAAGTTTTAATAAATCCTCTCTCCTCTTTGACGCAGAGTTTGCCCTGTCTCACTTATTTCTCCTGTTTCCAGAAAGAGCATATAAGCTGTTGACGTGGTGCCAGCCGGTACCTGTAACACATGGATCGGTGTTTGAATGTGCATGAATGCAAATTAGTTTCTGTTCGATGGGCTTTGCCATCACTGTTTTGGTATTACTTACAGCGGATGCCTATCTGACAGTGCTGTAGCTAAATTTAAGGAGGAGATTCCATCAATGTTTAATTCAATGCCATATCTGAATATATATAGTCCTATAATAACTTTAGTCCCTCTCAAATTGATCATCTTGTTAATTGTGCTGCAGGCTCCATTAGATTATATCGCTCCAATAAAGAGGAAAATATTAAAACATAGGAGACTACCGTGCACCGTGGTACAACCACCAGACCTGCCAATTAAAGCAAAAAGCGCAGAAATCTGAAAGGAAATGGTGCTCTTCGAAATTATTAGAATATCGCTCAAATTGGCAAGATAATCTTAAAACATATAGAAAGGCCCTCCGTAATGCCAGAGGAGCCTATTACTCAGCACTAATAGAAGAAAATAAGAATAACCCTAGGTACCTCTTCAGCACTGTAGCCAGGCTGACAGAGAGTCACAGCTCTATTGAGCCACATATCCCCATAACCCTAAGTAGCAACGACTTTATGAGCTTCTTTTACGATAAAATTATTACTATTAGAGATAAAATTAATAACCAAACGCCCTCAACAGGTATCACTGTCTCTCCAAGTTCAGGAACTTTAACTAATGTAAAATATATTTAGACTGTTTTTCTGCTTCCAATCTTTATCAGTTAACCTCAATAATTTCTACATCCAAGCCATCAACCTGTCTGTTAGACCCTTTCCCAACAAGGTTGCTTAAAGAAGTTGTACCTTTAATTGGCACTTCTTTACTGGATATGATTAATCTTTCTTTATTGTCATATGTACCACAGTCCTTTAAAGTAGCTGTAATTAGACCCCTTCTTAAAAAGCCCACTCTTGACCCAGGGGTTTTAGCCAACTATAGACCGATTTCTAACCTCCCCTTCCTCTGTAAGATTCTGGAGAAAGTAGTCGCCAAGCAGTTGTGTGACTGTCTACATAGCAACAGTCAGGATTTAGAGTTCATCACAGCACAGAGACAGCTCTGGTTAAAGTTAATAATGACCTTTTGATTGCTTCCGACAATGGACTTGTCTCTGTACTTGTATTATTAGATCTTAGTGCTGCATTTGACACCATTGACCATAATATTCTTTCACAGAGACTTGAGCATCAAACTGGCATTAAAGGAACCACACTAAGCTGGTTCAGGTCATACTTATCAGATTGTTCTCAGTTTGTACACGTTAACGATGAATCTTCCATAAATACTACTGCTGTTAGTCATGGAGTTCCACAAGGTTCTGTACTTGGACCATATTATTCACTTTATATATGCTTCCCTTAGGCAACATTATTAGGAATCACTCCATTAATTTTCATTGTTATGCAAATGATACACAGTTATACCTGTCGATCAAGCCCAATGAAATTATGAATTACTGCAATTCCTTATTATCATCAGGCTGCCCCAATAGGTCCAATTAATCCAAAATGCTGCAGCACAAGTACTGACAGGAACTAGGAAAAGAGATCATATCTCTCCTGTACTAGCTTCTCTGCACTGGCTCCCTATAAAATTTAGAATAGAATTTAAAATCTTCCTCCTCACCTACAAAGCTCTTCATGGTCAGGCCTCTTCATATCTTAAAGAGCTCATAGTACCCTATTACCCCACTAGAACACTGCGTTCTCTGAACGCAGGGCTACTTGTGATTCCTATAGATCTCTAAAAGTCGAGGCAGACGACCAACAACCTAGAGCCGAAGGGTCTGTCCTAGAAGTGCTTGCTCATGGTGGTACTGTTGGGTCTCTGTAAATGATGTTATAAGGAGTTCGGTCTAGACCTGCTCTATTTGAAAAGTGTCCTGAGATAACTTCTGTTATGAATTGGCGCTATACAAATAAAATTGAACTGAAAAATTGAATTGAATTTCTTTAAGTGAAACACTAGTGTAATAGCTTTATTATTTATCTATTTTAGTATTTTGCAATTGCTGTGTACTGTTACATTGTAGATGGATAGGATCAAACTGCTTCAGATAGATAGATGAAAATATTGAGGTTGTTGATGTGTTCAACCTTCTGTTAGAAAATACCCAGTAAAATCCAACTGACAACACCTTCATTAATAATCAGCAGAATAATGGATTTTTACAATATAAAATAAAGGTGTCATGTGGCCTGTTATGACAGAACAATTCTTATACAAGTCAGTTAAACGCGTTCTTCACATGCTCCAGCTTTATTATCACAGGTTTTTAGTATAATAAGTTCTTCATCACCAGATGCATTAATAAGAATGTCAATCAAAGCTTTCTACATCACACTGTTACATCATGTCACACACAGGGACGAGGAGCAGAGCTGCATTGTGATCTCCAATCACTGCCTGTTTCCCGAACACTCACCTCATCCGACGTACTTGCATATCTCTGCCATAATATTCTTTTTTGTTATTCCCTCTCTTTTTTTCAATTAGAGTCAATTGACCTGACAAAATTGCCAGCAATTAAGTGATTTTTGTAATGGTCCTGGGCTAATTTGCCTTGGCTTGTCAGCTGTATTTTATGTCGCCAACCCCCAACCTCGCTTACTCTCTCTGGCACATAATAGCTTATAATTTCAAAATCTTTACCCTCCGCTTCCTTCTCAATAAATCGCAATTACAGGAAGTTGTTAGAGATGCCTAAACTCCGCAACACCATCCCCACCCCTGCCGCTTTACTTTTTTTATATATTTTTATGCAATTGACAGAGTGGCGGAGAGCAGCAGAGGAATTCTATTTGTTTGCAGAGCCTTAATGTAATCGTGCTTCATGTGTGTACACTGAGTCCAACTTTCCCGAGCACCAGCACACAGGGAAGTTTACTCTCTCCACATTGCTCATTAAGAATATGATTTTCTGGCAGCTGGTCTTTGGACGGAGTAGCTTTTATTTCATTTTAAAGGTGCTTATTTTCCTTAAGAGCTGCATCAATGCATCGTCTTGAAGCTTCTATAGGTTGCATTAATACGTCATGACCGAAAATCCTGATGAAAGGGAAAGGTTGGCTTGTGGTTTCTGTCTGGGTCACATTATTGTTTCAAAGCCTTGGCAGCAGGGGTCAGTGAGGGAGCTTGCTGCCTCCCACCACCCCATCCCACTTTGCTCCTGTTTCCTCTCATCCATCAAACCCGTGCGCCACGCTTTGAGTCTCCTCATGAAATATGCAAATGAACTTCAAATGAAATACCTTTTTTCCTGTCTCTCCGAGCTTGAAGGCCTTACATCAGTTCAGTGAGACACCCCCTCCCCCCTCCCCCGACACTCCAACCCACCAACACTAATCATCTCTGTATGTAATAACTCCAGAGGCGAGCATCTGCTTGCCTCCATAACACTCCACTGATCTCCTCTCCACCCATTCCACATTCCCTCCCCCATTTGCCATCACAATCTACATGTATTAGGTCGTAATGACTTAGCAGTTAAAAGCAAATAGATGCCAGGGGACATACAGATGCCCCCCCACCCCCACCCCAACACCACTACCACCTCCCCACATTTCTTCTCATACATACACACTACCACCGTCACACGCACTCTGATGCCCAACTCTGGCTATTCAAGATAAATGGTAAGGGCGTTTGTTATCAGAAAGTGGGGCTGTCACCCCCCCTTCAAAGCCTGTGGGAGTTGGGGCAGTGGTGAGATTAGGGTGGTGGGGGTAAAAGTTTGTTAACATCTCAGCAAATGCTGTTGACGGCAGCGGTGCACATAGCAGGCAGTTGAAGAAGTGGGGGGGGGGTTTAACAAGGAGCAGTGGGCTTTAACCAATTAGCACACTCACACACACACACTTGGATATTAGCTGGTACCTGTGTGTGTGTGTCACTGCATCTAATACTCACCTAACTTTCTCTATCCCAAAGTTGGAGTCTTGATGTTATTTCAGTTTAGTGCAGTAGCAGCAGAGGCGGCTGATCGATGGATATTTTGCTGCTTGATAACTCTATTTCCTCACGCAATCTCATTTCAGTAAGCATAAGTATACCGAGGCCCTAATGTCTGCGCGTGCTGTGCTTAACACAGTTTGAAATGAATAACCCCACTAACAGTCTCATAGCCATTACAAGCAGGACTTAAATGATCATTTGGGAGGATGGGACCACTGATAGCGTTTTTGAAATAATCGTAATATCATTTTCAGTTTGCCTAAATCATTCTAATGAGATGTGCCACTTAGCGACCATGTTGGAGCTGAAATAAGGCCCTGTGTTTCAGCTGTGTCAAACACCCTGGATGTAAACGGCTGCAAAAATATGGCCGCCCACTGCTACAATAAGTGGCCTCAGTGTGTGTGTGTGTGTGTGTGTGTGTGTATGCGTCCCATCAATCCCACAGTTCCATCCAGCTCTATTTGCATCACGCAGCCATTCCTCAAACCAATAGATCATTTTGTTGTTGTTGTTGTTGCTGTTGATTGAAGCATTTTATTTTCTAAGGATACAAGCGCACGCACACTCACAAATGGGCTCAGGAGAGAAAGGGAGATGGATACATACATTCAGCTGGATCAACAAATAAATTATTCAGAGCAATATGACAGCAGATGTTTGGGAGGCCGTGATTCAGCGGTGGTCTCCACTGCAACTTTTGATCAGAAATTCAAAAACAGGCCCTGTGTGGCCGACAGACGGCTGGATGAGAGTCTGCGCTCTGGTTCTTATCTCCCACCCTCTGCCATCTTCTCATCCCAGATATTTCTGAGGCCATTTGTTTAGGGGAGACGCTTTGTGGAGAGGCTGCAGACCACAGCCAAATAGTGTTAATTTTTTCATCGCAACTACAAGGATCCCGGATCATGTCAGGGAGGAAAAAATTGGTTGGTAGATTAACATTAAGTAATGAGGCAGGCTGAACTATTCTTTCCTTTGATGAGGATGTAACAAGACACAAAGGATACATAATTTGAACAGAGATGGAGGATAAAAACACAGCTAAAATCCTTTTTAGAGTATTAATGTCGCAAATTAATAGTATACATCTGGTTTCCTCTATGAACATTGTTTCTTGGTGTTGTGTCCTGGTAAATGGACTTGTACTTGTATAACACCTTTCTAGTCTTCCGTCCGCTCAAAGCGCTTTTACACTTTGTGCCACATTCACCCTTTCACTCAGTGATGGCAAAGCCCATCAAACGGAAACTAACTCATTCATACACATTGACACCAATTTGGAGTTCAGTATCTTGCGCAAGGATACTTCAACATGTGGCGGGAGGAGTTGGGGACTGAACCAACAACCTTCCGATTAGTGGATGACCTGCTCTTACTCTGAGCCACAGCCGCACCCTGGTAGATTTTGGGCCTTGGATAGCAAACCAAAAAGTGGTCTTAACTTGTCAGAAGCAAAAGGAATAAGAGTTCTTAGGTTATTAACTCATGTCAAAGAGTATTTAGAAGATACAGTAACCAATAGAGCTGCTGGAGCTCAACCAGAATATGACTTTGCAAACAAATGCTAATGCAGATGAACTTGAAAATCAATCTTGCCTGGAACCATAAGAATAACTGGTGTTGTTAATGTTTTGTGGAATTAATGCCAAAGATCTCCCTTTATGGATTAAAAATGTACTTTAAAAAAAGAGAATATTTCATCCTTTATTTAGACACTCATAATTATATACGTTAGGGCATGCATGTTTGACATATTTTAAAGGTCCAGTTTATAACATTTAATTCAATTCAATTCAATTTTATTTGTATAGCGCCAATTCATAACAGAAGTTATCTCAGGAAACTTTTTAAATAGAGCAGGTCTAAACCCAACTCCCTATAACATTAACACTTTAGGAGGATCTATTGTCAGAAAGACAATACGGTATTCATTTGTATATTTTTATTAGTGTAAATTTACCTGAAAATAAGAATTGTTGTGTTTTCTTTACCATAGAATGAGAAGTTTTTATCTACAGAGGAAGCGGGTCCTCTCTATGGAGTCCGCATTGTTGAACTGCCATGTTTCTACAGTAGCCCTGAATAGACAAACCAAACACTGGCTCAAGATAGAAGTTTTGCATCAGTTGTCGCTTCCCCTTCACACTACAGTGTGCAGTTGGTTACAGCCTGCAAGTTTACCACAAGATGCCACTAAATTCTACACACTGGTCCTTTAAGCAAACTCACAACATCTGTAACTCTCTTTTCTTTCCAGACAGTCTCAGGTTAATTATGAAACACTTTACAAAGTGACTTTCCAACCAACAGTCAACGCTGTTTTTTTAAGCATGTCCACCATCACTCCCTAACCATAGTGTTCATTATTGTAACCATGAAAATAATGCTGCCTTAACCTCAGCAAAGCAGTAATTTTAACCCAACCATTATCTTTCCCTTAACCTAACCAGGCCTTAACCATTGTCACATCATAAAACATGTATTTTTTAAAGAGTTTTGAAGGAACAAAACAACTATGTGGTCCTACGGATATAGGCTGATGTTTCCATGTGTTGTTCTAGAGGTCATGAAGGAATGAAGTACTCTGTTGTTTCAATTTGAGCACTCCTTCAAAAAGACTAACATACAACAATGTAAGCTGCATGTTACACTGACAAACATGCTAAACGCTGCTAAGCATGCTAAGCATTCATATATTAACGTGTTGACTGTGAACATGTTAATGTAGCACCCCTAATGCTTACCCAAAAGAAGTAATAGTAAGGCAAATAACATCTACCCAGGTCCGAGGTGTGGTGCCTGTAATAACTCAGGACAAGTTAGTATGGGGATTGAACAGTTGATAGTTTTTATTGCCTCTGGCAACCCAACAATATCAACAGCAATTTACATGGAATGAAAATAAAGATAAAAAATAAAACAGAGCTCTCTAATAATAAAAGAAAAGAACAAGGTTCAGTTCCTGATCCTTGTATGCGGGTGTCCTGAGTATTCTACTACCCAGGTAGAGTTAATAGTGTGTACACATTCCTATCTGTTCCTGAATTTGCAAACTAATCCGATGTCCTCTTTGGCTGGTCGTGTGGCAGGCCTCACCACGTCCCCGACCCTCCACAGTCACTCTGGCTGGGCTCGCCATCATTGGATTCTCAAGATTCTTTCTTGTAGCTCAAAAAAAACAACCTGCACAAGTAGTGCAGAGTATTAAGTTACTCTGTTCTGTTCTTATTTCTAACATGAGACCTCATTAATTACTAGAACATACTTTGTTGACAATGGAATGAATTACTAAATGTAATAGCAACTGGTATTTTAAGCACGAACAAATTATATATATATATATATATTGTAAATTTCTATATACCTCAACAATTGGTATTCTAACGTCGGCAAATTAATTATTTATCATCACTTTCTATATGCAACATTGTTTTTAACTGTTCCATACATCATTTTAATATTTTAGACTTTAAACAGGAAATTTAATTGAATCTATTTATGTATTTATCATGTACAATTTAATAAACAGAACCAGCTCAACACAGTTTAGTCGGGTTACAAATCATTAAAATGTATAACCAATTTAAAGCTGAATGATTTTAATATTAACACAAAATAAGTGCAATGCACCTTTAATATTTTACCCTGCTTCGAGCTGTTCCTTAACCAAACTAACAATTGGCTTAGCACATTAGCACTCCTTCAGGAGCATAATACAATTAAACACATTAACCAATTAAGCAAGCAATTTTCTAGCGATTAGCAGTAGCACTATTTTAAGAGCGTTTGTACAGTGATACAACAGCTAGCGGTGTTCTCTCTTTTCACTGTGGCTAGCAACAGGCTAGCAAACAAAGTTGCTTCAACTCACTGGAGTTTCAACACTAATAACTTAATAAGTTATAAGTACTAATAACAGAAGCTGTCGTTCTCGGGTTCACAGTTGCAACTCTGATGAAAGAGAAGCTTATCAGTATGGATGCATGGGTATAATCAAAGTTTCAAGACTTTCACTTTCATTTTGCATTTCATACCAGCAACATTTTCAGGACATTTCAGGAAGAAGCAATCTCTGGCAATCTGATGTGACATTCTCTACCAATCCTGATAGAACATTGTATGGTGCTCTAGTGGATTTGTGGAATAACATTGCAACTACACCTCTTGATAACGTAAGGGTTTAGTAGCACTATATTTCATACTGGTTACATTAACAACCGGTATTATGTTAACTTGGAGTATGTTACCATCGTTTAACATGTTACACGCTTCATGGTAAACACAAGCATCTAGTTATTTTTAACAACAACACCAACTAGCTCTAAGGTTGTATACATTGAGCCACGTATGGCAATGTAGAGCTGGGCCTGACAATCAGGGATGTGCAAGAAGGCCGTGGCCAAAGTCATTGAAAACTGTAATATAATGTAGTGAACTGACTGGCGAGTACCCAGAGGAAAACTTGACTTGTGAATTACAGCTGAATACAGACCACCTAGCTGTTTTGAACCTGGGCATTTCATGCCTCACTAGTAGTAAGAATGTAGTCTAAGAATGAAATGTTTGTACTAGTTTATAGTGGCATTCATTTAACAATTCTGTCTTCCGGAATGCAACAGCCTCATGGGCTCCTAGGCTGGCTGTAGATTTTTTGAAAAAACTAAGGTCCTAGTCCACTTTGTGGCTTCATTGTATCCACTTTAGAAAAACTAGCCCCACACGACACGTCAAAATGTCAAATTCTGGAGGGAGACAGTGCAGGATTTTGCCCATGCTGCACATGCACTGATTTGGGGAGATGTGAAAAATTGATGAGCTATTGATATCTAAGCAAGGGAGAGACTTAGGTCAGAAAGTAACTAAACTGGGGTGTAAAAAGAAAGCAAACATATTTGTATTTATTAAATGTACTTCTTTATTATTTTATTTGGAAGACGATAGAAGTAAGGCCATCATTTGTCACTGTCTCTTTAAACCCTTATTTCCTTTTTTGTCATGATGTGTGTAAGTGTGTGTGTATGTGTTTGTGATTGTGATTGGGGAGGGAAGGAGTGGTGGTTACAATGGGATTTAGTCATACTTAACTCGCAATTGAGGGTCCCCCTACACCAATTCCTTCACCCAGACACCTTTTTCATACACGAGTGAACCATTCATATTCCATCTGTTCCAGCTCTCACTCTTTGGGGAGGCTGTCAATCTCTGAGACTCATGTGATGTGAATGGAGGAGGGGTGGGGGTTGAACTGAAGGGGGTGTGGTAGGCCGGGAAAGAGACAAAGAGAGAGAAATTGTGGAAGTGGAAACAGAGGAGAGTGAGTGGAGAGAGAAAGAGAGACGCTCAGCACCGGCGCTGAACTCCTGGGACCTTTCAGAAAAGCTCATCGCACATCAGTGTCCTGCCGAGCTTCTGCCATGGAAGAGAGAAAGAGAGAGAGGGAGTGAGTGAGTGAGTGAGTGAGTGAGTGAATCAGGGAGGGGGGGAAGAGTAGAAACATAAGAAAGGAGTAAAAGAAAACTGAGATTCTGATCAACGTCTGAGAAAATGTCGGAATAGAAGGACATTGACAAACTGAAGACTTTGATGTGGTGGTAACTTCATCACTGCAGTTGAGTAACAAACAGCACAATGTCATACGAGGAAGAAAAGGACAATCAGGCTAAATTATGTACACCTTTTCACATTTTTAAATTTTTATTTAATCATTTTCAACAATTCAAATCAAAAGACCAAAACTGTCTGTCTTTCGGACTTCCCAAAATGCAGGTATTATGCTGTAGCGTCTGTATGAGTACATGAGGTTAACGTTGTGAAACATTCACAAACAAGATTCCTATATTCAGGTGATTACACGCACCGCAGCCATCTGAGCTGATCACGCCTGTTATACACATTGTACAATGTTTAAGGACAAAATACACAAGTCAACAACCCTGGGCAGACAAGACGCTCTTAAGATGCTCCACTTCTGAAACGCTCTTAGTGGGATTTGAAGGCATGCAGATGACAGAGGTGTACCGCATTGCAAACGTGACATTATAAAGCAGGCATGACAAAATGTCCATATTTGGCGACTTTTAAGATAATAAGAAAAGGCTGGACTTCCCTACCCTTTCCTAAGCCCATTGGTTCCTTCTGAATTTTTAAAAGCAGACCACAAGTAGCCTATATAGTTTCCTTTTTTAAAATGGCTTAGTAATTTTCTTAAACAGCTGCTCACTGTAGTTTTTGTGTGTGCGTCTATGTTACTCAAACAGGAGGAAACGGTGCATTTGTTGGGGACTATTTAGTATTTTCAGTGGTGGATTAATACACATTTGATGCTCTAGTGAGTATTTCTGGCAGCAGGACAGTGTATGTGGGACTGAATAAAAATAAACATGTTCATGTTAATAAAGGAACATTTCACCCAGTGCAACAGTTACAACAATGGAGCTCTATGACATAGATGAAGAAGATATCAGGCTTTGATATACACACAGTACCGGGGCAGCTGTGGCTGTGTCGTAGGGTTCGAAGGTTGTCGGTTCGATCCCCAGCTCCTTTCACTGCACGTCAAATTGTCCTTGAGCAAGATACTGAAGCAAGAACTACAGCTCCTGATGCTGTGCATCGGTGTATGTGTGTGTATAAATCATTAGTTTCCTTTCTGATGAGCACCTTGCATGGCAGCCACTGCCATCAGTGTGAGTGGGGCATGTAGTGTACAGTGTACAGCACATTGAGTGGTCGAAAGACTATAAAGTACCATCTATCAACTTGTTAGCTACATTCACTGTTGGTTTGGCTCTGGTCATGGGATTTGCTGATGAGAAAAAAAATACAGAATTACAGATACAGAACCGCCCCCCGCCACATGTCGAAATATCCTTGAGCAAGATACTGAACCCCAAATTGCTCCAGATGCTGTGCATCGGTGTATGAATGAGTTAGTTTCTGTTTGATGGACTTGAAAGGGTGAATGTGGCATGTAGTGTAAAACCCTAACCCTAACCCTTTGAGTGGTTGGAAGACTAGAAAGGCGCTATACAAGCACAGGTTAATTTACCATTACCATTACCATTGATTTCAAAAAAGAAAAAAAGCCATTGGGATTCATCCTCTGAGGACCTCTCAAAATTTCCCAATATTTGTTGAGATATTTCAGGTCATGGCCATTGGCCATTTGAGCAGACCTAACAACCAACTAAATTAAAATGTCTGATGCGTGTGTGTGTGTGTGTGTGTGTGTGTGTGTGTGTGTGTGTGTGTGTGTGTGTGTGTGCTATGTGTGTAAAGAGCTGGATTCTGGCCCCATCTTCCTGCCTTACTGATCCCCCCCTCGCGTAGCTCTAATTACCCTCTTAGATTAGGCTGTATAGAGCCACAGGACCCCAGGGAGTGGTTGAGCAGAGTGCTGTTAGGGAAAGAAGCCCTCTAAGCTGATGCAAAGTGCTACTTCTTGCTTCTGGTGTGATTTGGTTTATGAATACAATCAAGCTTCTTCAACATGGTGAGGTTCTGTTAAAACTGGTTCTTGAATTTTCAATTTGTCAGTAGCTGAAATATGATCATCCTCTGATTGGAAGATCAATATCAATCTCATGCTAGTGAGTAGGCAACAGAGCTGCAGAGAAGTGGTTAGCCTAGAAAAGTTAAGACTTAAAATTGTTGTTTTCACATTAGACCTACACATGCAGTGCTTTTAATTAGGGAGCTTTAGAGGTGTTGTTGTATGTGTAGTTTTTTTGGGGGGGATAGAGCAAGCTAGCTCTCTTCCCCTTATTCTAGTCTTTTTGTTCAAGTAAGCTACCCATATCCTGTCTCCAGCTTTGTAATTCATGCACAGAAGTTGATACCAAGAGATTGATAATCAATTTCCTCATCTTACTCTTGGAAAGAAAGCAAATATATTTTCCAAAATGTCAAACTATTTTTTATTAACTTATTTGGAATCAGGATGTAGTTATCCTAGCGTAGCATAAGGACAAGGAGCAGGGGGAAACAACTATCCTAACTCTTTTCCTGTAAAAGCCTAAACTAATTACATACTTAAATATGATTATTTTCCTTTAAATAAATCATAATTACTGGTTATATAATGGACTTAGAAAAACACCACAAGTTCAGTAAAAGCTTCTATCTGGTGTTATTTGCAGATTGTAATATTGTTGCATGTGACTCCTTTTCTAACTCTGAGGCAGGATTCACCTGCAGATGACTTAGGAACAGGACCAGAATACATTGTCATTTACAGCCATGTGCTTTGTTTTACCTTCTGTACAAATGAATGCAACGCTGAATGGATTAATCCTGGTGGAGCCTCCTGCCATGGTCCTGCTAGATTGCCATTACCAATACTGTTGTTGCTGTGCACCTGTCTGTCTGTCTCTGTCTCCGTCTCCGTCTCTCTCTGTCACCCCAACTGATCGAGACAGACGACCACCCACCTAGAGCCGAAGGATCTGTCCTAGGTTTCTGCCTTTTAACAGGCAGTTTTTCCTTGCCCTTGTCGCCAAGTGCTTGCTCATGGTGGTACTGTTGGGTCTCTGTAATTAATGTTTTAAAGAGTTCGGTCTAGACCTACTCTATTTGAAAAGTGTCCTGAGATAACTTCTGTTATGAATTGCGCTATACAACATTTTTTTTATTGAAATGAAATTGAATAACTAATATTTCAGCTGCTTTGCTTGGATACAGACATTATAATTTTTATAATGGAGTTCTTCAACTTTTAATTGGTTCTGAAAATAATAATTATTCCATGCACACATTTCTGGTAGTGTGGCGCTATATCACAAAAGCATGCCTTGTCAATGAAAAACTTTATTTGTGGTTAAGAAGTATCAATTAAGGTGTGCCTCCCACAAAGAAATACTGTATAAAAATAATACATTACCTTTTTTTAATTTAGATGCTTCTATAGATTCTAACATGTCAGGATCCTGACAGCTGCATGGCCAAAGGAAATGGCCTTTGTCTTAGTTGACAAATCTGTCCACCATGTATCATCAACAGCTGACCCTTTCTAAATCCCACCCCTTTTTGCTCTGTTCTAATAACAATTAAGCAAGCCTTGGTCAGAACCTCGGTCAACTTCCTCCTTACCTGTCCTTAGATATGCTAAGTGCTATGCTTGTCTTTATTGAAAAGACAACCACATTTTGAAGTTGCAGGCTGTTCTTTCCGAGGAGGCTCAGGTCCTCTTCTTTACTGTGGTGTGCTGGGGACGTTGCCTTCTTCCCATAGTGCTGCCTGGTGCCATGTGGTCCCCAGGTAAGTGATGCACATGCTCCCGGCCATCCACAAGATGTAAAAGAAAACGTGATTTATCAGACCAGGCCACCTTCTTCCATTGCTCCATGGTCCAGTTCTGATGCTCACGTGCCCATTGAAGGTTGTGTAGGCAGTGTACGGTTCAGCATGGACACCCTGACTGGTCTCTGGCTACGCAGCCCCATATGTAACAAACCGCGGTGCACTGTGTTTTGACACCATTCTATCTGAACCAGAATCAACGTTTTCACCAATTTGAGCTACAGTAGCTTGCCTGTTAGATCAGACCACACGGGCCAGTCTTTGCTCCCCACGTGCATCAGTGACCCTATTTTCAACATTGATAACCCTAGCACATAGCATAAATAGTACAGTACAGTGCAGGAAAGGAGAAAGTTGACAGAGGTTCTATATGAGGCTTGCTCAGCTGTTATAGGAGTACAGAGCAAAAAGGGGCAGGACTTTGGAAGTGGAATACTTTGGACTTCTGTATACAGTAATAACCAAGCAAGACAGAAACCAGTATAATATTATAATACTATCCACATAATTCCCAAAACTGCTCACAGCATCCACTGTGAAGAAGTCAGAGGTAAAGTACTATAGGAATCAGTGGATGACCATAGGTGTATTTTGTGAGTGTTCTTGATCTTTCTCTGACACCAGAGATCATCTTTGAACAGAGACATATAGCATGTCTCCTATGTCAGCCAAGCTGAAAGT
Source organism: Dicentrarchus labrax (assembly GCF_905237075.1). Taxonomy (NCBI): domain Eukaryota; kingdom Metazoa; phylum Chordata; class Actinopteri; family Moronidae; genus Dicentrarchus; species Dicentrarchus labrax. The sequence continues at coordinate 682,312 of NW_026136703.1, read as the reverse complement.
TTGTTTATTTTTTTCCCAAAGCTTTCACTTGGAGATTGCAAAGTTATAATTAAGCTGTCATGCTATTATGTACTAATGGTATGGTTTGTTTGTATAGGTTACTTTGGACCTGTATTTGTATAGCGTCTTCGTAGTCTTCCGACCACATTTGCCTTTCACACAGTGTGATGGCAAAGCCCATCAAGTAGAAGCTAACTCATTCATGCACATTCACACGCCGATGACACAACATCATTCAGTATCTTGCTCAAGGAAGTCTCTGCACGAAACAACCAACGACCTTCCAATTAGTGGACGCCCCGCTCTACCTCTGAGCCACAGCTGCCCCCACCATTCAACAACCCAACAGAAATCACATTTCCCTGTCAACCATCACACCACCTTCTGTTCTGGGTTGTAGCAACATTAGTTCACACGGGCTGGGAACTTCTGTTTTAATTATGTTAAAGGAGAAGGGGGGGGTGCGTGACATTAGGCTACATCTAATTAACAGCATGTGTATTAGTAGCAGGAAACCATCAAAACTGTATCTAAATTAATTAGGTTTTGATTTAAGATATTAAATTCAAATTAATCATTGGGAAATGGAAATGGTCCTTGACGTTGCTCCAGCTGCGAGGCCGGCTCTCCCCTGTCTTAGCTGGATCATATCACTTTACAATGTCCTTGGGGGTGGGGTATGGGGTGAGCTAGCTTCAGAGAAATCATTAGAATATTTTGCAATTAAAGGGACTTAGAGGCCACCTGATCCTAATGATCAGAGTAAAGGTTGAATGTCCACCTCTATATTCAAGAGTGAGGTGTGTGTCTGATATTTTTTGCTTTTAATTGACAGCAGCGGATACTCACCAGGAGTTGTCAAAGTGCTCTCATTCAGTACAAAGCTCCTCGCTGTTTTGAATTTCCTCATGTCCTTGGCTGTAGAAAAATTTCATCCTATCATGTTAGTCATGCTAAATTCACTTCTAGTGGTACTTGAAAACCAAGAAACAAAACCTCCCACTTCTTGGTAGCCTTTACTTGAACTTACAGGACTAAACTTCCCTAAATGATATGACTTGAAAAAATGTTGCATCTGACAAGTTCTTAAGTCGTTCCTGTGAGTTTTTCCTTGTTTGTTTTCAGAAATGCTAGCTAATTAGCACTCGCTAGATAGCTATCTTAACTTGTCAAAACAATGAAATAGTATGAAAAGCAGCAAAAAAGCCCATGATTACATGGTTTATTTTTCTTGGTCAAACACTGTATCTGCACACTGCGGCATAGCTGCAATCAGAGCCTCTCATACTGCAGACAATCAGTCAAAACACAGTAAATGAACACAAACTCATCAACTGAGCTGCTCACAGTAAGGACACGGCGAAAGAAGTAGGCCAGTGATGGAAAGTTGGAAAACCACATTTATGCACATTTACTCAAATTAATACAATATTACACTTACTACATCAACCAATCCCTGTGAATTCTGTGTGACCATTTGTTGTAGTGTCACTGGAGTTTCAGCAAGTTGCCTTTGATTTTTAATGAATAATACAAAACATTTTCTATTTTTTGCAATTTCCACTTCACATCACTAACAGATCTTTTAGAACGCTACTGTGAAATTGTGAAATCAGGTATTTTAGGCCACAACAATCCCCCAAAAATCCCCCAAAACCCTGTTGTCTAGGGACTGTCTAATATTGCTTTAATATTATGGACAGGATCTGAATACTTTTTCCTGCACTGCCAGGCACATAGCCTTCACCATAATGTATTCCTCTGCATTATGACACATAATGTAAAGGGCTCTCTCACCTCCCTCACCGTACATGCATGATGAGGGTTAAAGTGGAATCATTATCATATAACCAGCCCTGTTAAATCATCTCTGCAGTGATGCTAAATGTGTTTAGATTGGATGGTGCTGTGCCACTTGTGGCCCTTGTTTGGGGATGATCAGACGAATGCACCGCAGGTTCATGGATGTAGACAGGAGGGACGGATACTAAATGAGTCTCTCTTTCTCCACCTCATCTCTAACTGGCTTCTGGTCCCTGTGCAATGATTAGCCGCATCCCGAGGGGAAGGTGAGTTAGCAGAAGCAAACTCTCTCTAATGAGCTAAGCTCTGCCTCTCTCTCCCTCTCCCCCTATCCCTCCTGCCTCCCCCCTCCACGTCCCATCTTCGTCCCTCCCTTTGAGGACCCAGGGGCGGTGGGGTGGTCCCACGAGGGGGTCCACAGCACACCTGTTCTCCCACCCCCCCAACCTTTCTGTAATCAGTGCATTTCTGCACTCCCTGGTCGATGGAGGGGGTATTCCTCCTCTCCCCGCTGGGACCCCAACCATTGTCTGTTTTTCTTTCTTCCTCTCTAACCCTCCTCCTCTCTATTTTTCTGATATTTTATCATAATCACTCCCTTCTTGCCACTCTTTAGTGATACTCTGCCTTTGTTTGATCCTTGTGTATGGATACTGTTCAGTGTTTACGGAGTTTGTGTTGTTTATTCGTACACAGGTAAAAACAATATATGTAGTTGGATGAAATAATGCTGGCAGGAGTGAGAAAAGGCCACCTGGCTCCAACCTGCCCTTCCCCTCCTGTTCCCAAGACAACACTTCCCTCCTGTTAATTAGGCCAAATTTTTGTTTACATAACAAACTTCAGGGTCGCTGATGACAAACAGCATCTTGGGACATGGGGGGGGTGGTTGGAGGGGTTTAATGGGCAGATGGGGGTGTGTGCACATTGGTAACTCGTAGCTGAACAAAACATCCTACCTGCCGCCTCATGGCATTAAATTCCCAGAAGCCATTGTGAAGACACGTGTTCTGGCGTGGGCCGAATGGGGGGCAAACGGGGGTAAGTGGAGCTTGTCCAATCGCCCCTGGGGCAGTAATATGGCTGAAGACCAAAGTTAAGGCCTGTCTAATTAGTCTGGTGTAGGCGCTGATAACAAATAAACACAGAGGAGGTTTGGGAAGCTCTCCTGGGTGATGATGCCGGAATAGATCTAACTGCTCCACTGAGTCCTCTAATAATGCTGTGAGTCAGAGAGCCACCAGAGCAGGCCTTGCCTTGGGGTTCATCACCAGATCCATCTCTTCATTTCATTCATTATAAATAACATCAACATTTAAATCATCATCATGTAGTATTCATCATAAAGAATGGAGTGCAAGGTGAATAGAATAGAATAGAATAAACTTAATTGTCCCCGAGGGGAAATTTGTCTTGGGCACAGTGCTACAGTTTGTTGCTTCACAGAAACAAGCATACCTCAACAACAGACACACATCAAAAAACAATTACAAAATCAACATAAAAACATCTTAAAACATGGAAGACACTACATTTTAACACTGACAGTGTGGCAGCTTAAAAAGAGACTGTAAGAAACTATAAGAATTATAGTATAAGTGAGAAGCCATTGTGTTGGAATATCTGTTCTCTGTTTTATTAGGAATTTTTTTGTTGTAAATAAAGGACCAATGTGTAGGATTTTGTGGCAGCTAGCGCTTTAGTTGCAGATTACAACTTTCCGGAAACTAGGGTGGCCACAAAACTAAATTTGACATTTGGATTTGTCTCTGTAGCCTAAAAAAGTGAGAAAGAGTTTCAAGTTGGCCTTAGTAAAAGTAAAGTAAATGATAAAATCATATTTTATTTGAAGCTGCTATTGTGTTAGTTGCAACTATCGATTGCTGTCATTATCTATTAACCTGCCAACCATTTTCCAGATCACTTGATTAGTTGTTTGGTCAATAAAACATAAGAAAATTCTTAGAAATGTTGATGACAGTTTCTCAAGCCCAAGCTGACGTCCTCAAATTTTCTTGTTTTGTCCACAACACAAATATATTTAGTTTACTGTCATAGAGGAGAAACCAGAAAATATTTACATTTGAGATGTTGAATCTGAATTTGTTGTTATAAAAAGACCCAAAATCTATTCATTCTATTAAATCTATTAGCTTTTTAGCCTTTCTTAGCACATTGTTTTGGATTTACAGCAAACATTTTTTGTCTCTTTTTTAGCAGCAACAGGCAGCTCTTTATTGGATGCTCAAACACAGAGACTGGCTGGTGAACATAGTGGAGCATTTAGCAGCTAAAGAGACAGATCATTTTCTCATGAGTTGGTGGAGACCAAAAACAGAGCTAAAAGAGAGTAAATATTGGACTTGGCTCTGTGTCTGCCGGATTACATATTTTATGGATACTTCATATTATATTCAACTGTTATTTTTTTCTCCAAACATGTTTAGTTAACAACTTTTTTGATGCTCTTATTTCTTCCCCCACACCAGGACATTGTTGCATTCCCAGATCCTAGAAATAAATTAAACGAGTCCAATATTAACACATCTGAATGATAATGACAGAAATGAAAGTGGGACCCAAGTTTCAGCTACTTTAGCTTGAATGACTTATGTATATTGTTACTGGTCAGATCAGTTTCCAGTAAACGGTTCCATCCAAAACCTTGCCTTATCCCTCCAAGAAATATGATTATTGATGTGTATGGTTTCTAAAATGTAAAAGCAGTTAACTTCATAATGTTTTTTTTATCTGTCTTTATGAGTCTGAAGTAGATCAAAGTTGGTAAAAAAAAAAAAAAAGTCAAGGCATGATAAGACCCTGTTAAGTGACCAATGAGAGCTGCTGTCTTCTGGCCTCCTCCAACTGCAGGCGGGGAGGTGGTCGTCAAGCATCACATCTTATAAAAGGGCAAGTGCTTGCCAGTGAGACGTCCATCAAGGCTGGGCCAGCGTGGGGCCATAATCCCTGGAAGTGCCCCTATGGTTCTTGCCCTACCTCCCTTATCCCCTCCATCCTTCCCTCTACACCTCCCTTCCCTCCATGCTGTTGTTTTCCTCTTCTCCTCCCCAGGCAGGGGGTGTTTGGACCACGCAGCGTGACCTGGCTGCCAGGGGAGGGATCCAGGGAGGGGCTCCGGGGCCACAGGTGAGGCCTGAGCTCAATCTACCCCCCTCCATCCTGCCTCTCCCTCCACCTCCCCTGGGTGCCAACTTCACCAACCCTCCTCTTCCCCGTGCCCAGCAGGCCAATCAAGCCATATCTGTGTGCCATGCAACCTGGGGACCATGGGGATGGAGGATGGGAGGAGGGTAATAGCGGAACAGGCAGGCCGAGGCCCCATGTGGACCTCCCTGTCCCTCTGAAACCCTCCCAGGATCTGTGTCGCCATCACCACCACGTTTAATTACCTTGCTCATCTTCATTAATTCATGGGGCTCCTTTATGCCCTGCAGGCTGGATGGATAGAGAGGGAGGAAGGGAGGAAGAGAGGGATGGAGACAGAGGTGGAGGGAGAGACGCCACTCCACTCAACAACAACAACAGTGGCAGCAGAATGCAACAAAAACAACAAACCCAGCAGCTGGAGCTCAGTGCCAGGAGCAACAGCTTGGTGACCCTGGCATCCCTCAGGGTACTTGTTTAGGACCTCCAGTGCAGAAGGCTTTTTGCCAGTTAAGGGGCCTTAGGGCTTCAGGGTCAGTCTGGCCACACCAGGCCCTCTCAGCCCCAGAGACAGTGGAAAACAAATCCCCACTGTCTGGCCAGAAAGCACCTCTGAGATCGAACTCTAAACAGGCTCTATTGATTTGAGGCACCAAGGGCTGTTCCCTGGACAAAGTGACCATAATGACATTAGAGATTAGATGCTCAGATGTTGCTCACAAGAGACTGGGATTAGAGCAATAGGTAATAAATGCCTATTTAGTGGACCAAAGGTTCATTTGTGTGTGTGTGTGCCTGTGTGTATGTGTGGCTCAAATAAAAATCTCCAGTGAAAAAATCTAAATATATTTACTGTATTGTCCAATATTTTCATCTCTAATTTTAATCCACCAAATGTCCTGAAAATCTGATCTGAAATTCAAATCATACATTTCTCAAATTTCTTGACTCAAGTAAGAGATTCTTGTTTTTAACTTTTTATGTATCTTTGTGTTGCAAAGCCTTTTTAGTTTACTACAAAAGTTGTTCAGTACTACAAGCTGAAGCCATCATAATAGCCACAATTTTAGCATTTTTTGACCCATGCTTGTAATTATTGATCTTATAAATTAATAAAAATGCTATAAAAAAACAGATTACAATATCTTTAAAAGGCTAGACTTCCCAATAATTGTGTATTTGTACAAAGAATTTAAAATATTAAAAAAATACCACTGCACTGTGGCTCATGAGGGATTAACATATCAGCAATGTAACGAGAAGCTTTACCATGCAAACCCTTAAGGTTCTAACCAGAATCTTAACATCTCTTCTAAAATTCAGCCTGTCTGAGCCAGTGAAAGGGGGAAAGAAAGCCATTGACCATTTAAGCGAACCATTTTTTAGCTATTGCCCACAGCTGAAGGGAGCATGACTATATTACTGGATACTTGGTTGTGAAATGAAAGATCCGAGTCAAATATGACACCTATATTGCAAGCAGGGTTTTTTTGTATTGGATGATAGAGAAGTTGGGAATGCACAAGGAACTATCAAGTAGACCACCCAGAAATGTACTACCTGGAACTGACCAGTCTATTATTTCAAAGCTAAGACCTGGGCCCATGCAGAACTGAGTGTCTGTGTGTCAGACCTGAATCCCGCCAAGATGTAGAAACAAACCTTTGTGTCATAATGTTATAAGGAGTTTGGTCTAGACCTGCTCTATTTGAAAAGTGTCCTGAGATGACTTTTGTTATGAATTGGCGCTATACAAATAAAATTGAATTGAATTGAATTAATGTTAGTAACCTTCTCCCCTGTGCATGCTTGGCAGACAAAAGAGGTTCCCTTAGGTTTGTGCAATCTGAATGCATACGGGTCCCAGGTCAGGTCTCGGGTCCTTAGGGTTCAAGTTTAGGGGTCAAGCTATTTTCCCATTCATAGTAACTAGATTTTATTTTTGATTTCAAATTGAAAATTGAGCTGATCCATTGTAATATATAACTATGCTTTTGTTACATTCCCAACACGAAATCCTGAGAAAACGAAAATAAGTGTCACTCATTTTACTGTTGTGTGAAGATAGAGCTGGAGCTAGTTAGCTCTTAACAAGAGGAGCAATAACATTTAAATTGTGCAACAATCATGACTTGTGCTGTATGGATGAGATAGTTTGGGAGAGACGATGGATTGTGGTACAGCACAGTTAGTTAGTGAAGCAGGATAGTTGTTTTTGGGGAGGCAGGGACTTCAGTATCACTTCCCACTATCAAGAGCAGAGTTCTGCACAGGGCTGCTTTTAGGGTGGCTTTGTTCCTCCATCTGAGCTCCAGGATGACTGGAGTTGGGCCCCAGCGGCTAGCGTTGACACCCAGGCCCCACAGAGCAGAAAGTGAATACTGCGACAGATGTGTCGCCTCCGTACTGCCTCCTGGCCATGCAGAACCCCTCGCCTCCTCCCTCCCTGACACCCTCCTCCTCCTCCCCTTCCTTCTGCCTGCTCTCCCTTCACTTTTCCCTCTTCCTCATATTTGATCTGTGCCTATCAGTGATGAAGTGTTATAGAGTGTAGAATCAAAAGAGAAAGAAGAGTAAACTGTGACTGACACACTGTGTTCAGTGAAAGAATAAAAGTGATAACTGAGTAAACTCTATTGACGATGGAGTTGATAAAACACTGGAATAAATGCACAAAAGATGGTATCCAAGGTGGTAATATGTTAGGAAGTGTATGCAAATAATTACAAATTGGATCGTTGACTGATTTTATTTTTATACGATATGGTTCGACTCAATAAATGGTAAACCACTCAAAGCACTTTTACACTACATGCCACATTCACCCTTTCACACACATTCACACACCGATGCATCGGGAGCAATTCGGGGTTCAGTATCTTGCTCAAGGATACTTTGACCTGTGGCGGGAGGAGCTGGGGATTGAGCCAACAACCTTCCGATTAGTGGACAACCCGCTCTTCCTCCGTGCCACAGCCGCCCCAATATGATATAATATCAAATTCCATAAGATTTGTGTGGTGCAACACGATACGATTCAATTAGATAGGATTCAATATGATACGATACATTACGTTACAATAGGAGCATGTTGACCTTGGAAATCATAGCTTGAAAGATTAGTCTCAATTTAACATCTACTTATTAGTTATTAGTAGTTACCGGAGGTTTTGATTTATTTTTTAATTTAGATTTTTTTTTTTTATTTAGATTGTGTGCTCTCATAAAGACTGTGAAATGCAGTTGAATGGACATAGGTTAAAGGATAAGGCTGCTGTAATTCTGTATTTTTCTTCTCATCAGCAAATCCCATGACCAGAGCCAAACCATCAGTGAATGTAGCTAACAAGTTAATAAACATTACTTATATAGCACCTTTATAGTCTTTCGACACTGTACACTACATGCCCCACTCACACTGATGGCAGTGGCTGCCATGCAAGGTGCTCATCAGAAAGGAAACTAATCATTTATACACACACATACACCGATGCACAGCATCAGGAGCTGTAGTTCTTGCTTCAGTATCTTGCTCAAGGACAATTTGACGTGCAGTGAAAGGAGCTGGGGATCGAACCGACAACCTTCGAACCCTACGACACAGCCACAGCTGCCCCGGTACTGTGTGTATATCAAAGCCTGATATCTTCTTCATCTATGTCATAGAGCTCCATTGTTGTCACTGTTGCACTGGGTGAAATGTTCCTTTATTAACATGAACATGTTTATTTTTATTCAGTCCCACATACACTGTCCTGCTGCCAGAAATACTCACTAGAGCATCAAATGTGTATTAATCCACCACTGAAAATACTAAATAGTCCCCAACAAATGCACCATTTCCACCTGTTTGAGTAACATAGACGCACACACAAAAACTACAGTGAGCAGCTGTTTTAGAAAATTACTAAGCCATTTTAAAAAAGGAAACTATACTTGTGATCTGCTTTTAAAAATTCAGAAGGAACCAATGGGCTTAGGACAGGGTAGGGAAGTCCAGCCTTTTCTTTTGTTATTATCTTACAAGTCGCCAAATATGGACCTTGGCCAGCGTAATATTCAGAACTATGTTTTCATTTGCGAACCAACAACCTTCTGATTAGTGGACGACCCGCTCTTCCTCTGAGCTACAACCGCCCTCTATCTATCTGCATGTTCCTGCAATACTAATTACAGTAAACCAACATTTCTGAAATTAGTCTGTTCACTTCTCTTGTGTCTCTCACACATAAAATGGTGTAGATCATCTTGACAATTTCTCTGATTACCTGTTTCTTGCCCCATTGGACGTAGTTGTAGAGATGTTGCCGAGTTCCCTCTTAACAACTATTTGGCACTACCATATTATTAGAATTTATATAACTGATGACCAGAGCTCCAAAAACAAAATCCAAGTTGTAATAAATAGTACCTACCCTTTAATTGTATTAATCAGGTAGGTCCTGTCACAGGATGTTCACCCCTTCCCTATCAGGTTTCTTCTCTCCTTTTAACAGAAAGAGCAACATGACATTTGATGAGTCCAAGTATAACTAAGTACCCTTCTTTCACACACTATGTACCTGTCAAAACTATGAAAGGTTGATTTCTCTGACCCAGCATGCACTATGTCCATTAACCATCCCCACTAGCTTAGAGAAATGACAGTGATTACAAGATCAGACTTGAACATATAACTTGTCAAGAGAACACCCATTTAGGGAGTATATTTGGATACTTTCGGCCATAAAGACAAAAGTGAATATCTGAGATACATTATAATCAACTCTAACAGGCTCGCTTGGGATCCAGGGTTAATTTTCTTTGCTAATACCTCAGTATTTTCCTGCCACTTATGGCTCCATTACCAATAAGAGGGTCCTAGAGGCTGAAATATTTCTCTCCTTCAGTCGTTACACCAGCCCGCAGGAGCTCAAGTCTAATCAAAGTACCTCTTGGGGCTGTTGGGTAAGAACTTGATTAATGTTTTCTCCAGCCTTACCATCGGTGGACAACTTAATATTATGTTAATAAAATGCTTTGGCTCAATTTGACGTGACTTTTTATGTCCATTAAGATGTCCACAGCTTGTATATTTTATAGATTTGATTTGATTTACAAAATTTCATACTACATATGTTGTGGTACTGGACGTATAAAATACACAGATCAGCCATAACGTTATGAGCACTGACCTGTGTAGTGAATAACACTGATTATCTGATGGCACCTGTCAGTGGCTGGGATATATTAGGCAGCAAGTGAACATTTTGTCCTCAAAGTTGATGTGTTAGAAGCAGGAACAATGGGCAACATAAGGATTTGAGCAACTTTGACAAGGGCCAAATTGGGATGGCTGGATGACTGGGTCAGAGCATCTCCAAAACTGCAGCTCTTGTGGGGTGTTCCCAGTCTGCAGTGGTCAGTACCTATCAAAAGTCCAAGGAAGGAAAAGTGGTGAATCAGAGACAGGTTCATGGGCGTCTAAGGTTCACTGATGCACATGGGGAGTGAAGGCTGGCCTGTGTGTGCCCCAATCCAACTGTTGAGCTTCTGTAGCTCAAATTGCTGTAAAAGTTTGTGCTGGTTCTGATAGAAAGGTGTCTGAACATGCAGTGCATCATGGTCATGATGGTGGTCATAATGTTATGGCTGATTGGTGTAGCTGTTATACTACTTACAGAAATGGCTTTGTAGAATAATTTTTCACTTCCTCATAGATATACAGTAGGTTTAGCTGACCTAACAAATCTCCACCAAAGTTGTGCTTATCACTTTCCTTTTGTGATAACATTCCCCACCTGGTGGCTTGGGTGGCTGACTTAAGACTCTATCTCCACCTTGGTCTTACAACCCTGTAACACCCATGTGTGGGGTTTATAATAAGCTAAAATTGCTTTGCTAATTAGTAACAAGCATTGTCGTCTCCCACCTATTAGGTTCTGGGTTCGAAGCCGAGGGCTTTTTGTGTGGAGTCTTGTGACCATGGAAGAAACAGACATTTACAAAAGAAGGCAACCAAATGAAACAAACCTAAAGCTGTTGAAGTCTATAAAGTTCAATCAACCAGCTAAATTAGCATATAGCTTTGCACATCATTTAGTTATTGTGTAACTTTGTCTGCAACCATATCATTGTGGATTATCAAACCAAAGGTTAATTACCAATCTTTGATGGTCAACGGCCAGTCCCCTGAGGGCCACCAGCAAGCATCACTTTATTGGATAAGCAGACCTCTAGGACTGCCTTCTTTCATTTACGTAATATTACAAAAATTAGACACATACTATCACAGACAGATGCAGAAAAACTAATCCATGCATTTGTTACTTCAAGGCTGGATTACTGCAACTCTTTATTATCAGGTTGCCCCAATAAGTCCATTAAAACGCTCCAATTAATTCAGAACGCTGCAGCACGAGTACTGACAGGAACTAGAAAAAGAGATCCCTTCGTATCTTAAAGAGCTCATAGTACCCTATTACCCCTCTAGAACACTAAGTTCTCTGAATGCTGGGCTACTTGTGGTTCCTATCACTGCATGAAAAGTGGAATTCCTGGCAGTTGTCGCCACTGTGAATTGCTGATGATTCCCAGTCAACTGGAAGTTTCAGTCAGCTACAGATAACTGCCAGGAATTGCCCTTAACTCACAGTATAAGGTGAGAAAGTCACCCCGCCCAGCTCCTAGGACTGGATAAGGTTTTCACATGTAAATGACCATGCTGTCATCTATACAAATGCAAATTAGGAGTGTGTGTGTCTCCACCAAAAAAGATACACAAGTCTCTGGGAGCCATTGAGTTAGATTTAAGTTTAGTAATTATTTTGTTTCCTTGTAGAAGTAATTTCAGCATACATTTTGAAGAGGCATTATGTCTTTCTCTTTTCTTTACTTTTATTATGTGTTTGGAAACTGGACTATACCACCACACCGTATTCACCTGTTCATTGTTTACTATGAATGATAAGAAAACATAAAATTAACTTTAAAAAAAAATCTTTAATGGTGCCTGACAGTTACAAACAGTGTACATGTTTTATATAGTATAACAATATCTATATCAACAGCCCCCAAAACATTTCACATCTGAGAAGGTCTAAATTTCAGCCAGCGTGCAGAGTGGTATGACTACTGTCACCTTTTCTCTAGTACTGCTTAACTGCACAGTGGATGTGTTTACAACACATCTTCCAGCAATGCGTTCAACAGGGAGAAACGATTTTGCCTTCCGGAGCAAAACAGAGCCACACTTCTACCTCAGTGCAGACCTCTTCTGTGGATGCTTGTAGAATGGGATATGGCTACGAGTCTTGCACACCTTCATGCCATCCCTTCTGACCTCATAGGTTTCAGATAGCATGTATACTGCCATACATTTTGGGCAAACCACATACTGTAAGAAATTGTCCCTAATAATAATAATAATAATAATAATAATAATCTGTACATTTTCTCAAGGAAAATAAAGTTTTTGGTATATTGCTTGCGAAGACAGTGAGTGAATCAACACGGAGGACTATTATTATTATAATATAATATAATATTATTATTGTTATTTGTGAGTTAATGTCTGCATATATGACTGGCTTTCTAGCTGAAATAGGTAAACTCATATGCTAAGTAGAGTTATTTGTGAGTTAATGTCTGCATATATGACTGGCTTTCATTCTCTTTACTAATGCATTTGTATTTTATACATGCATAGGAATGAGAGAGTTCCTGGTCACAATGTCCACAGGTGCGTCGAAGCCGTTTCAGTTTGGGGATATCCATTCTCTCCAAGCAGGGTTTGGAAGAATGCATCTTCCAGTATTTATGTTGTTTACTTCCTCTAAATACGTCACTTACGTCATTGCGTTACATCATCGCGTCAAAGGGGTTATCCAATCACATGGGAGGTTGTGGCCGCAGGGGCAGTCTCGCCGAGACGAGCATATAAACAAACACAGCATGCTCTTTACAACACTTCGAATCTACTTCCTTCCTTCTCCTCTGCGAATTTCAAATTTCAAACGATGTCTGGACAGCGGCTAAACTTTTCCCCCTGCGAAACTCCAGTTCGAAGAAGTGTTGCTGTTGTTTTCCAACAGCTGGAAGCGAGGAGGGCTGTTTTAGCTCCAGAAGAGATGGACTTCTGGAGGGGCACCACTGTGGACATGATGTCCGATGAGGAGGATGCCACAGCTGATGGGGAAGCTGGGTGGCTAGTTCGGCCCCCATCCTTCAGGAGCCGTGAACTGTCTGCCCTGTGTTCTCTTCTACAGAAGAGACTGGAGAAAGACCCCAGATACTGTGCAACCCACCACAAAAGGCTACATCATGGGCCACCCTCTGAAAGACCTGCTCCACCCTATTATGATCCTAAAGCGGCCAAAAAACATTTGATTTTGAATCAATGATTTGATTTGATTTGTTTTAATGTGTGCAAAGCGTGTGTGTGTGTAATGTTTGTTTTTTATTTTTTTTAATAAAGCTCTTCATTCAATATGTTCCTTTCTATGTCTCTTATTCTCAATGAACTGCTATTGTGATGTGTAGTTCTCACTAAATAATAATAGCAATAATAATAATAATTAGTATTGTAATTCTATAATTAGTATTCTAATTATATTAGTAAAATTAATATTTATATTATTGATATTTATATTATTATTAATATTTATATTATTAGTATAATTAAAATGGGAGGGGCAAATGACCCTATGTCCCAAAGGTGACCAATGAGTGAGGGATTTGCTGTCCAATAACAGGTGATTTTATTTCTGAGCTGTCTGTGGTTTCATCCAATGGTTGTTAGTTTCACTCAGGCAGGCCAGACGATCGCAAGATTGAAATGCTAATTAGAGCAATTCACACCTAGCGGGGGGTGCGCGCACCCGCGCTCCCTGCGCCCCCCGCCAGTACGTTGCTGGACGTAATCGACACAGGCGAAGTTCGCAGTGAACTGCTGGTAACTGATTTGCAGGGATTGCCAGGCATTATTGTGCCGACTATCTCGGTTTTCATGCAGTGTATAGTCTCTAAAAGTAGAACAGGAGCCAGAGCCTTCAGTTACCAAGCTCCTCTCCTGTGGAACCAGCTTCCAGTTGTGGTTCGGGAGGCAGACACCCTCACCACATTCAACAGTAGGCTTAAGACATTCCTCTTTGATAAAGCTTATAGTTAGGGCTGGATCAGGTGAGTCCTGAACCATCCCTTAGTTATGCTGCTATAGGCCTAGACTACCGGGGGATTTCCCATGGTGCACTTAGCTCCTCCCTTCCTCTCTCTTTCTGCACTCATTCATGTCCCATTAATGCATGTTACTAACTTTACTTCTTCCCCGGAGTTCTTGTGCTTTCTCATCTCGCAGGTTCTTATCGATCCTGGTGGAGCCTCTTGCCATGGTCCTGCTAGATTGCCATTGCCAATACTGTTGTTGCTGTGCACCTGTCTGTCTGTCTCTCGCTCTCTCTCTCTCACCCCAACTGGTCGAGACAGACGACCACCCACCTAGAGCCGGAGGATCTGTCCTAGGTTTCTGCCTTTTAACAGGCAGTTTTTCCTTGCCCTTGTCGCCAAGTGCTTGCTCATGGTGGTACTGTTGGGTCTCTGTAAATAATGTTATAAAGAGTTCGGTCTAGACCTGCTCTATTTGAAAAGTGTCCTGAGATAACTTCTGTTATGAATTGGCGCTATACAAATAAAATTGAATTGAATTGAATTGAATTATTCATCCCTCTCGCTCTCTTTTCCCCTAACCTCGTCCCTCATTTTCTTTATCAATCAATCATCCTTCCTTCCCCTTCTTTCTTTTTTCTCTGTTCACTAGTCTCATGCCTAAATTGATCAACCCTTCTTCCATCCATCTCCTTCATTTATCCATCTCTCCTTAACACTTGCCTCCTCTCAACATTTCTTCCCTCCCCTTCTCCACCTGTCTTTGCCTCCATCCCTCCCCTCCTGTTCGCTGACTTTCAGAGAACAGAAGCTGGCTTAGAGGGGGGAGAGGTGAAAAATCAATAAAGCATGATTTATTGATCACTAAAAATTATGGCGCTCATTAGCCCCCCAAAGGGACCTCAGCGTTAAGCAGATGACAAAATGTCACCTGTCCTTGCCCCAACACACCCAGCCACCCCTCCCAACAAACATCCCTGGTCACCTAAAAAGCACCCGTCTATCATTTGCTTTCTTCCCCCAGCAGATGATCTGATTTCTGGGATTCAGGACAAAAAATGCAGACCTGACAGTTAGATGGCAGTAAGATATCTAAAGCATTTCTTTCACAGTTTTTGTTAGCTTTGTTGTTTCCCTTAGATTTAAAAACTTACCAGATGAGTTCAAGATCTGGGAAGTAAATGGATGGTAAACAAACCTGTACTTGTCTAGTACCTTTCTAGTCTTCCGACCACTCCAAGCGCTTTTACACTACAGCCCACGTTCACCCTCTCACACACATTCACACAGTCATGGCAAAGTCCATCAAATGGAAACTAACTCATTTATGCACCTTCACACACAATTACACAGCATCAGGAGCAATTAGGGGTTCAGTATCTTGCACAAGGATATTTCAACATGCAGCGAGAGAAGCTGGGGATTGAGCCAACAACCTTTCGAGTAGTGGACAATCAACTCTACCTCTGAGCCACAGCTGGAAGTGACCTGGTCACTGAGAAAGAAATAGATGAAAAATAGACCTCACTTAGAAAGAGTGAAAAGTCCAGCAATCCTAGAGGACTCACAATTGATGTTCCTCCCATTGAAAAGCCAACTGAGGAAGTTTGGTGTCTTTCTGTTGCAAAACATGTTTTTACAAGAAAGATGCCTTAAGGTAAGCACAGAATAATCTGAAAATGTCCAAGAGGAAATGGTTGCAGTTGTAGCAGTAATGGATGTCAGGGCTGTGGATAGATAGATGGATGGATTTTAATTTGTGCTGTAAAGCAGTACATTTGATTTCACACCAAATCTGACTCAAAGGCATTCAACATAATGTTGTGGCGAGGATAAAGTGAAAATAAACCTAATAATTTGACCAACAACCAAATTAGGGCAAGGAACCGACAACGCCACCCTGGGAATTTCACCCAGAGAATTAATTTGGAAAGCACACAGGTAAGTTTACTCAGTAAGGCATGAGACGTGGTTCAGGTATTCATAGAAAAATATACAATTTTATTGTTAGTTAAAAGTATTTCAATTTCATTCATACAAAAGCAAATCTAAACAGGGAAATCAAACAAAAAGGAGGGGACTGGAGCTGAGTGTATGGACAGGGGCTTAGTGCGAGGGGGGGGACTCAAAAACACCCGACATATGTGACACACACTCAGTGAAGTGAAACCCGCTTCCCCGGACACAGCAGACAGAAGGGGATGCCACCACCCGGGCACCAGCGCTGCCACCACCAGTCTCCAGCAACTAAAAAGAGAAATAAACAAATTAATGGGCCAATCACAAAACAAAACGGCAAATAATCTTAACCAATATCAATAACTGCCCACTTTAAGAAATGAAAAATAAGACAACATAACAAATTTAAATAAGTAATCAATCCAAAATAACAAAATTACTCAAATAACCCAACACTCATTCACACACGCACACATGGAGGCCAGGCCCAGTTAAAACACACAGGCTTGAGTCTGACAGAGCTGCTCTGGGGCACGGCATGGGCCACAGACGCCAGGCCGCGGCGAGTGCCAGGTGAAGCCAAACAGAGTGGAGCAAGAGCAGCCAAGCGGCGTGGAGATCGTCTCAGACCAGCAGCGTCAAGACTAGGCAAAGCAAAGCAGCAGCGACCCCAATCAGTTGATCGCATGTTACACCTAATGATAGAATACATACCATTAGCGTCACTACGTTTAACCGTAAATACTGCGGTCGATTACTATACTAACACACATACCTGTTTAGGGACACCCACCCATTCGCACCGGAGGAGGGAGGGAGAGAGAAGACCGGCCACTGCTGGCATTTACCTGTGACCACACTAACGTTAGCCCTCAGACAGCATCAGCTACAATGGCAAGAAAGGGAGGACACTTACCACGCACAAACTATGCCGCACATACAGGACACACGGAGCAGCTGCCCTACAAACAAACACAAATGCCGTGAGCACACAGAAAGGACCAAGCAACCAGTGTGGTAAAACAGCAGGCAGCCATACCTGTCAGGTCAACAACCTATGACCCAGAAGTGACGCACCAGTGACGACAGAGGCGCAAAAGGAATAGGGTGGTGGCTTTTATACTAGCCCACCTCATAACAGCCACCTGTGGCGCTAAATACACAACAGCAGCACTGAATGACAGATAGCACATGTATACTGCTACAATAATGACTAAAATAACAAAGCAATGCTTGTGGTCCCTAAAGGCTGCAATGTTCTTAACACCCCAGAAAGGTCTCAGACAATCTTACGACCAGGCCACACTGCCTACCTGAGCAGCATGTGTGCGTGTTTTTGTGTAAATGTTGACCTGGTGGTGGTGGTAAAGAATAAGTTAAGGGGTCACTAAAAGCGCTAGTGTTTATCCTCTAAGGACTGTGAATATTCACTGCAATTGTCATGGAACTGAAGCTTTTATTTTCCAGACATCTTGTCATAGACCAAAGAGTTGATCAACTGGAAATTGGGACCTGACACCTGGGCAGTGGTCCCAGCAGGAAAGATCATGGCAAAATTTATAAAAAGTAATAATTTTTGGGGAGCATGAATATATTTCATCAAAATCATTGTGGAGACAATCTTCTTGGCTGTGGCCAACTTTGCTTGATACAATTATACAAATATCTAAAAAGTCTATGTGCTGATAATTTCTCCTTGACACTTGATACTACTTGACTTTGAAGCCAAAAGCTTACTGCTAGACAGAGGACCATTGGCAACAAACAGAGCACCATAAACCATTGTCCACATATACACAAACCAATGTGTGGAAGTGTATGTGTTTACAGGGTAGTATTTCATTGAAAAGGAAAGACAGCAGATGAAGGATCTGTGAACGGGGGTTGGATGTGTTTTTAATTATTTCAAGACACTGCAGTAAAACTTTGCTTCAACAAACCAGAGGATCAGCAGTACCCACCTCCGAATAACTGGACTCATCTTTATGCCTCAATATTAGTGCTCAGTTAAACACGTTATTAACGGCGTTAACGCAAACCCATTTTAACGGCGTCAATTTTTTTTCTTTTTGGCCTAGCACACTTTGTAGTTTTTTTCACATACTGTTGCAACAACTAGTAACGTTAGAAAAACTACAACACCACACCAGATCTAGCTAGACCGGAAACAAAACAACAGGCACGCCGCACACACTTGTTTAAGAGTAGTAGACGTTACGTTTTGAGTGGATGAAATGCCAGATGCCAATAATATTCTGAATGGAAAGTTTACTTTTAAAAAGTTGCCAAATGTTCCATTGACAAGACCAAAGTGATCTGTGTGTTTTGTCGTTGTGAACTGAGCTATCATCGCAGAACGTCCAGTCTGAAATACCACTTGATGGCCAAGCACACAGCTGATGCGAATTCTCCACCCTCTTGTCAAAGCCAGGCAACAATGGATGATTTTTCAATAAAAACAACATTTGCACAAAGCAAGCCGATCCACTTTTCCATGCTGATAACAGCATTAAAATGAGAAAAAATAATGGGACAAAAAGAAATCAAGGGACATTTAGAATAGATGAAAATGTGCGATTAATTGCGATTAATTGCAAGTTAACTATGACATTGATGCGATTAATCGCGATTAAATATTTTAATCGTTTGACAGCACTACTCAATATGTATCCACAATTGGCAGTGGGGCTTTTTTCTGCTGCAGAATGGGAAAATGATGTGATGTTTTCTCATTGATACTATAAACAAACATTACAGCAAAGTCCTTAGCCTTCATTGTGGGACGGCTGTCGCTTGGGAGGTAGAGGGGGTGTCCACTGATCAAAAGGTGGCCGGTTCGATCCTCAGTGTATGAATGTGACATGTAGTGTGAAGTGCTCTGAGTTGTTGGAAGCCTAGAAAGGTGCAGTCCATTTACCATTTGTTTATTTCGTCATATTTCATGCTGGGAAAACAAACTGTAAGACTATAAAAATTGGTAAAAAGGGTCAACTGATTTTCATCACGCTAGGCTCAAACTATACAATATGTTTGCACTTCAAGATGATCACTGTGTTGGATTAATGGTGTTAACAGAGTTGTAAATTATTGATACGTAGGTGATTAGAAAGATGCATTAATCAATTTCACGTTTGTTTGATGACTTTTGCAGATGGAGTTTTCCTTTGCATTCGAGCCAAGCTTTATGCTGTGACTTTGATAGTTGTCCTTCATCATGGGATTTGATGAGCTTGTATTGTGTTTGTGCATTTCAGTACACACACCTTAAGCAGTACAGTTTCCACCCCACTGCTTGCTGGACAATCCCTCATGTCTGACTGTGTGTGTGTGTCATTGGGAGGAAGGGAGGGGCTCCGGCAGGGCCCCAGGAGGGGGTGACTGGACGCTTCATCACCCGATGGCCAACCTCTCACAATGATGCATGAAGCCCGGCAGGACGTGGTGCATGGGCCTCTGAGGCCAGAAAATGCCACAGATAAACACACAGACACACACCTAAGGCATAATGGGACCTTCATCCAGTGTCACAAACCATAGTATTGGGGCTTGGCCTGTGGGCAGGAGTGCTGTTTAACAAAGGAGGAAGACACATGTTGAACACGAACATGATAATCAACAAACATTCAGATGAATATGAAATAAAAAAAAATATTATTTTCTACATCTGCTATGGCTTTGTATCATATACGGAGTTTAGTTCTGCAATTAGACACATTAATGCTTCTCCAACAATGCCTGACAAACAGTACTGACTCATTTATTATGTAAAAATTTGAAGTCCACAGTATATTATAAAGTCATTGCTCTAAACCAGGGGTGGGGAACGTCCGGCCATCGGGCCGCATACGGTCCGCAAGACCATTTCCAATGGCCCGCAATGCAATACAATTTTTATATTTTATATCTTCATTTATGCATATATGAATAAATAAAAAATCAGGGGAAAAAATCGCCAGCCATTAGTTTTCTGAGAAAAAACAGACGTTGTCTGAGTCAACGTCAGGGTCAGTGAATACAGCATGCGATGTACGTGTCATTGCATTGGGCCGGAGTGATTGACACATGACAAGTGACGCTTCATGGCAACTGTCAAGACAAGGAAGGTGGATGTAGAATGCCGTGTATTCCAGGAAAAATGGACAAATGACTTTTTCTTTGTTGAAGTGAAAGGCAAGCTTTTGTGCCTAGTTTGTGGCGAGGCGCTGGCGGTGATGAAAAAGGCAAATGTCGAGCGCCATTACAGCTCGAAACATGCTAAACTCGACGAGTTGAGAGGACAAATGCGTTTGGATAAAATTAACGCTCTTTGGATGCTCAACAAGCAGCTTTCACGCGACCACAGACTGACAGAGAGAATATTACGCGTGCAAGTTTTGTGGTGAGTGAATTAATAGCCATGAAGCTGAAACCTCATGCTGAAGGAGAGTTCATGAAGGAGTGCCTCGTAGCCGCCGCGGAGCTGCTTGCGCCCGACAAAGTGAAATTATTTCAAAGTGTTTCAGACAGGATTACTGATATGGTGCAAGATATTGAAAAAACACTGAAGAACACTGCAAGAGACTTTGAGTATTTTTCTATGGCTTGTGATGAGACAACAGACATCACAAACACAGCGCAGCTTGCCATTTTTGTGCGTGGGATTACAACCAGGTTTGAAACGAAGCAGGAGTTGCTGTCTTTGCAAGCCATGCATGGCACTACTAAAGGTGAGGATTTGTTCAATCAAGTTATTGTGGCCATGAACAAATTTGAACTGCCATTTGAGAAGTTGAGCGGCATCGCCACTGACGGAGCTCCTGCAATGGTTGGCACGCTAAAAGGATTGACCGCATTAGTCAAAAAAGAAATGAGCCATCTGAGTCTGGATCCAAGTGATTTAGTTGTATGCTACTGTATCATACGTCAAGAGAGTTTGTGTGCACATCCCCTGAAGCTTACCAATGTGATGAAAACAGTTGTGTCCACCATAAACTTAATTAAAAGCAGGGGGCTGAACAACCGCCAGTTCAAGGAGCTACTCAGCGAGTTTGAGTCAGAGTACGGTAATCTGGTTTATCACTGTGAAGTGCGATGGCTGAGTCGTGCAAATATGCTTGCGCGGTTTTATACACTGCGGGAAGAAGTCAGACGCTTCACGGAGATGAAGGGGAAACCTGTCATGGAGCTCAGTGATGGCAAGTTTCTCTTTGATCTGGCCTTTATGGTGGACATCAGCAAGCACCTGTCAGAGCTAAACATCAAGCTACAAGGTCCCAAACAGCTCATCAGCTCTCTGCTTTCAAATGTGAAATCATCTGAAGTGAAGTTAAGGCTGTGGCAAGGACAACTGGAAATGGGAAACACTGTGCACTTTCCCACCCTACAAGAACAAAAGCCTGATGTTACGACTGAATATGCTGGTGAGTGTGCAAAACTCATCCAGGCATTTGATGAGAGGTTTCATGATGTGGAAAAT
The DNA here is from genome assembly GCF_905237075.1 of Dicentrarchus labrax. Taxonomy (NCBI): domain Eukaryota; kingdom Metazoa; phylum Chordata; class Actinopteri; family Moronidae; genus Dicentrarchus; species Dicentrarchus labrax. The sequence goes on along the minus strand of NW_026136703.1, from coordinate 660,789 downwards.
ATACAAAAGGAACTTGACATGTTTGCGATGCCATTTAATGTGCAACCATCTGATGTGCCAATGGAAATAATTGAGCTGCAAAACAACAATGAGCTCAAAGCCAAGTACAACAACCTCTCTCTGCTGGACTTTTACAAACTGTATGTTCGTGCTGAGCATTTTCCCATCCTGAGGAGACGTGCCCTGAAGTTTGCATCTCTGTTTGGGACAACGTATAGCTGTGAACAGTTCTTTTCAAAACTGACTCTTGCTAAGACTCGCTTCCGCTCAAGACTGACAGACTCAAACTTGGAAAACCAGCTTTGAGTAGCATCATCATCACTGTCAGCTGACATCAGACGCCTCGCTAAAGAAAAACAGTTCCAGCCATCGCATTAGGTGAGTCTAGAAATGCAGCAATCATGAGGCTTAGTAACACAGTGGTCATAGACTTTTTTCGTCTTTTTTTTTCATCCCTAGTTATGTGTTCATAATAGTATGGCCCTCGGAGGACTTTATAATGACTGAAATGGCCCTTGATATGAAAAAGGTTCCCCACCCCTGCTCTAAACAAAACCTCCAGTGAGCACATTCAAGTTCCCTAGAGAGTGAACCCTTTCTAGTTTGGACACTACAATAAATTTTTTCTTGTGTCACCACAAGATCAAAATGTAGGTAAGGGAGGGAAGGGAACATAAGGTAGTTCCGATTCTAACTAATTCATGAAATTTACTTTCAGGGCCCCAGGAGGATGAACTGGAGGCAGCAACATGCATCTGCTACACGTCATGGAAAAAGTTCTGGTTAGCCATTCCCTAGCAAAACAAGTGGCAGAGAGCATGCAGTAGCTTACACTCCGCTTACAGTCCTCTAAACATTTTGTAATGGCATTCTTGGTGAGTGCTCCATCTGCCCACCATTCACTGTTGCTCTTCAAATAAACTCTGGAAATGAGGAATTCCATTCCACTTTTGTTGATTTGCCAAACTGTAAAAAGAATAAGGGAGAACTACTCTCATTTATGTGAGCTCTGGAGATGCTTAGTCATAATTATATCATATCTTAATTGTGTGAGTGTGTATGTGAGTTTGTACGCTGTGTTGCACATGCAGCAGGAATGTTACAAGCCAAAGGGAAGTGGTTTAATCCGTTTGAAATCCAGAGGCCAGCAGTGATGAAAGCTTTATTAGTTAATTTTCGTTTATTAAAGTTAATAACCAACACTGCCAGGGATATACATCCTCTAAGGCATGTTGATGTTATTCATAACCTCCCACACTTTAACAAAAATAATACAAGCCTTTTTTTCTCCACTCAAAGAGCTTCTTGAAAAAATCATTAGGGTCTGAAAAAAGATACATTTTCATCTACAAAAACTGAGAGTATCACATTGCTGGGAGGTGTGAGGTAGACAGAGTGGAAAGAGAGAAACTGATTTGGCCAAGTGGTCAACAGACGGAGTGCTGAAGGCCTTGATGTTCCCCCCACATGGTGTTAAACACTGTCTCTGGACCGCCAGACGCTTGGTCACTTTAACTGCCTCCAACTGAAAAAACACACAAATGAATGATTCAGTCGGAATAAAAAGCTGCCACTCTGAGATGGGCTATTGTCCTGTTGTGTTTAACTTAATTCACTTAGAAAACATGAAAAGTACGCTTTGAAAACATGACAATGGTATGTGTAACTTTTGCTAATTGCTGCTCCGGATGGGTTCTGAGATTGAAGTGCATTGAATCACCATCATCAACGCAACATATCTAAAACTATTTGTGGCTGATGCAGAGACTCTTATTCCCACTGAGAGCATCTTGCCTGCCTGACTTTGTTGATCTAAAACTAGAAACATTTGACCATATTACACCAACTTTAGCCTCCTTTCATTGACATATCCATGTGAGATCAGATTTCTGATGTCTTACAGAATTGTAAATGGGCACTCTCCTTCATATATGTCGGATCTCCATTCTGTGCTCTCTGCTCTCAGAATACAGGGCTCCTGTCTGCCCCCAAAATCAAATTCTCGGTGCCTCATTCCATATGCTTTGGATCTGGATCTTGGTCCTCCAGGAGATTCCACCACTCTCTCTCCCCTGTGTGCATGGTGTCCTTGTTTCTCTATGGGTTAGGGTTAGTTAGCGCTGCTTTTTTTACCTAATACTGCTCTACTGAATGAGGAGCAACACCAGCAGAGCCTTCGTCCTTATATTCATTTTGCCATTAAAAGAAGCTAGCAACTTTAGGTAGGTGAACTGCAAAACCCTGAAGTTGTGTCACCAATGTTGGAGCCACACCTATTTCATGAAGACTAACAATGTACATTTCACAAAAGCTTGTGTGGCACCTTGACTATTGGAATGGAAAAGCCAGTCGGTTGGTTGCTCAGTCCACCACTTTGGTCCAGACTGGTCCAAACTGACATATGTCAGCAACCATTTGATGAATTGCCATTACATTTCCAAAGAGCATTAATATTATAAGTTAAAGGTTAAGTTTATTGATATTATTTATTTTCCTTGTTGTCATGAAATCCCTTGAAAGGCCACATACACCGTCCTACTGACGTAAATACAGTAGAGCAAGACGAATATGGATTAATCCGCCACTGAAAATAGTTTTCAACAATTCACTCATGTTTAACTCGAAAAAATATGTTTGCTATAACTTACTGTTGTAAAGTAGATTTATGTCTTCAGGAAACAATGGGTTTGGAGCTGAGAAAGGGTAGTGAAGTCAGAAAGCAAATAGACACATTGTTGCTTTGGGTCTTTTCATGGGATATGTAGTAACATTAGGTTATCCTTTAAGACTGATTTCTTAACTTAATGAATCCATAAATGGACTAAAAAAATGGACTAAAAAATTAGCTTTCCATCGCCCACATTCTTGTAAGGCAGTAACCTGTCTTGAGCCCAGAGAAATTAAACTGGAAAAGAAAAGAACAAGCAAGAGACTGCAGGCAGGTGGAAGAGAAAGGCTGTGATGTAGTTTGTGTATGCCGGTCCGACGCAGCTACCAAAGTGTGTACACACATATTAGCATAAAACAGCTTTGCATATGATCTGAGCACTTTCCAAGACGCTCAAGACGACAGAGAGAGAGGGAGTTGAGAGGGAAGAAAATAAAGCTCTTGCTATTTTGCAAGCCTGAGACGATCACATGCTGTCAACAGCACCTCACATAACAACCACCCACCACCAACCGCTACCCCCCTACAAACACCCACCCACCCTGCCCTAGATCAGCTTTATAATCCTCCTCAGCACACACTTATACTCACATGGATACTTCAGGTGCTCTCATCTTTCTGGACTCTCAGTCTAGGGCTGTTTTTTCTGTTTTGATCCAAGCAGGAAACAGCATACAATATTTTGGACAAGTGTGCTTCCAACTTTGGGTCACCAGTTTGTGTTTGTCCCTCTCCGGTTTCAACATGACATTGCCCCCAGGGACAAAGCTGGCTCCATAAAGAAATGTTTTGCCCAGTCTGGTGTGAAAGAACATTATTGGCCTGCACACAGTCCTGATCTCAACCCCTTTTAACACGTTTGGAATTAACTGGTATGCTGAGAACCAGGACTTATCAGCCAACATCAGTGTTGGATCTCACTAATCTTCTAATGCAACCAATTCAATTAAATTCAATTCAGTTTTATTTGTATAGCGCCAATTCATAACGGGGGTTATCTCAGGGGATGGGCATGCAGCAGAGGGCTGCAGGTCGGATTTGAGCCTGGGCCGCTCACCAGCTCTACCAACTGAGCTAACCAGGCGCCCAGCTTCTACAAGCTTTCCCAAACACTATAAAGTAACAATATTATGCAGTGACAGCAAAATACTACAAAATAGTGTTAATTCAACACAGTTACAATATTATATAGGTCCACACTACACTGTTAAAAGAACTGCAGGTGGTCAATTTGTCAACTCTAATACAAATTGATTTCGTATCTCCTGATGGGCTCTATGCACATTTATATGTTAAGTGTGTATTATATGTATATATGTTGTAGAATATAAATAAAATCACAACACAATTTATACCAGTAAAAACAACAAAAAACACATCCCCCGGATGGTACAGTATTGAGCCCCAATAGCCACGAGATAAAAGGCAAAAGTTTGTCTTCAGCATCATCTGGGGTTATTTTGACCCTCCGACTGCAGGTAGAAAGAGATAGAGAAGCAGGAGCAATGAGGCAATGTCTTTATCCCAGTCTGAAAGGGTATTAAGGAGACCCACAAAGTAACTAGACTAACCCCCTGACAGTTGAATGCCTCCACCAACTAGTCAAGTTGCAGTTTTTGTTCATGTCTGTCCAGGCTCATATAATGTACTAAATGCATTGCATTGTTACAAAATGTTGATGGCTGCCCCTAAAATTTTACCCGATCATTAATATCAAAGGGCTACTAATGATTTTCACTAATGAAGCACCTTACCTTTGACTTCCTCTCCTCATTTTTCCAAGGACATCTATTTAAAGTACTGTTCTAAGAGTAGCTTAACTCCTGTAAGGAATAAGGCGAATACGGCGAATAAGGCGGGTAGGTGTGTGTAGTAGGTGTGGGAGAAAAGAAAAAAATACAGAGAGAAAAGTCATGGTGAACACAGAGGAAAAAGTTAGCAGTAAGTCAGTAATGTCAGTCTGGCAGTAACTGTATATTATAGTGTATAAATTAATAAACACTGTAGCTTCCTAACCCCAAGGAAAGTCCCGCAAATGTCTACCCTGTGGTTCAGACTGTGGTCTGGAAGCCGAGCTGGAAAATAAGGACTGTTTTTTTGGCCGCTATGCCATTATCTGGCCAACTGTAAGATATGGTCATCAATTCTTGAGTTATTGCCTAAAACATGTTTTTGATGAGGTCTCAGTGACCTTGATCTCCAAATTCTAATTAGTTAATTGTTGAGTCCAAGTAGATGTTTGTGCGGAATATAAAAATAGGACAGCTTATCACTAGAGTAACTGCTACCTACTGCTAACTGTAGCTGCTGTTAGCAAGTTAGTTCAGTTAGCTGTGCAGCTATCAGTCCTGTTAGCTGACTTTCTGCCCCTACTCGGAGCTCTGAGCACCAGGGAATGTTGGTTTTCACAGCACTAGCACAAGAGCTTTAGGGCTTATCAGCCTTTTATTGAACACAGCTGAACCTGAGACTGACAGAGGCCAGTTTGACCCAGCAAGAAAACCACTGAATGCATGGTTAATGGATAAATAAATATATTTCAATACATAACATACATAGCATTTTGATTGGATTGCATTGTCTGTGGATTATTTAGCTAGGGGGGTTTTAGGTTTGTAAACAGAGTACCCTAACTTCTTATTGCAAAATCCCATCTCCTGGTGGGTAGAGTATGCACCCCTAAATGCCCACATAACGCTTAATTTTTTTGCATGCATTGCACGTAGACCTACCCTAATCTACCTCTGATTTGCAAGTGTTCGTTGGTTTGGTTGATCCTACAAAATGTTGAACACTGGACCTTTAAATAAATATTTAAATTAATCAAATATCATGAAAGCCTCTTTTGAATCCTTTAACTTTAATCGGAAAAAATATAGGAGATAGATTTCATGGTTTCTGATCAATTTTAAGGGCTTTTGGCCACATAAAAAGTCAGCAGGGACTGTTCTTTTTTGGGAGTTTTCTGGCTATGGTTAGTGAATCAGTGTGGATTTTCTCTTGATATCAGTAGTGACATGGCTGTTCTGTGTCTGTCTGCTAGCTTCACTGTCACTCCTGACAGACATGCACTAACACAAACAATGCTTGCTGTGTGTGTTTCAGTGCGTGTGTTCAGAGACTTGCAGAAGCTCTTAGCTCATTAATGTAAACACGCTGCTAAGCACAGGTTCTGCTGAGCTGCACCACTGACTCCCACAATCTACTGGGAGACAGACCAACATGTCTGCCTTTTTCATAGCTCATTATACTTCACTGTCTCTCTGTCTGTCTAGGTCTCTTGCCCATGATTTGCCCCTCAGGCTTTACCTTCCCTCTGGCTTTACCTCCTCCATCATCACTTTTGCCCCCTTCCCTTTTTTCCCATCTTGTGTTCTTGCCCTCTTTGTATGCTTTCCTTCCTTTCTCTGTCTTCTTTTTTCATGCTCCAACATCTGCAAACACTTTTTGAACTCCACACAAGTGGTCCTTCTGAAGTTTACACTGCAACACTAAATAATAACTGCCATATGCCATTAACTCTTTACAACCATATAACTTTCATCTAGAGTGGTTTTAAGGTAACCGGCCTTTGGTTGAAAGGATTTAATTGTGAGCCCTATAGCTCATGAGTATGTGGTGTATTGATAATTTCTCATGTCTTGTAATGTCCACAGGGCAAATGGAAAGATTGAATGCTGGTGTTGCAGATGCCACTATCATAAGATATGGAAATATTAATAAAATGGAGAAGGGCCAAATTCTGTCCCCAGACCAGCCAGTAGACAATCTTTCTGTTCTCCAGGCAATGTGCAACTGTTAGAGCACAAATTTATTTTGAAAGAACGTATTGGCTAGCAGGCACAGTAGCTGGGCTATTATCAGTTGTGGAGAAACCTAATGTTTAATGGATACTCAAGCACGACAGTTCATTCTTTACATAGGAATCATTGTTGTAAAGAAAACTCTGAAACTTGCCCAGCACCAGACAGCAGACAGACACAGATAGAGACTAACTGGTGAACACTTAGCAGCTAAAGAGAAAAGAGCTAAAAGGGGGTGAACATTGGATGTTGGGCACACGGGTAATCAGAAAACACAACTGAATTCTAATGTTTCTTTGAGTCTGCAGGATGAAGCAACATAACATATTATCCATTATCATAAACCCTGCAGTGATAATATCATGTTTACAGCTTGCTCCAGTGAAGATAAAGTCAATTATAGCTGCTGACTCCTTGGGACTTAAAGACTCTTGCTAAATGTTCTGACTTTCAGCCATGTAAGTGAGTCCCTACTGGAATACTACAGGTGGTCATTGTTGAATTAGCAGTGTCTGTCATGATCTTAAATGGAGGGGTCAGTTATTGAAAGAGAGCTGATAGTTGAGTCTCATTCTCAGGTCATCAAATACTGACACGTTGCCAAAGCGTCTGTATTTGATGACCTGTTGGGGTTTTTTTGGGCTGATCCAGAGCCACTTGATTTGTTTCCCATTTGACTGACAAAAATACTGAACACCACTTGTATTTGATGACCTGGGAATTATTCTATTATATCTATTATTATTGTCCATTGTCCCCCATCGTTGTGTCTTTAGTTGAGTCATCGTCGTCTTCATGTTCATCATCATCATCATTATCAGTCATTTCTATTCGTATGCTACTGTTGTTGCTGTGCACCCTTGTCTCTGTCTCTGTCCTTCTCTCTTTATTGAATTGAATTGAATGAGAACGAGCTGTGAAGTGTGTAGGAGAAGCTATGGGTGGCTGTGGTGCAGAGGCAGAGCGGGTCGTCCCCTAATTGGAAAGTTGTTGGTTCGACATGCCACATGTCGAAGGATTCTTGAGCAAGATGCTGATGATGCTCTGCATCAGTGTGTGAATGTATATGAATGAGTTAGTTTCTGTTCGATGGGCTTTGCCATCACTGTGTGAATGTGTGTGAAAGGGTGAATGTGGCACGTAGTGTAAAAGCACTTTGAGTGGTCGGAAGACTAGAAAGGTGCTATACAAGTACAGGTCCATTTACCATTTAGCATGGTGGCTGTGAAATTTGCGAAAAAAGAGAAATGGCCCAAGTTTGGTTTGTCCGTTCTGGGCGACTGTAGAAACATGGTGGACTCCATGGAAGACGACCTGCAGCAGATATAAACAGCTTATTCTAAGGTAACAAAAACATAACAATTCCTATATTCAGGTAATTATACACTAATCATACCTTTGAAGATTATATTCCATTTCTGACAATAGATACTCGTAAATGTTACACACTGGACCTTTAACCCTTTAAGCGCCAAAGTCACAAAATTGTGACAGGAGGCGGTACTGAATCAAACAGCTGTTTTCTCCCAACAGAGTGTTATATCTCGTTCATACTCCCCTCCACTAGTTGGCCCGTACTTAGACCTTAGCTCAGAAATACGTCATGAAAATGTTCGAGGAAGTCCCATCCAAACTGTTGGGTGAGAAACCGGAAATAGTGTGCCACGGCGCTATTTATGCTGAAGCGGTATTGCTGGATTTAGGAGTTATTGAGACGAAATAAACGAAAATGACAAGCAAAAAGTTGACGCTTAGGGAAGTGATGGGTCTCCTATCCTGATTCTAAAAAAACATAAATCATAAAAAACGCCTACTGTTTACATTTTGTGGTGTAGTAATAGTTCTAGTTTACGACTGTTGGCTTACAATTCACTTTTTCCCTGTTCATTTGATATGTGGACAACATAACAAATGGATGGATGGGGGTGAATCTGATGAAATAAATTCAACTCTCTTTCAAAATATCAGGTATTTTATGGAAATTACATAATCCAATATGGCCGCCGCCATATGATGTCATAATATGCAAATTAGATGGAACAATTTACTCCCTAGATAAACTTTAGGTCATTCTCAATATTTATCTCATTTACACTTTGTCTCTATCTCAAACAACTTTCAAGCCAGAGCCTTCTGAAATTTAGATGTCAAAATCTACTATTTTTAAAAATAAAACCCGGTGCCTCAAGGGTTAATATTCACCTAGCACTCAGGTCACTACCACACAATACTACCAGAATTTGTATAATTTGTGTTGTGAGTTTCAGCTGATTTCGAACAGAAGCTACAGTGTTTACACTGGAGATTCAACATGCCGGACGGTGCAGGGAAAGTAGTGCAACTCAGATTATGAAAGGTTATGCAACAATTTACATTCTGCTATCATGTTCAGGTATCTTTACAAGTTATAAAGTGTGGTCGAGGTCGCCACCAGTTTTTAGCAGATTTTATGTAATTGGTAACACTAATCTAATGAGCACTTACTGATTTAGTCTTTCATGTGTTTCTCTGTTTCCCTCTCTTTTTCCCTCTCTTCCTGTGCACTTGTTTAGTGTTTGTTTGACTGTCCCTCCCATCCTCTTAGTCCCCACGGCATGCTAATCAGGTATTTTTGTCACAAAGTACAAATGTGTGCATGCGTGTGTGTGTTGGGCCAGGTTGACTGACAGACGGCCTCTGTAATAACAGGTGTTGCCGTGGCAATGTGGAACAGCTTGCCTTCCCTTACCCAACTTTAGCTTTGCTCTCTGGAGGCCAACATTAAGACAGCAGCCACACACACACACACACACACACACGCACACACACACACTAATTATCCCAATGTCATTATTACACTCAGTTAGGCCTGGCCCTGGTCTGTCTTAGAAACACTAATAATGTTCTCTATTATCTATACACTGTGAGGAAAGCCAGCAGAGTCACAATCAACTGGTGCAAAAGCATAAAATATTAGTTACATTTATTATTGGTCAAATCTGTGAATTAGACTCATTTTCTTAAGGTTGTACGTCTCTTATCCCTTATCTTTCCACACACACACAGACAGCATTCCCTATGTGTTACACACATCAATTAAAATTCTTGACAAAAGCTCTAAATTAACTCCCCTCCCATTTTCTCCAGCGGAGTGGAATTTCCTTTGCAGAGATAAAGCTGTGTCCATTCTAAGAATCAATAATCCGTTTATAAATATGTTATTAATAAAGAGTTAAGCCGCATATATATTTCATGGCAGAGGAAGGGAGCGTCTCCCTGAGGCCACAGGGCTTTACTCCGTATCATTCATTTATAATTAATCTGCACCACTTGGGAGTTGGTGAATTAGGAATCCCGCCACAGACTGGAGCTCTGTTCCTATCTGTTGCAGCCTGTGATCATGGGAGGTCCCTCTCTTACTGTTGGTGTTAAAAAAAAAGAAAGTAGGAGAAGGGAGGGAGAGAAATTCCAGGAGCTATCATGTTTGTCGTGCTCTGCGACGAAAGGTGTTAGAGTGGTCTAACTGTATTGGTTTAATCAACTAATGGTTATCAAAAATTATAATTATCAAAAGATAATAGAAAATGACTTTAATTAATATTAAAGTTCCTCGGGGCACAACCCTTAAATAAGGGAACGATAACCAATAATCGATTGATCAGTCTCATAAAAATTACACTAAACCATTAATTCAGAAATCAGATTAATAATTAAATTAATAATTACAACCAAAATCATTAATAATAGCTAGAGTGGGAGCTTTGGAGTTCTACATAGAAGAGGTTGGTATCACTCACTCTTGTACGAAATTAAATAAGCCAGCATATGTAAACACAAACATTTATTAACAGGATATAATAAAAGCAAACAGAGGAAAAATACACAATATACAGTCCAACTTAAAAGAACTAAAGGTGTGTGTGTGTGTGTGTGTGTGTGTGTGTGTTTATGGGGGTACAAAAGGTCCAGATGTTTCAGGATGTGAAACACGTGCTGGTGAGAGACAGAGAGACAGAAGAAGCGGGGGGATTTGAATCCCTCCCCGCGTGTATGTACTTAGACCAGTTTGTGTGTGTGTGATTTTTAGATTAACGGTGCCTTAAGGGAGTATGTGGATGCAAAGACGATGTCTGTGTGAAGCATTACCCTAACATCACCTTAGCACTGTCTCAAAGACTACAGTTATTACAGTAACCTCAGTTAATCAAATCAACATCACAATACCACAGTAACCTGAATAAAACACATCAGCAACATTAACAATAATTAAACAGTCCTTGTTTAGCCGTTAACTCTGTTAAATTGTCTGTCTATGCCCAGTACGTTACCAACAGTCCAATGGAGATGAAAAAGAGTTCGGTCGAGTGTGGTCCTGTGAGCCAGGCTGATCAGAATTGTGGTTTTGAAATCCAAACAGTCTCTGCTGTGCGATGTGACATATATCAATCTAACATCGTTTTAAAAGGTAATCAATCGATTGTATCGATACTAGGAAATAACGCATTGGATTTAAACACGTCAGACTTTATATGGATGTGTTTTTTCTTAGCACTTTTAATGATAAAGGCATTAAATGTTACTCGATTCAGTCTGCCTATCTGTGATGTCATCGCCACGTGCCAGCAGCAGCGCAAATTTAAGAAGACAACAAAACGTAGTATGGCGGATGGCAGAGGAAAAGCCGGTCCAGTGTGTGGAAACACTTTGGCTTTTGCAGAGATGGAGATGTTCTAAATAAGTTGCTCCCTGTTCGTAGGATATGTAAAGGTCAAGTAAAGTACAACGGCAACACGACAAATCTCTCCAACCACCTACTGGGATTTCACACAACACCGACTGTCCAGGCACCTCTTGCAACGTTCCCGCTGCAGCAGCAGCGCAAGGTAAAGACAGCTCTGCATAGGCCTCAGGCCTCGCCTGCATGTTTAGTCAGAGACTAGGCCAAAACCCAGCTCGGGCGAAAAACATCACGGCAACAATTGCCAAGTTTATCTGCAAAGATGTGCGACCCTACAGTGTGGCTGAGAATCCGGGGTTCTGTGAAATGATTCAAACATTGGAGCCAAGGTACAAGATACCAAGCCGACCACACTACTCAGAAAAGGTTATTCGACATAGTGAACGCACAGAGAAGTGTTCTGCGGCCAGATCATCTTGATCAGTTGATATTTTTAAAAAGCGAATCTGTGGAGTCACTGAAGAGTAGTCGGTTACACATGATATTTTGTTAAATATTAGTGCACGGCTGTTTGTTTATTAAAATGAGAGTAGTAGCAGGTTCAGCCACTGCTCATTCAACCTGTAGAGATGTTGGTTGCACTTTATTTTTGATATTAATATTGTACTTGTATAATTTCTATGTTGAAAAACAAAAGCATTAGTAGCAGGTAAACCTACTGTTGAAATGTTGATTGCACTTACTGTATTTTTATTGCAAATGTATTGAATATTGAAAATGAGAGCAGAAAAGGTTAACTTGCTGTTAATTCAACTTAAAGTGTTGGTTATACTTTATTCAAATAAAATGTGAATGCATTTGCCATTAATTGTTGTTTACTTGTTTGTTTATATCCATAATTAATTGATACCTGATTCCCTTACAAGAAACAACAGGAATCTAGGTATGTATTTCAGTCACACTGGTTGAATTTTTGGCTAAAAAGTTACTGAATCGATTTCAAGTCACTGAATCGTTTCGGATTGTATCCTTCTAAATGAACCGATATCGTCCTTGAATCGTACTGGCAACCACGAATCGTGATACGAATCGAAGTTAAAACAAATTGTTACACCCCTAATACTTAAATAGGCTTTTTTATTAATAAATTCAGTGTTTGCTTCTCATTTGTCTTTTAGCTCTTTTGTTGTTGTTGTTGTTGTTGTTGTTTAACTTTTCTAATGCAGGATGAGGCTGTTTATCAGAGAGTGAAGGCTCTATGAGTATAGCTCGTGTTCAGGTCTTCAGAGTTTAGATCTTAAATAATATCTGAACTTTATAAAAAACATTTTCATTGAGTTTTCTTCACAGAAATAAAAAAAATGTATATGGCCTACTGTGTATATTTTTTATGTATATAATTTGAGAATGTTACATACATGTATGTATATAGTTTTCTTACACCCCTTAAAAGCAAGAAGGCCCTTCGCGACCCCCTGTGAAGCTTTGATGAACCCAAGGTTGGGAAAAACTGATATACACTATGCATCAATTGTTCTTGTTTTTCTTATTCCTTAAGTTTACTATAATAATTGAATGGATTGCCATTGCCAATACTGTTGTTACTGTGCACCTGTCTGTCTGTCTGTCTCTCTCTCTCTCTCTCTTGCTCTCTCTCTCTCTCTCACCCCAACTGGTCGAGACAGACGACCACCCACCTAGAGCCGAAGTATCTGTCCTAGGTTTCTGCCTTTTAACAGGCAGTTTTTCCTTGCCCTTGTCGCCAAGTGCTTGCTCATGGTGGTACTGTTGGGTCTCTGTAAATAATGTCATAAAGAGTTTGGTCCAGACCTGCTCTATTTGAAAAGTGTCCTGAGATAACTTCTGTTATGAATTGGAGGTCCCTATTGTTTTTGCTTTGTTTCTTCTTCCCTATTATTATTATTATTATTAGGGACCTCGTAAGCGACCGCTGGAGGTCCCTATTGTTTTTGCTTCGTTTCTTCTTCCCTATTATTAGGGACCGAGCACGAACAAGTGCAAGGCCCTATTGAAACCCTTGGAATTATTAGGGACCGAGCCAGCGACCGCTGGAGGTCCCTATTGTATTTGCTATGTTTCTTCTTCCTTATTAGGGACCGAGCCAGCGACCGCTGGAGGTCCCTATTGTTTTTGCTCGATTTCTTCTTCTTACCTATTATTATTATTTTTAGCCCCCTCGACTGCATTTTTGCCCCCCTGAACATATACGAAAAGTAAATTTTATTTGGCAAAGTTGTAAGGCCTGGTGAAAATGGGGATATTCTATGCGTTGCTTTCGGGTTGGCCACTTGGTAGCGCTACTATCATAAAAAGTGCGTTTAGGCTAATAACTTCTGCATAGTTTGTCGGACATTCATAAACCTTGTATCTACGCGTTCAGTGAATAGAGCTGAATCTCCCCATATAGGCCCCGCCCACTTCCGCCTATAATTTTTTTTCCGTTAGAGCGCGAAATGTCCTTCAACTACTTTTTTGTGTTCCTCCTACACGCTTTGTCCGATTCGCACGAAATTTTTCACCTAGCACCTGGGGACCGTCCTGGCAAAAAAAGTAATTTGAACATTTTTATAATTTTAAAAAATAAGAACGCTATAAAATTCAAACTTCCTGTAGATTTTTCATCAAAAAAGGAAGTGGACCATTTCTCCACATTGCTATGTCCGATTGACATCAAACTTGGGTCCTTAGTTCCCCATGACTTCCTTAGGCATCGTGCACAATTTCAGACCATCGCCTCCAGGTGGCGCTCTTTAAAATGAAGAAGTTTATATCTCCATAACGGCACGTGTGATTGAAATGAAACTTGTTACGATGCTTGCCCATGGCTCCCTGAGGCTCGCTAAAAAATGTGTCAACAATCCGCCACTAGGTGGCACTCTGGTGGCATGGTAAATCACTGTGTGGAGACCATAATAGTTATGAATATGAAATTCACATGGCACGTGTAGAGTGGTGCCTGAAGCTCACATACCAGAAATCGTGTTTGTCATGTTTGTAGCGCTCCCTACAGGATAAAAAAACAGCAGCCCCGGCGCCACGTTTCACCGATATGTACGAAACTCGGAAGGCACGTGTAACATGCCGGGACGTACAAAAAAGCCTCTTGGACCCATACCCGAAACCCCACAGGAAGTCGGCCATTTTCATTTTCATTTTCACTTCCGGCGAACTTTTCACATTGTATTTGAACAAACTCCTCCTAGGGAATTTATCGGATCTGCTTCAAAATTTGTGAGTACAGTCAAAAAATGGTTCTGATTGAAAGTTGTGCTATTTGTGCATGTACGTTGAAGGGCGTGTCTATGGCGTGCCCTCAAAGTTGGCCATGTTGAATCAATTGTCAGACTGTGATGCCATTTCCGGCATTTTGCAATTATTTTCAGCGTTTTTTTGCGTTGTATTTGAACGAACTCCTCCTAGAGAATTTATCAGATCTGCTTCAAAATTAGTCAGTACAGTCAAAAAATGGTGCTGATTAAAAGTTGTGCTATTTGTGACTGTATGTTAAAGGGCGTGTCCGTGGCGTTCCCTCAAAGTTGGCCAGGTTGAATCGAATGTCAAACTGTGATGCTATTTCCGGCATTTAAGGGCTTCTGTTTTAACCAACTCCTCCTACAGATTTTATCAGATTGACTTCAAATTCGATCACTTCAATCTACACACATTGGTTATCAAAAGTTGTGCTATTTGTGACTGTATGTTTAACCGCGTGCCCGCTACGACGTGTCGAATTCCACCGATTGGCCATCAAACAGATCAATGAAACTTCACGTGTTTGATAACAGTCCCACCCTGAACACGTCTACATGACAATATTCAGACATAGTGATAGCGCCACATACTGGTAACAGGAAGTATCACGTTTTATACTTTCATGTTCTACTTCTCGCAGGATGATCAGATCCAGCTGAAATTTACTTATAAAATGCAAAACACATTGTTGATGATATGTGTTGACTGGTGAAGGGGCCTGTCTGTGGGGTGGTGGGAAATTTTGATGGTGAGCCACAAAACAAGAATTTGCTATAACTTGAGTGTACATTGTCCAATCGCTGCACACTTCAAATGCTTGATAACAGTCCCGCCCTGAACACGTGTACATGACAATATTCAGACACAGTGATAGCGCCACCTACTGGCAACAGGAAGTAAGCGCTCGTGGCGATTTTGAGCTGATTAACGGCAGATTTTCATGCTGTGGTCCGCACGTGTTACGACGGCACGCGACGCGGCCGCAGCACGCCCCGAATTGCGTGGAGTGCGAGGTCCCCCCCAACACTGCTTGCAGCTTTAATTATTATTATTATTATCATTATCATTATCATTATCATTATTATTATTATTATTATTACGGAGTTGTTTCTATTATAGATGTGGCAGTACTTTTTGTTCTGTTCTTTTTTCTTAATGATTTGCAACTTTTATTTTGAAATATATCAAAGACCTTGTTAATTAGAAAAAGGAAATAATGGGAAAAGTAATAAAGAAGCAGTACAATACTGAGCAAAAGTTGAGAAGAAAAAGAGAAAAAAATTGTTTGGCAGTGTTTGTCTGCCCTGTTAAACATCCTACAGTATACGACATTCTTTCATATACAAATCTGTCAAGTAGCCCAGTTAAAGTGGTGTTGGAGGCCTGATGATAATTTTTTGTCTAGTCATTCTTGTTGATTTGTTCACTCCCTTAGTGGTTTAGGAAACACATACAACAACTTAAAATATAAAGCCAGTGATGTTCACAGTAAATGGTAAATGTTCATCCAGAATTGTTTGATTTTTGTCATCTCCACACTGCATTTGCAACAGGCCATCTTTCGTCCTGGATCAGACTGACAAGCATGTTCCACAGAGGGGTAAAGTACATGCAAACACACACACACAGACACACAGAATTGGTCCAGCTTTCTATTGTCCCTGGTTAATCAGGGGTGGACTGACATTGTCCTCACTTTCCCCCAAAAACAAAAGACTTTTTGTGGATATGAGGGAACCGTATCAGTGCAGCATCTCCTCGGCAGCACCAGGGCAGCCAGGCAGGCGAGAAGAAAGGCCTGATCGCTGCAGGATGGCTGCAGGCGAGGAGAAAGACACTGCTGACAAATGCATTAATTACTTTATCAACTTCATTTCCCAATTAACCTTACATGCCACCTTCCAGGTAAGCCAGCCAGGGGAAGATGTGCAGGGCTCTGGTGCTGGCGACTTCTCATCAACCAGAGAAAAACTCAGAGTCAGAGAAAAGATGAGGTGAGGAAAGATGAAGAGTCCTGGGGACAATAGTTTCCCCTGCTCTTTTAAAAAGCAAAAGAAAGACAAAAATGACCTTAAAACATTGTCATTAGCATACATTTAGAGCTTTCCACCAATCCCAGTTGTGATTGCCAAACATTATGTCCAGTTTAATTAAAACTGTTGATATATGTTTTCATTTACCCCTTAATTTGCATTTTTTTATTATCTCTTAATGTCAGTGTGTCAGCTGTTTGAAGACGCTCTTTTCTTTGTCTATCACTTATAGCTTGACCAGCACCGGTTTCATCTCAGGCTGGCTCGGCCGCTTCTTTCATTGTCTCAGAGACAGACAGGCAAGTCAGGCAAAATCAGAAGAGGAAGAGAAAAACACAATTAAGCAAAGTGTGATTATGGCATTAGTGGGCAACCCAGAAGAATTAATTGTTCTTTATCATTAGTCTGCATAAAGAGTGTGGGCTTACTGAATTCACCCAAAAGGGATACTAACTTAACACTTTTCTTGTTTCCTCATGTTTCAAATTTACAGCAGAATATTGGGGCCATTGTTTAAAGGATGAAGTTGAAATACATATTCAGATTAGAATGAGAAACATGTTGAAATATGTTTAAGATAAGTAAAAAAAAAAATACTGGATAAAGGTTATAATATTTCAGAGTGAATCCATGCATTGTTTGAGAGTAAAGTCATAATGTTCTGAGAAGAGTCATAAAGTTACAATAAAAACATAAAAAAAAAAAAAAAAAAAAACAAAGAAGTCATTATATTGCAATTCCTGTTAGTGTTTCCACCAAAATCAAAAATATGGTCATAATATTTTATGTTAGTCAAAAGTCAGACATAAAGGCGTTATATTTGAAGAATACATTCAGAATATTGGGAGGGTAAAATCAAAGGTTTCTAAAAATCAGGAAAAAGAGAAAAAATATGTTGAAGATAGGTAAAAAAATAAAAATAATTATTATATTTAATAATAATAATCCTTTGAGAATAAAGTCTTTAATAATTCCAGAAACAAATTGTAATACCACAAGAATAAACGGAAACAAATATATTATTATACATCATAAAAATGATAATATTAGAAGAAAAGGGTTGTAATCATTTTTGAAAAAAATATACTTTTCTAGAACAAAGTCAAAAATGTATGAACATAAAAGTTTTTGAGAATAAAAATGACTTTCTCAAACTATTTTGATGTCAACAGTTGCCCTAATACAATACACTATTATAAAAGTGTTAAGTAAGATACTGTTGTGCAAATACATCTTTGCAATTAGAGTAGTTAATTAAAAAGATAATCCTCGTTTCCAGCTTTCGTCCACTGCATTATTATACATTACATTAGAATCTGTTATTCTTTTACATTGCAATGACTGCCAGAATGGCTGTGGAAGTAGAAGATGAAAGGTTAACACAAGCATATGGATCGACTATGAAACCCCTTTAAACACACACACACACACACACACACACACACACATATGCATCTGCACATGCATGCATCCCCTCATTAAAACTTTGAATGGAAAATCTGGAAGGGAAAGTGTTAATCAGATGTTTAATTACCATCCCCCAACCCTCTGAATTTATTTGAAGTAGTTGAGTGTTGGTGTTTTTCATTCTAGAAGGAAGTAGGGGGTGCAGGCCTTTTCACTGGTTGAAATGTTAATTATGACCCTGGCAGGAGAACTAACACACCAAGGCTTGGAGTAGAATGGAAGAACAAATATAAAGCAGCTGTGGCCTGAGCTGGTACTGGGAGTAAGGTTGAGACAGGGACTGGGACAGAATGAGACAAAGCAGGAGGCAACCAAATTTACAACCATAAGAGGGATTAGGATTAAGTGTGAGGATAGGGCTAATACTTAAACTGCAGTGTTTCCTCTATGTTGATTTTGGAGCGGCGGCCCGCCGCTGTTAAATTTCTGCCGCCACGGTATCAGAAATGGGGCAGACGCACAATGTAGTCACGGTTGCCTTTTAAATGATCCTGCCGACATAATGCACCCCCGTTGGCTGCCGCTCACATTGCAATTTAACAACAAGTAGAACTATTCAGAGGTTATTGGGGCTGTCCAGTTTAACTCTACATACTGTTGTGTTGATGTAGCTTATTGTCAAAACGTTCGCTTTCTTGCAAGTCGACTATTAAACTAACAGCTCCACCAAAAACGTCACTGCGGTGGGTCTGTTTTAATTGGACAACGTTCAACTTGTCAGTTCTCAGCTCAACGTCCTGATATCAAACATCTGGAAACATTAAAACGGTAAATATATTTGTTTGTGTCGCAGCAAAGTGTCACTTCTGTTTCATACGTAAAACGTTTGCCGACGGGATGGGTGACGGGAGGGTTGTTCGGACGGGCCGGCCCCCACTGCTAAAAAAAAATCCTAGAGGAAACACTGAACTGGGACTGATATTAAATCTGACACTAGGATAACGACTTTACATGGAATTGAAATTGTGGCTGGGACCAGGATTTAAACCAGCACTGAAATTAGATTAGGGATTGTGACTAAACCTGGGTCTAAAACCAAGACTGAGTCTAAAAAATAAAGTAGAGCTTGAACTACAAATGGTTTGGGGTATTAAACTGGGACTGGAGTTGAAGACTGGGATTAGTGCACAGACTGGAACCCTAAGGAACTACTTGAGGAACTAGGTAAAGACTAGTGTTGGGAATAATGGCTGAAGGTGACACTTGGGCTAAAACTAAGTTGGCACTGGGAGAGAGATTGGTGATGGGCCTAAATCTGCTTTATCCGGATTATGACAGAAACTGCAATATGTTTCTGGATGAAACTGGAAATGGGTAGGGATTCCAAATTAAGAATGTGACTTGGGGCTGGACAGGATTGGGGATATAGATGAGACTAAAGATGAAACTGGGAATATGCTTAACATACACGCGGACATAGGACAGATAATCACACTGACACTTGGGTTCGAATGGGAATTAAAAGTGGGACTGCAACCAAAAATAAAGATTTAATCCAAGACTGGTATTAGGATTAAAACTGAGACTGGAGTTAGCGGCTGCATTTGGCAGCAATCCAAGACTAGAACCCAAACTAATAAAGACTAATTCTGAGACTAGGGCTCAAACTAAATGTGGTGCTGGGACTGGGGCTTAATACAAGACTCTGGCTTAAACTGCCATTACTGGAACTGCCCTGTGGCTGCAGCTAAAACTTGAACAGGCCCCGGGACTGGGTTTGGAATTTGTAACTGGAACCGGCATTAACTGTATGGAGAGAATTTTGTTCCTTTATTATTCAATCAAATAGAATATATTTGAAACCAAACCATTTGAGTTTGGTAATGTGCGTGAATTTGTTAAATTATTCGCCACGTGTGTTTGTTGACATTAGAACAGCTGTAGCAAGAACGGGAGCCGGGAGGAGTAGCGGCAGCCCGCTACACAGTGGAAACTGGCACCGCGCTCAGCGGTAGTTTAGTAATCCACTGTAGTACTGTTGTGTAGGAACCGTGACGTTTTGGCACCGCGAGTACCATGCAACACTAAATGTTTAAATCACAGCCCTACATTGTATACGCCTCCCTGTAATTCACTCACTCATTAGGCTACTCTGCTCAGGCCATGACTAGCAGAGACAACCATGTTGCTGCTAATCAGTGTGCTTATAATTCATTACTTGTGTTGTTGTTGTGAATGTACGGCAGGCTGTAGCCAACAATATATAGCACAATTCATTACTTATGGGAAACGTTTCAAGAGCAACAGGCTTACCTCGAAGCAGCACAGCACAAGGGAGAAGTGGGTGTAATGCGGAAGATGTAGCCAGGTCAAACCAACCAATAGAAACTCTTCTCTCATCCACCAGCGTAGGCCCCGCCCATCAAGTGCAGTTGAATTCGCAAGCAAAACTTTATAACTTGCAAGCAAAGAGGACTGATTTGCAAACAAAACTTTAAAATTCGCAAGCAAAGAGGACTGATTTATAAGCAAAATGGTCGTATGTTTTTACTTAAAAACATTAGTTTTGATTGAAGTTGAGGAAATACGTTCTCTCATATTTTTTTTTTTTCAATTGCAACCTGTTCTGTTTCGATCTCAAAATAAAACATTTTTGATTGCCACTTACTCTTTTTTGGTTTCAAAAGAAACAAAATTCTCTCCATATAACTGTAAAACTGATTGGGGCTGGGACTGGGATTAGAACTGAAAGGGGGAGAGAGCTAAGGCTGAGAATGAGGGTGCATGGGGCTTGGATTTACGGACTGTTGGTGTGTCACAATACCAGAAATGTAGCAATACTAATAGCATTGAAATTCCACGATTCTTTATACCCAATTCAATACCACATGAAAAAGCAATAACAAAAAAATTAAAGCTATTAGCAGCATTGGGCGGGACCTCGCACTCCACGCAACTCGGTGCGTGCTGCGGCCGCGTCGCGTGCGGTCGTAACACGTGCGGACCACAACATGAAAATCTGCCGTTAATAAGCTCAAAATCGCCACGCAGCGCTTACTTCCTGTTGCCAATAGGTGGCTCTATCACTATGTCTGAATATTGTCATGTACACGTGTTCAGGGCGGGACTGTTATCAAGCATTTGAAGTGTGGGGTCGATTGGAATATGTACACTTAAGTTATAGCGAATTCGTGTTTTGTGGCGGTCCATCAAAATTTCCCGCCACCCCACAGACACGCCCCCTCACCACAGTCAACACATATCATCAATAATGTGTTTTGCATTTTATAAGTAAATTTCAGCTGGATCTGATCATCCTGCGAGGA
The DNA here is from genome assembly GCF_905237075.1 of Dicentrarchus labrax. Classification (NCBI taxonomy): domain Eukaryota; kingdom Metazoa; phylum Chordata; class Actinopteri; family Moronidae; genus Dicentrarchus; species Dicentrarchus labrax. The sequence continues at coordinate 639,622 of NW_026136703.1, read as the reverse complement.
GTAGAACATGAAAGTATAAAACGTGATACTGTTACCAGTATGTGGCGCTATCACTATGTCTGAATATTGTCATGTAGACGTGTTCAGGGTGGGACTGTTATCAAACACGTGAAGTTTCATTGAGATTGGATCATGTGCGCTGAAGTTATGAGGACGTGTTCAGGGTGGGACTGTACACTGAAGATATGAGTACTATCTGTTTGATGGCCAATCGGTGGAATTCGACACGTCGTCACGGGCACACGGTTAAACATAAAGTCACAAATAGCAAAGTGATCGAATTTGAAGTCAATCTGATCAAATCTGTAGGAGGATGTAGTTAAAACAGAAGCCCTTAAATGCCGGAAATAGCATCACAGTTTGACATTCGATTCAACCTGGCCAACTTTGAGGGAACGCCACGGACATGCCCTTTAACGTACAGTCACAAATAGTACAACTTGTAATCAGCACCATTTTTTGACTGTACTCACAAATTTTGAAGCAGATCTGATAAATTCTCTAGGAGGAGTTCGTTCAAATACAACGCAAAAAAACGCTGAAAATCATTGCAAAATGCCAGAAATGGCATCACAGTTTGACATTTGATTCAACCTGGCCAACTTTGAGGGCACGCCACGGACACGCCCTTTAATGTACATGCACAAATAGCACAACTTTTAATCAGCAGTATTTCTTGACTTTTCTGACCAATTTCGAAGCAGATCCGATAAATTCCCTAGGAGAAGTTCATTCAAATACAACGCGAAAAATCGCCGAAAGTGAAAATGAAAATCAAAATAGCAGACTTCCTGTGGGGTTTCGGGTGTGGGTAGTGGCAGATTGTTGACAAATTCTTTAGCGAGCCTCAGGGAGCCATGGGGAAGCATCATACCAAGTTTCATCTTAATCACACATACCGTTTTACAGATATAAACTTCTTCATTTTAAAGAGCGCCACCTAATGACGATGGCCTGAAATTGTGTACGATGCTTAAGGAAGACATGTGGAACTATGGACCCACGTTTGGTGTCAATCGGACATACCAATGTGGAGAAATGGTCCACTTCCTTTTTTTTTTTCTTGTGACGTGCTACGGTAAGCGTACTGACTCATTTCCGGTTTACTTCCTGCTCTGTGTACACTGTTTGGTGCTGTAGCTCTGTCAGTGAACGCTAAATCTAAATTAGTTTTATTCGTTACAACGGTTATTTTCTTAACACTTAAACGTAGACTAGTTCTACCTTCCATTCCATGGAATGGCGCCGGCGACAACGGCAGCCTGTCATGGCAGCTCCTTTCATTGTTGTAGTTTTAGTGTGTTTTCAGTGTGTTTTTGCTATTTTGAACTCTTTTCTTACTTTCTTACTTTCTTACTACTTTGTTCATGTCGCCTAAATACTTTTTTGGCGTTTTTAAGCACTTTTTATTTTTTGTTTACGCTGGTCTCCATGGCGACGGGGAGTCGCATTGTTTTCACCCGCGACCAGATGATCGCCCTGAGGCCCCCTAGCATCCCGACCGGAGAGAGACCCTCCATACCGGAGGAGCTGAGGAGACGGTGAGGCTGCAGAGCGGGGGTTAAACGGAGGATGAAGGAGAGGAGCTTTAAACTCTACATCCCTGCAATCATCGAGCAGATACCGGACTCCATCGTCACCATTCCCGGCTTCCAGACGGTTCGAGCCGACAGGGACACCACCGCGACCGGCATGAAGAAAGGAGGGGGACTGTCCGTGCTCATAAACAAAAGGTGGTGTAACACCGGGCACGACTGTGTGAAAGAGCGTCTGCAGCCCGGACATCGAGCTCGTCGCCGTCGGACTTCGTCCGTGTTGTCTGCCACGGGAACTTTCCAGTGTTGTCGCCATCACTGTCTATATTCCTCACAGTGGTCTTCATCATCACCATCACTGTTTACATTTATGATGTCTTATTTATTCTCCTGTACAGCACTTTGGTCAACTTTGGTTGTTTTTAAAGTGCTTAACAAATAAAGTTGGATTGGATTGGATTGGATACCTAAGCACTCGGGGTTACTCCTTCTTTTAGCGACTTTTCGCTATTTTCAAAGTTTTTCATACACGCTAGCTTCAGTAACATTAGCAGTTAGCTATGGCTTCTTCCTCTCCCTCTCCTCTGTCCTGCTCAGTGTGTCAGATGTTCAGTTATTCCTCTGCCTCCTTTAAAGATGATGGTACATGTATTAAGTGTTGTTTATTTACTGCGCTTTAGGCGAGGCTTAGTGAGTTAGAGGAACGGCACCGCACCACAGAGATATCTTTACCCGCAATAGTTAGTCAGCCCCCAGTAGCTGGTGCGGGCCGACCGAAGGTAGCTTCTGCTAGCCGTCCCCCGGTAGTTCCCCCGGTAGTTCCCGAGCAGCCGGGAAGACAGGGAGGCTGGGTGACTGAGCGAAGGAAGACTAAAACGCCGAAGCCCACAGTTCACCACCAACCCATTCATGTTTCTAATACATTTTCCCCACTCAGCGATACACGCGCTGAGGAACCAACTCTGGTTATTGGCAGCTCCATAGTCAGAAACGTGAAGTTAGCGAAGCTAGCGGCCATAGTTAAATGTATCCCTGGGGCCAGAGCGGGCGACATTGAATCATATTTAAAACTGCTGGCTAAAGATAATCGGAAATATGGTAAGATTGTTATCCATGTCGGCGGTAATGACACGCGTTTACGCCAATCGGAGCTCACTAAGATTAATGTGGAGTCGGTGTGTAATTATGATAAAACTATGTCGGACTCCGTAGTTTTCTCTGGACCCCTGCCCAATGTGACCAGTGATGACATATAGCCGCATGTCGTCATTCCACCGCTGGCTGTCGAGGTGGTGTCCAGCAAACGATGTGGGCTTCATTGATAACTGGAAGCCTTTTTGGGGGAAACCTGGTCTGATTAGGAGAGACGGCATCCATCCCACTTTGGATGGAGCGGCTCTCTTATCTAGCAACATGGCAAAGTTTATTTCTAAAACCTGACAGTCCAGAGTTGGGACCAGGAAGCAGAGCTGCTGTCTTACACACTTCTCTGCGCTTTCTTTAGAACAGTCACCCACCCAAAACCCCATAGAGACTGTGTCTGTCCCCCGACCACCTAAATTATTTAAAGAAATAAAAACAAGAGGAGTTCAACATAAAAATCTAATAAAAATTAAAACTAACTCCTCAGTAGCACAAAATAAGAGAATGAAATGTGGGCTGTTAAATATCAGGTCTCTGTCCTCTAAAGCTGTTTTAGTGAATGAATTAATATCAGATTATGATATTGATTTACTTTGTCTTACTGAGACCTGGTTGTCCCACGAGGAGTATGTTAGCCTAAATGAATCCACCCCCCCCAGTCATAATAATACTCACATTCCTCGAGGCACTGGCCGAGGAGGTGGAGTAGCAGCCATATATGATTCGAGCGTTTTAATGGACCCTAAAACTAAACTATATTATAATTCAATTGAAAGCCTTGTTCTTAGTCTTTCTCACCCATCCTGGAAAACACTGCAGCCAGTTCTATTTGTTATAGTGTACTGCGCTCCTGGACCGTACTCTGATTTTATATCTGAATTCTCAGAGTTTTTATCAAGTTTAGTCCTTAAATCAGATAAAGTCATTATTGTAGGTGATTTTAATATCCATGTGGATGTTAACAATGACAGCCTTAGTCACGCATTTATATCATTAATAGACTCAATTGGCTTCTGTCAGAGTGTAAATAAACCAACTAATTGTTTAAATCACACTCTTGACCTTGTTCTATCATATGGCATTGATATTGAACATTTAATAGTCTTCCCACATAATCCTTTCCTATCTGACCATTATTTAATAACTTTTGAATTTATATTATTAGATTATAAGCCATTAGGCAAAACTTCCTACAGCAGATGTCTATCTGACAGTGCTGTAGCTAAATTTAAGGAGGAGATTCCTTCAGTGTTTAATTCAATGCCATGTCTGAATTTAACAGAGTCCTATAACGACTTTAGTCCCTCTGAAATTGATAATCTTGTCGATAGTGCTACAGGCTCACTACGATCAACATTAGACTCTATCGCTCCTATAAAAAGGAAATTATTAAAACATAGGAGACTAGCACCTTGGTATAACCACCAAACCCGCCAGTTAAAACAAATAGCTAGGAAATCTGAAAGGAAATGGCGCTCTTCCAAATTATCAGAATATCGCTCAATTTGGCAAGATAATCTTAAAATTTATAGAAAGGCCCTCCGTAATGCCAGAGGAGCCTATTACTCAGCACTAATAGAAGAAAATAAGAATAAACCTAGGTTCCTCTTCAGCACTGTAGCCAGGCTGACAGAGAGTCACAGCTCTATTGAGCCACATATCCCCATAAACTTAAGTAGCAATGACTTCATGAGCTTCTTCTATAATAAAATTATTACTATTAGAGAGAAAATTAATCACCAACTGCCATCAACAGTTATCAGTGGCTCTCCAAGTTCAGGGACTTTTGCTAATGTAAACTTAGATATATATTTAGACTGTTTTTCTGCTATCGATCTTCATCAGTTAACTTCAATAATTTCTTCATCGAAGCCATCAACCTGTCTATTAGACCCGATCCCAACTAGGCTGCTTAAAGAAGTTGTTCCCTTAATTGGCACTTCTTTACTGGATATGATTAATCTTTCTTTATTATCAGGATATGTACCACAGTCCTTTAAAGTAGCTGTAATTAAACCCCTTCTTAAAAAGTCCACTCTTGACCCAGGGGTTTTAGCCAACTATAGACCGATTTCTAACCTCCCCTTCCTCTCTAAGATTCTGGAGAAAGTAGTCGCCAAAGAGTTGTGTGACTTTCTACATAACAATAGTTTATTTGAGGATTTTCAGTAAGGATTTAGAGTTCATCACAGCACAGAGACAGCTCTGGTTAAAGTTAATAATGACCTTCTGATTGCTTCTGACAATGGACTTGTATTATTAGATCTTAGTGCTGCATTTGACACCATTGACCATGATATTCTTTTACGGAGACTTGAGCATCAAATTGGCATTAAAGGAACCGCACTAAGCTGGTTTAAGTCATATTTATCAGATCGTTAGCAGTTTGTACATGTTAACAATGAATCTTCAATAAATACTACAGTTAGTCATGGAGTTCCACAAGGTTCTGTACTTGGACCAATATTATTTACTTTATATATGCTCCCTTTAGGCAACATTATTAGGAACCACTCCATTAACTTTCATTCTTCAATTTCAATTCAATTCAATTTTATTTGTATAGCGCCAATTCATAACAGAAGTTATCTCAGGACACTTTTCAAATAGAGCAGGTCTAGACCGAACTCTGTAAAACATTAATTACACAGACCCAACAGTACCACCATGAGCAAGCACTTGGCGACAAGGGCAAGGAAAAACTGCCTGTTAAAAGGCAGAAACCTAGGACAGATCCTCCGGCTCTAGGCAGGTGGTCGTCTGTCTCGACCAGTTGGGGTGAGAGAGAGAGAGAGAGAGAGAGAGAGCGAGACACAGACAGACAGACAGGTGCACAGCAACAACAGTATTGGCAATGGCAATCTAGCAGGACCATGGCAGGAGGCTCCACCAGGATCGACAAGAACCTGCGAGACGAGAAAGCACAAGAACTCCGGGGAAGAAGTGAAGTTAGTAACATGCATTAATGGAACATGAATGAGTGCAGAAAGAGAGAGGAAGGGAGGAGCTCAGTGCACCATGGGAAATCCCCCGATAGTCTAGGCCTATAGCAGCATAACTAAGGGATGGTTCAGGACTCACCTGATCCAGCCCTAACTATAAGCTTTATCAAAGAGGAATGTCTTAAGCCTACTCTTGAATGTGGTGAGGGTGTCTGCCTCCCGAACCACAACCGGAAGCTGGTTCCACAAGAGAGGAGCTTGGTAACTGAAGGCTCTGGCTCCTGTTCTACTTTTAGAGACTATAGGAACCACAAGTAGCCCAGCATTCAGAGAACGTAGTGTTCTAGTGGGGTAATAGGGTACTATGAGCTCTTTAAGATATGAAGGGGCCTGACTATGAAGAGCTTTATAGGTGAGGAGGAGGATTTTAAATTCTATTCTAAATTTTACAGGGAGCCAGTGCAGAGAAGCTAGTACAGGAGAGATGTGATCTCTTTTTCTAGTTCCTGTAAGTACTCGTGCTGCAGCGTTCTGAATTAATTGGAGCGTTTTAATGGACTTATTGGGGCAACCTGATAATAAAGAGTTGCAGTAATCCAGCCTTGACGTAACAAATGCATGGATTAGTTTTTCTGCATCTGTCTGTGATAGTATGTGTCTAATTTTTCTAATATTACGTAAATGAAAGAAGGCAGTCCTAGAGGTCTGCTTTATGTGGGAGTTAAATGATAAATCCTGATCAAAGATAACTCCAAGATTCCTGACAGTGGGGCTAGAGGCCAAGTTAATGCCATCTAGAGTAACTATATCTTTAGACAGTGAGTCTCTAAGGTTTTTGGGGCCAAGAACAAGAATTTCGTTTTTTTCTGAGTTTAACATCAGAAAATTGCAGGTCATCCAGGATTTTATGTCCTTAAGACATTTGTAATTTAGATAATTGATTATTTTCATCGGGCTTGATCAATAGATATAACTGCGTATCATCAACATAACCGTGAAAGTTAATGGAGTAATTCCTAATAATGTTGCCTAAAGGGAGCATATATAAAGTAAATAGTATTGGTCCAAGTACAGAACCTTGTGGAACTCCATGACTAACTGTAGTATTTATTGAAGATTCATCGTTAACATGTACAAACTGCGAGCGATCTGATAAATATGACTTAAACCAGCTTAGTGCGGTTCCTTTAATGCCAATTTGATGCTCAAGTCTCTGTAAAAGAATATTATGGTCAATGGTGTCAAATGCAGCACTAAGATCTAATAATACAAGTACAGAGACAAGTCCATTGTCAGAAGCAATCAGAAGGTCATTATTAACTTTAACCAGAGCTGTCTCTGTGCTGTGATGAACTCTAAATCCTGATTGAAAATCCTCAAATAAACTATTGTTATGTAGAAAGTCACACACTCTTTGGCGACTACTTTCTCCAGAATCTTAGAGAGGAAGGGGAGGTTAGAAATCGGTCTATAGTTGGCTAAAACCCCTGGGTCAAGAGTGGGCTTTTTAAGAAGGGGTTTAATTACAGCTACTTTAAAGGACAGTGGTACATATCCTGATAATAAAGAAAGATTAATCATATCCAGTAAAGAAGTGCCAATTACCGGAACAACTTCTTTAAGCAGCCTAGTTGGGATCGGGTCTAATAGACAGGTTGATGGCTTCGATGAAGAAATGATTGAAGTTAACTGATGAAGATCGATAGCAGAAAAACAGTCTAAATATATATCTAAGTTTACATTGGCAGAAGTCCCTGAACTTGGAGAGCCACTGATAACTGTTGATGGCAGTTGGTGATTAATTTTCTCTCTAATAGTAATAATTTTATTATAGAAGAAGCTCATGAAGTCATTGCTACTTAAGTTTATGGGGATATATGGCTCAATAGAGCTGTGGCTCTCTGTCAGCCTGGCTACAGTGCTGAAGAGGAAACTAGGGTTATTCTTATTTTCTTCTATTAGTGCTGAGTAATAGGCTCCTCTGGCATTACGGAGGGCCTTTCTATAGGTTTTAAGATTATCATGCCAAATTGAGCGATATTCTGATAATTTGGAAGAGCGCCATTTCCTTTCAGATTTCCTAGCTATTTGTTTTAACTGGCGGGTTTGGTGGTTATACCAAGGTGCTAGTCTCCTATGTTTTAATAATTTCCTTTTTATAGGAGCGATACAGTCTAAGTCTAAGTTATGCAGACGATACGCAGTTATATCTATCGATTAAGCCCGATGAAATTAATCAATTATCTAAATTACAAACATGTCTTAAGGACATAAAATCCTGTATGAGCTGCAATTTTCTGATGTTAAACGAAATTCTTGTTCTTGGCCTCAAAAACCTTTGAGACTCACTGTCTAAAGATATAGTTACTCTAGATGGCATTACCTTGGCCTCTAGCCCCACTGTCAGGAATCTTGGAGTTATCTTTGATCAGGATTTGTCATTTAACTCCCACATAAAGCAAACCTCCAGGACTGCCTTCTTTCATTTACGTAATATTACAAAAATTAGACACATCCTATCACAGACAGATGCAGAAAAACTAATCCATGCATTTGTTACTTCAAGGCTGGATTACTGCAACTCCTTATTATCAGGTTGCCCCAATAAGTCCATTAAAACGCTCCAATTAATTCAGAACGCTGCAGCACGAGTACTTACAGGAACTAGAAAAAGAGATCATATCTCTCCTGTACTAGCTTCTCTGCACTGGCTCCCTGTAAAATTTAGAATAGAACTTAAAATCCTCCTCCTCACCTATAAAGCTCTTCATAGTCAGGCCCCTTCATATCTTAAAGAGCTCATAGTATCCTATTACCCCTCTAGAACACTACGTTCTCTGAATGCTGGGCTACTTGTGGTTCCTATAGTATCTAAAAGTAGAACAGGAGCCAGAGCCTTCAGTTACCAAGCTCCTCTCCTATGGAACCAGCTTCCAGTTGTGGTTCGGGAGGCAGACACCCTCACCACATTCAAGAGTAGGCTTAAGACGTTCCTCTTTTATAAAGCTTATAGTTAGGGCTGGATCAGGTGAGTCCTGAACCATCCCTTAGTTATGCTGCTATAGGCCTAGACTATCGGGGGATTTCCCATGGTGCACTGAGCTCCTCTCTTCCTCTCTCTTTCTGCACTCATTCATGTCCCATTAATGCATGTTACAAACTTCACTTCTTCCCCGGAGTTCTTGTGCTTTCTCGTCTCGCAGGTTCTTATCGATCCTGGTGGAGCCTCCTGCCATGGTCCTGCTAGATTGCCATTGCCAATACTGTTGTTGCTGTGCACCTGTCTGTCTGTCTGTCTCTCTCTCTCTCTCTCTCTCTCTCTCTCTCTCTCACCCCAACTGGTCGAGACAGACGACCACCCACCTAGAGCCGAAGGATCTGTCCTAGGTTTCTGCCTTTAAACAGGCAGTTTTTCCTTGCCTTTGTCGCCAAGTGCTTGCTCATGGTGGTACTGTTGGGTCTCTGTAAATAATGTTATAAAGAGTCTGGTCTAGACCTGCTCTATTTGAAAAGTGTCCTGAGATAACTTCTGTTATGAATTGGCGCTATGCAACTAAAATTGAATTGAATTGAAATTGAAGTGAATTTACGTGAAATTTGGTCCACACGTGTAACGACGGCACGTGGGTACGGCCGCATCACGACCCGAGTTGCGTGGAGTGCGAGGTCCCACTCAATGCTGCTTGCTGCTTTAATTATTCCTGTACTTAAACATACACTTGTATTTAAAAAAAAACATTTGAACATTACAAAAAACAACAACAGTGGCATGTAGCATTCAAGTAATAAATACCAAGAAGTTTGTCCACATTTTGAGACATGAAACAATCATTATTACAGGTAAGTCCTCCTTCTGCATGTTTTATAGGCGCAACCCCTCACTTAAACAAGAGTATTTCCAACATGTGGGAATACGTCTGACAATCTCCTGTTGTGTGCAACAATGTGCTGTTTCGGAGTTTGAATGTGAAAAGAGTTTTACTGTATTTCTTAGTGACAAGTTGAGGTGGAGCTGCAGCTTGTCTCCATCTTCAACATGTCGTTCTTCAATGCTAGTAGGCGTTTTTCTTCTTCCCATGTTATTAACATCAGAATAGGATATTTGTAGTAGTTCAGAAGAATTGCATCCCTGGTACCTACGGTACTGAAGAAAAACAAGCATCATCAAGTTTTCCGAATTTTGGCATCAACTTGGTTCTTCTGTCATCCCTAATGGATTAAAGCTGGACAGACAGTTGACATTCTCCTGGATGTCCCTGTAAATGCTCCCTATGGAATCCTGTACATGTACGGATATAATGACTGGACAAGAGCAGAGAAAACAGAGGTAGGAAGTGAGAGAGCTAATTTGAACTAAAATTTAAATCACATATGTTGTCCATTTTCAAACATTCTGTAAGTAATTTTTAAAAGACGTGTTACAGATAAAATCTACTATACTATCATTGTAATTGTAATCCATTACAGCAGCATTTCTCCCCAGAAAAGTTGGGAATTTCACTAGTATTTAATTCAGTAGAGGTTAACACAATAAGAGAATGTAATAGACTATTCTGTTATTAGGTTTCACACTCTGTGTCCTGATGTGATTTGGTGAAAAGGGTTGTAACCACTGCATTACAGTTTCAGTAATACTGCCTTTAACACATTTTCCAACCAGGGAGATCTCCTGAACCACCACAAGAGGCTTCTTGGTCTCACAAAACATATTTGTATAATTAAAACTGCAAGAAGTGATAAACGGGCCCTTACACTCGGCGCACGTCGGGGTGTGCTGCGGCCGTGTCATGTGCCAGCGTAACACATGCGGACTACAACATGAACATTTCACGTAAATCAGATCAAAATCGCCACGGAGCACTTACTTCCTGTTGCCAGTTAGGTGGTGCTATCACATATTCAGGGCGGGACTCTTATCAAACATGTTTAGTTTTATCAAGATTGGATCATGTACGCTTAAGTTATGACAACTTCCTGTTTCATGGCAAGGCTCTGAAATTGGAAGCCACGCCTGCAGGCCGTTTGTCACACAGTCACAAATAGCACAGCTTTTGATCGTGAACGTCTTTAGATGGATAGACACAAAAGCTGCGTTGCCATGGCACATTGGTTCTACAAAAATTGTTAAGATTCCTAAGTGTCATCGTGATCATCCTAAGGGATTTCTGACAGAATTTTTGCTAGATCTGGTCAATCTGCTGGAAGATATACATAAAAGTATAAAGATAAAATATGTATAATACTAAATATGTAATTCACTGTACTGTATAGAGTCTGTACAGTATGTGTACACACAGCTGTATATGGCACGGTTTCTCTTACAGCAACATATTTATTGAGGACAGAGAAGAGAGTGAGATGTTTTGTTCCTAGTTTGCCCATCACTGGGACTTGGGAGTATTAGTGGGACTCATTGATTCACCAAAACAATGCATGGTCTAATTACCACTGTATTACTAGACATGGATGTCAAACTCAACAGGGAGGGAAGAGAGTTGGTCCTGGGCCAAGAGAATATTGAGCATCCTATTTGTTACACAAAACAGCCCCCCTATATTAGATGACGTATGAGCTAATTTCCTGTTCTATGACTCCCTTTAGAGTTAGGCAGTGTGTGTTTCTGTAAATGTAAATTTGAATAAAAAATGGACACAAAATGACATACAGTGAGTGTGCATCTTCCTGTAGGCAGGTTGAAAACCAGCAGCAGTAATTTGTCCTTTCTTTGTTTCAACCACAAGGAACCATCTTTTCTTTTTTTTCCATTTGTTTTTCTTCCTCTTTCTCCTCCTCCTCCTCCTGCTTTTCTTCTTTCTCCTCTCCCCTGCCAATCCCCCTCTTGCTCTCTCCCCCCTTCCCTCTTTCTCTTTTTTGATGTGTTTGCCTTCACGGCTTCTGAGCGCTCTCTAATTCCATCTGGCCACAACAGAGAAGGCGGCGCGGTGAGAAAAAGCATTTCCATATGTGCAAATTAGGGATCCCCCCACACCCCCCAACCCCACCTCCTTACACGCACACACAGACCGCAGACTGCACCACCCCCCCACCTACTGACTGCCAAGGCAATGGTGATCAAGGGGAGGGTTTTTGTTGGCCCTAGGTCTGTAAGTTGTCATTGTAGACTGTTACGTCTACATCAACCACAGTTACCTAGGGAAAATGATCATTAATGATATAATGACAAGCAGACTGCATTATTATTATTATTATTATTATTATTATCCTTCAAATTCCATGCGCTGATTATGACAGTTACCTCAGATTGAACGGACTCCACCTGCAGCTTTATTACCTGTGCTCCAGTTCCATCTGGTAAATTACAACTTCCCCACTGACAGCAGGTCTCCAAAAAACAAATGTTAGCAGTTCATTTGGTTAGAAGGAAAAGGAGGAATGAGCTGAGAGACACACAGTGACAATTAAAGCCATCCATCCTGGCATTCAGTTTGCTGCCACCATTACACATAGACGACATGTCTATTGTCCATCCACTTCAAATATCTCTAACACACATACACACACTGCACACACAAGCAAATGCCTGCCTAATAAAGATACATGTACAGTACTGTTGTGGGTTTTTTTTCTGCCTGTACATTGGTGTCATTGGTGACACAAACAGCTCCATTTTGTCTTGGTAAACTTGGATCATTCAATCAATGCCTGTTTGAAAGCAAAGTCTAAGACAGCTAACTAGATTGTGACATATTGAGAGATTCCACCTTGTGTGCAAGCGGTCAATACTGCCATTCCTGAGCGGCCGTGCCATTAAAGCTGAGCCTAATAGTTTGAGGTGACATTGGAATGTCATATTTGTGTGTACACGTGAGTTTTTCACCTGTGATCGAAGCTAAATGTGTGTCAATTCATCTGTCTCTCTTTGTCCTTCACACACGCACTGACACACTCATTGTTATATTCTTGTCTCTGAGTGGAGTCTCTGTCATTTTAGCACATATTTTCCAGTGTCCATATGCCTTGTTTGACAGTAGAGGTTTTGTGAAACGTGTGTAAGTAAGAGTATATAACAATAAGTATATATAGTGGAAAAAGACAAACTAAATTGTTTCCCTCAAAGCTGAAGACAAATATACAGCAAGCTGACCACAGCTGCTGCTCTTTGTGAAGGAGGAAACTGCAAACTTTTTTACAGCAAGAGTCTGGGTGTTTGATAATTAAAGGTCCAGTGTGTAACATTTAGGAGGCCATTGTCAGAAATGTAATATTATATTCATAACTATGTATTCATCAGTGTATAATCACTTGAAAATAAGAATCATGTTTGTTTCCACAGCAGCTCAGAACAGACAAACCAAACACACACTCCTCAGGGAATGTAAAGAAGTAGCATTACTGTGTACTGGCAAGGGTTAAATATAAAAATTAAAAGTACTTTCCCAACCTTCTGCAGCTCCCACTTGGGGTCACCTGAAATACAAATGGGATTGCAAGAAAACTTGCTAAATGACAAAATAAGCAGTTAGTTAGTTCCACTAAAACCTGGTGGAAATGCAGACTGGTTCACTTGATAGCACCACGGTTCAAAGAATCTTAAACGGAACCTGCTCAAGAACCAGAGCCAATTTTGTCGAAAAGAGGCCTCTGTGGATGATGTATCCTTGATCACAATGGTTACACACAAAACTTGTGGAAACACTGGGTGGTTAGCTAGATAGCACCAAAGTTCAATGACTTGTACTGACAGATTTTCCCTCAGTTAATTGGTTTACCTTGATTAGGCAACCTAACTAAACTGACTCTCAGTTAATATAATATGTATATATATATGAAATAACTTTCGTAGCTGCAATTCCAAATCAAACTGGTTCAACCCTGCATATGAAAATGAGTAAAGGTGAAAATACACACCACTATGTTATTCTGTTCAAAGCATCAGTTAACATGGATGTTAACATAGTAGTCCTCCCGACAATCTTTCCCTTTAGGTAGGTTGGAGACCTCGGCATTAACGTAATATGGCCAGTGGATGTAAGTATTAGTAGTCAACAGAATACAATTTTTAGTTGCAGAAAATCATGTCGTCAATTTTTTATCATTTTTTAGTTATTGTCTTTGTTGACACAAGTTATTATCTTATGGCTTTATATGTTGGGTCTCTGTAAATAATGTTATAAGGAGCTCGGTCTAGACCTGCTCTATTTGAAAAGTGTCCTGAGATAACTTGTGTTATGAATTGGTGCTATACAAATAAAATTGAATTGAATTGAATATGTTTGCTGATTTCTCCACTATGTTTATAACATTGCTGTGTCCATTGCTGTATTTAAGCAGTCAATTTGCTATGTTATTGGTGGGTGAGCTGGTTGATAAGATAGTTGAAAAAGATAGCTTGTCCGTTTTACTGAAGTGTTCATGCCACTCTAAACAGAATCTGGCGGACATTCAGATTTCAGCAAGAGCAGCAAGAATTTAATGGTATGACATTCAGAGGTGAAAATAAAACTTGATAAGCTGAGTTCTCTCCATTATATCACAGCTGTGTGCATCTGCAAAACGTCTCTGTTTTTATTACATTCAGAGCATGTGAATGCAGCTCCCACTGTCCATCAATATAAATCACTGTAACTCCGAGGTAATTATGGTTACCCAGCGATGTCCAGTAGTCTCCAGTAAGAGCAACAGTTGGTGCACATGGTAATGCTGTTGCTTTGGCAGTCCTCTCCTTTTCATACAACTCGTGCATTCTTCATGTGATGTGTTTTGAGGGAGGCTCATACGTGCCGTCATTTGTTGCGATCCTATCTTCCACAATACTAATCGGCCTGCAGTTCGTAGCTATCCACTTCGCTATGGCATTTGTTAGCTTGTCTTGCTTTTGTTTATCTATACTTCTCCCACATGCTGCGTCCAACGTAGTCTGCCAAAGCCTCCCTGCACTCCCCTCCTGTGACCCATGGTTTGTCAGTATGTGTATTCAGGGAATAATAATAATAGTAAAAAAAACTGCTTTAATGCGAGAAATAATTGTCAGCGTTAATTCATTAATGTGGCAAGTCAACGCGATAATAACGCGTTAACTTGCCCAGCCCTAGTAAATATATTATACTATATAGTAGAGGTGTGAATTGTCACTGATCTCCCGATTTGATTACGATTATCATGTCAGCGATTCGATTTGATTCTTTGATGCATCACGATGCATCACGATGCTTCAAATACATTTTTCTATTAAAGCCATGTAGGATATTTGACTTGACGGAATGCATTAAGATACTGTATAGTTCAATATAATACAGTTTTCTATATTACTTCATATGGTTGTTTTCATCCAAACATACAAGTAGTAAGATATAAACAATCTTTTTTATTTAACAGTCTGAACACAGCAGACAGCACACACACACACACACACACACCGTCTCCCGATCGTGTCATTGGAAAGAGGGACAGTATTCAGTGTCTCAGCACTTTTCTCACCTATGATTGTGACTATGTCCAATGCTGCCAGAGTATTAGCTCCTCTGCTATTGTGTGATGGTTTTTTGCACCTTGCGATGTGGCGGTGCATTTTTATTTACTGATGCCGCGCTCACTAAATGACCGGCCTGTTGGCGATACTCATCGAGTATCCGATGAAAAAAGTCCAGTGGCTTATTGATATAACTGGGGTGTAAGGTCTCCAGGTGCCGTCTTAATTTGTCTGGTTTCATGCTGTCCGCTGCCAGAGTTTTTAAACATAAAACACACACAGGTCTATGCTCATTTCCGACTGTATTCATGGTAAACCCAAAGGCTATGTAGGCTTCGTCGTATTTCCTGGTCTTATTAGGTTTATGCCAGTTACCGTCACTTGCTGTTCTTGCCTCTGACGCCTCCTCTGTTTTTCTTTTTACTCCTGTCAGAAACTTCTCCATCTCTCCTCCCCCGTCAGTCCACCCTGCCTGTCGCGCCCCACTATTTGAGAAGTACTGGTCTAGATGAAACGGCCAAACGGGTTAGGCTACTGAGAATGTTATTTTTCATTTGAATGTTTATGCCGCGGCCGGAAAATTAACGAGCGACATCATTGCGTTATAATCGATTATGGCCACTGCATCGATGCAGCATCGTCCATGTCTGCATCGTGATGCATCGATTATTTGATTAATTACAACACCTCTACTATATAGGCCAAACTGCAATCCTTTGGCCCTTCTGGTGGTCAGATGTTTCATCATATATATACAATTGATAACAAACCGAACAATGTTTACTTAACTTTGAAAACTGCCATCCATTGCAACATCAGATCTGTCAGTTGAAGCCCCAACAAGCCTCTGCTGCAGGTAGAACTAACTTTCCACCTCTTGGCCAAAGCAAAGTGGCTTGGCAGTGGCAGCACTAGGCTTGATGAGAAGAGTTCAAACAGCTGGCAGATATGTTTAGCTACCAGTGGCAACTATCCACTTGACCTCTACATGTTCAAGCAGAGAAGATCACAAGATGGAGTCATCAATTATAAGGCAATGAGGCAGCCGTCATGGGGGTTGTGGGAGCAGGAGCTGGAGGCAGGGCAGGGCATCAGCTTCAAACACATTATGAGAGCTGGCTCGTAGGGGCTTTGTCTGAGCAAAATGTTTGTCTTCATCAATATGCGCGTGTGTGTTACAAGCAGCACTGCTGAAAGCGAGGACTAAAAGAGCCTCAAGGGGCCAAGGGGAAATCTTGGGTCCCTGTGACCCCTCCTGTGGCTGGGGCCCAGCTGTGCTGTACTGGGCATCTGCCAGCTAGAGGACAGATCTGTCCCCAACCACACACACACACACACACACACACACACACACACACTCACACACACAATGTAGCTCACACAATGTTAAAAAGACTCATATACAGAATAACATGTGCTCCCTTGTGTCTCACATGCACACACACTCATACACGGATCATTTGCAGTGATCTATCTGTTTGTTTGTTTCATGGGGGCATATCCTCTCTGAACGTGATAGAGGGCAGTTGTGGTCTGAGGAAAATCCTCTCAGTGCATCTCTCTGAAGGAGAAAAATCAAATCAAATCAAATCCTTTGTTTCTCCAAACAACAAACCCAGGAGCCATACTCAACAATCACTCACTCCAATGGCTCACACAATTGCCAAAGTGATAACATCCTGGGGGAAAAAAAAGAAAGAGGAAAAAAAGGGAAACTACATAAAATATTTCCTTATAATGTGAGACAACAACAACATATGACAACAGATGAGGAATGCTTCGCAAATTTTCACTATGACTCTTTCTTGTATGCACAGTTTTATTTCTCATGTACTGCCAGGTCCAAATTTCCACATAATAACCTCACTTACACAACACTGAACTGCTGCAGCTCGCACGCCTGTGATGTACACACAGAGAGCATTTCTGCTGCTGCTGCCCGCCCTATCTATCTACACTGAGTTGGCCTTTGATAAATACAAGTGTTTTTAATTATTATTATTCATTAATTATTATTATTATATTTATTGTTCACCTCAATAACAAAGTGGACTGGACTGACAACACCCTTGCTCTCTACAAGAAGGGCCAGAGTCGCCTCCACCTGCTGAGGTCCTTTGGAGTGTGCAGGGCTCTCCTCAGGACTTTTTATGTCTCTCTGGTCTATGCTGTGGTCTGCTGGAAAGGGGGCAGTACAGACAGGGACAGGAAGACACTAAATAAACTGATCAGGAGAGCGAGCTCTGTCCTGGACTGTCCTCTGGACTCCACAGAGGAAGTGGGTGAGAGGAAGATGTTAGTTAAGCTGACATCCATAATGCACAATACCTCTCACCCCCTACATGACACTGTGGGGTCCCTGAGTAGCTCCTTCAGCAGCAGACTGTTACACCCTCGGTGTAAGAAGGAGAGGTTCCGCATGTCTTTCATCCCTCCCGCTGTCAGACTCTACAACACCTGCACCACCTGATCATGTTGTAGTTTCTGTTTCCAGTTTTTCACTCCAATTACTTACCATGTACGATATTATTTATACTATGGCGACTTTTACTCGTTCTACCCGTCTTTGCACTTGTTATTTGTCCGTTTGTTTATTGTATATGTTTAATGACATTTCTGTCTGTTCGTTGTGTTTACCCATTCTATTTTATTTCTGTAGTGTATATTACACATCTTTTGCTTCTGTCTTGCTGCTAATCTAATCTAATCATGCAGATATTTTTCTGTTGATTCTACAGATATAGGCATGGAAACAGTGGTGAAACCATGTTGCAGCTATAATGCTGACAAGACTAGGACCAGGTCCTTTTCATTATTTTTGCAGGAAACCACGTGCAGCTTGTGGAACAAATAGGTAGCCGCAGCTGAGACGCGTGTGGCTGATCTGCCTGTTAACATGTCCAGGGCTCAACGTATCACAGTTGTAACACAGAGTTCTCTCTTGCTACGTAAATGTCATCATGAATTTCAATTCAATTTTTCAATTCAATTAAAATTTTATTTGTATAGCGCCAAATCATAACAGAAGTTATCTCAGGACACTTTTCAAAATAGAGCAGGTCTAGACCGAACTCCTTATAACATTATTTATAGAGACCCAACAGTTCCCAGTTGAATCAACATAATTCATCCACTTTGAATGGAATGGCACTGCAGCAACTGCTACATCCTGTTAGTATTGATAGTATTTTGTTTTTTACACGATCTGATCACATCCATGGTATTGTTGTTGTTGCTTGACTGAAAGTTTTGCCATAAAAATGATCTAATGCTGTTTTTTTTTTTTTACAAACGGCAAATGGCTACACTGTTGCAGTTGAGTCTCAAATGTGCTTTAGTTTTAACATTAGACAGCATCAACTTCCGGTTAATTTCCTCCAGAAAATGTAAGTGGTTTATGATAGCAAACCCATGTAGGTAATTTGCCTGATGGTATTACATATGTACTGTACGTAAGTAAGAAAATCAGGGACTAAAAGAGATAAAAGTGAAAAACTTACCACTACTTTACTACCTTACCTTTGACTGATGTTAGATTTTAATTAATTTTTGGAGACTATTCATTTTTTCAGCCCTGAATGGTGTCTTCAGCTCTATCTGTCAGGTCAAAAACAGCCCCAACAGTCTCCACCAATCAGGTTAATGCAGCCTGTGTATAGCCTGAAGGCATAGCGGGGGAAGCTGGAAAGTCAGAGGTCTCTGTTTGAGAAATGATTTTAGTGAGCAAATCCCCCAAAAATTATAACAGTGTTGGGGGAATTTAAATTCCCTAGCTTGACTCTCAGTCCACAAGGCTGGCCAGTTCTCATCTAAAAGAAACAAGGAGATATACAGTGGGATAAAAGCATTGTATTCTGTTGACTACTGCCCCCCCCACACACACACACAGGGCGCACAGGGTGAATTTTATGAATGGAGGGGGAAAGAGGAGACGCATTCCCCTGCAAAATGTATTTTATTGCAGTTATTTACCCGGTATTTGCAAAACAAAATCACTTAGTTCTGTCACAAAACTATATTGTTACGGATCTTTGCGCATTTTTAAGTGGGTATACGGAAATCCTGGAGCCTTCTTAGTGGGTATACGGCATATACCTGCATATCACGTAGACTACACCACTGAGTAAGAGAGAAGTTCAGTCCAGTCAAAATGGCCAACTTCCTGTTGGGTTTAGGGTACGGCTCCAAGAGGCTTTTTTGTAAGTTTGGACATTATACTATATGTGTCTACCAATTTTCAACAAACATCCTATCACTGAGCTATAAATTATATCATGGGCCTCAAATAGTGAATGGAAAGTAAGGGCGTTTTCACACCTAAAAGTCCGGACCAAGGTCCGGACCAACGTTCATGTTTAATTACATTGTATACATTTGATCCCGTTATTTTCGGTTTCACATAGTACTTTTGCTAGCACACTAAAGAACTTTGTTGTCATTTTGGCGGGTAGTCTTTTCCGTATGAATGAAAATTAATGAGCAAATCCCGATTGCGTTATTATGGTATTACTACCAACATAAACATATAATCTCCTCCTCTCCCCACGTACTTTCACGACTCATTTTTGCTTGTTCTGGCGGGGGTTTTCTTCCGTTTTTTTTTCTTCTTCTTCTTTGGTACGTATGCCTAACTTCCTGTAATTGGTCCAAAAGTCTGAACCATCCAAAAAGTGTTTTCATACTGTAAACGAACCGAACCATGGTTCAGTTTGATCCGGACAGAGACCACCTCTTTAGTTCGGACCAACTTTTGGTCTTTTGATCCGGACTGTGGTCCGTGGCATCTTTCTCACCTACAATTTTGGTTCGGACCCAACTGAAAAGTCCGAAGGTCCGGACCAAATGAGGTATGTGTGAAAACGCCTGAAGGATCAGAAAATGAGTGTACTTCCTGATCTTAGGTCTACTCTGTATAAAAGCAAAAGAAAAAAGAAAAAGAAACTATGTATACCTTGCTACAACTCTTATGAGCCCCTAACTATCCTCTTCTCCAAAGCAATGGCAGCGGAGGCTGTATATTATTATATGGACAACGAGCACCATGTCAAACTAGCAGAAAAAGCATTTCTCATGAAATGACATGAAATTAAATTACAGTAATTTGAACTTTTAGCCATAACATGAATCTATAGTGCTGTTAAATTACCCAGGAGGCCACAGGCCACAGTGTTTCTTTGTTGGGGACTGTTAGATAGATCACTAGTTATCAATAACATTCTTCATTCAGAGACTTGTCATGCTGTCACACCACCTTTCTTTTTTTCTGAAGTTGCTGATTTTGAGTATGACTGGATCCAATCAGAGACAAATTGACCCAAATACAAATACACTCAGTGCATGACATGGTTTACACACTCATCAGGAAGTGGTGGGTAACCCTGGTTCAGCAGTTTACCACCTTTTTATTTGAGGGCTCCGTTTTGAGCCTCACATCAATAATAAGTTAAAGGAGGTGTGGGAATTCTGGGGAAATAAATCATACATCTGAAGCAATATCTGTTGATATCGGTGGTAATGGGTCTTATAGTCACCAACTGTGGGTTATAGCTTAGCCTCAATTTTATTTATCACTACAAGATCACTGGCAGGGCTCCATCCACACCAACAGTGGACACTAGGGATGGGCGTATCGATCCTGTGATCGATATATCGATACTCACACGCTACTCATTTGGCATCGATTTTTTTAAACAAATATCGATATCAACTAACAAAAATGGTCATCTTTAATTTATTTCATTCATATTTATTGTTATTTATTTTACTTTTAGTTTTAGTATGTATTGCACATAATACATTTGGGATAAATGGCCAGTATTTGTCATGTGATTTGCCTTATATGTAATAATATTTTGACTGAAAAAAAAATTGCCAATAAGAACTGATCAGTATCGGTATCGATGAAATTGCAAGAAAAAGTATCGGTATTGTATCGAATCCTGAAAGTGTGGTATCGCCCATCCCTAGTAGACAGTCCAAATGTGATACTGATGTTTTGCCAAGAGCCTTAAAGCTTAACAGGGAGAGAGAGCGAGAAGTAGCTTCATCCCACTGTTCTTGCTCTTTTTGTAAAGTGCCAGGCCTGTTTGTGTGTGTGTGTGTGTGTGTGTGTGAGCCATGAATTAGCGTTCAGGTACTTTTAGCCTCCTGCACCAGGACTATATGAACAGAAGAATAGCGTAGTGGCTACAATGCCTTTTAGGGTGGATGGCTTGACCCCCACCCCCCTCCACACACTCACACACATACAGCACAACTGCTAATGGGGTACAATGACATGTAAACACACACACACACACACACACACACACATACACACACACACACAGTGCTTCTCTTTTAGAACATATCTCCCAGTTGTCGCACAAGACGAGCGTTCACTGTCACCGAAGCTGAAATATTTATAATGAGAGCGATGAGGGGAGGCTGTGAATTATTCAACATGAAGGGAGGGGGGGCAGGATGGCACTAAATAATCTTCACAGTGTGGCACCCCTTTTAACACACACACACACACACACACAAACACACATACAGAAACACTTTTTGTCATGTCCTTACTGTAGCCAGTGGACAATGCTGCAGTCCCCTCACTGCCTCACCTCTCTAGGCAGAAGCAATAAAATCATGTTTCAGAATGTGTGTGTGTGCGTGTGTGTGTGTGTCGGACGGCCATATTGCCAGGCTGCATACCCAATGAGACGGCGACACTCACCAGTGTATTTTACATATTCATACACCCCCCTTAGGTATTCAGCTGTCATCAATCCAAATGCACAATAGGAGCCGGATCAAGCAAAAACACTCAGGTCACACACTTCGAATGCAAGCTACTGCTATTATCACGGCACAGTCACAGTTCATACTGGGGTGGTTAGCGTCGGCCCACTGTCTGATTTCCCCTGGGGGTCTCCACATAGTTCCCTCTTTCCCTATCTCAGGTGTTTATTTTGTGTCTTTAAAGCTGCGCTGTGCCAGGTTTTTATGTAAAAATCCAGACGTGTTATCAGTCTAAATCACAAAGTGGAGCCACAACAGAGAGGGGAGTCCCATCATCGCTAATTGAGATGTGCTCAAATTAAATTCTGCTATTGGGGAAATGTGATGAACTGAAAAGACATGATTTACAAGTGAAATGGAAAATTAGTTTTAACCAGGTTAGCTAATTGTACACATTCAAACGTTCACTGTCGTTTAATACAATTGTTACTAGGGATGCACCGATCCACATTATTTCACTTCCGATCCGATCTCGATACCTGAATTTGGATATCGGCCGATACCGATACTATTCCGATACCAGACCTCTGTTTGCTTTAATATTATTATTATCATTATTGTTGATTTTATATGAGGCTGAAATAAACTCCGCTCAACGGGCAAGTATGATATGTACGTATGTATGCATGTATGTCCCAAAAGGCAACTTGAGGCAAGTATAAGGTCAGAAAAGGAAGTCAGAAAAACAGGAAATCCTGTAAACAGGAAAAATCCCATCCTGAAAACAAATATGCAACTGTAAGGGTTTCAAATTGATTGTCATGTCAATATTTATTAAATTACCAAAATGTCAAATATTTGAAATATAAGAAAAGTGCAATAAGTGTAAACATCTTACACACACACACACACCTTTAGCTTTCACGTTGTCTGCCTGGAGTTTACCTTGTTTTTGGAATGACTCTGGAAGTGATTCCTGACAGCTCCTTTTGTCTTTCTGCCCCTGCTCTTCTTCTTCTTGATATGGATTTCTGGAAGTTTAGACGCTTCTAGGCGTATTACTGCCCTCCTCAGGAAGTCACTCTAAGGATGATGTTACTGCTTCAAATTTTCATATATAGCCCTGTATCGTATAAGAACTGTAATACTACTTTAACAGTCAAGTGGTGGTTCTCATTTTGACCCAATAATCCTCGTGCTCTTTTGTGTGGTGCTTTTTTAAATGTTTGATTGCGTTCGTAGTGTTGTACGACGCAAGGGACCTTCCGCCTCTCTGCACCACGGCTTTGCTAGCTGGCTGCAAACTGCGGAATGGATTTCCTGAGCGGAGGCGTGTCTCATAACTCTCATTGAGCCGCGCCTCCGTTCAGGAAATCCATTCCACAGTTTGCAGCCAGCTGGCAGACTGGCCGGCAGGAATCACTTGTGGAGTCATTTCAGCAGACAACGTTAAAGCGCACACATGGCTCATAGATATCGGATATCTCCACAGGCTGGATTGGGAAAATCCGATACGTGAATTACGCTGGTATTGATACCGATACTGGATCGGATCGGCCCCATCCCTAATTGTTACCTGTCTTTAAATTGAGTTATGTTTGCTTGTAATCTCTTGTCATACATTATGACCTTATTAGTGAGTGTCAGGTGAGAAAAAAGACGATGTGTTCTTGTTTACATGTTTAAAATAGGTTCAGCTGTGAAAATCTTGAAACATTTTCAGAGGTTATTTCATAGCGTTACATGAACATGCACATGAACTAATAACCAGTAATTTAATTTTAAAAAATAATAAAAACTTAAATATCAGTTGGAACATCTACGTCGAAATGACATTTTCTTTTGACTTTATAAATGTTGACCAATGTGGACCAATTGTCCATACATAGGAAGTGTGAGATGGGAGGAAGCTGTATCCCAATTTTGAGGATGTTGTTACTCAGAAAACCTGTGAGGTGACATTAGAGGAACAGGAAGCATTTCATGATTTAGTCTTAAAAGATGACTGCAGTTTTTTTTTGTTTTTTTTTAAACCTCTTTTCTTAAAGAATGCTCCTTCAAGAATAATGAACAAGAGGGATTTTCTCTTATGTGCTCCCTCTCCCCACACGGCTACCAGCCACAGATGGACATTGCGGCTCGCCCTCCTCACATTTTCTCACGTTAAATTGGTCTAGCTGAAGTGTACGCTTGGAGACGAGGGGCGAGAGCTCTTTGGGGGATCCTGGACCAGGCGATGAGGCCACCCGGGACTGGTCAGGCCGAATGAGGAGAGAGAGACAGAGAGAGAAGGAGATAGAGAGAGAGAGAGTGTGTGTATAAGTGTGTGTGTACATCCTATTATCTGCGGCTCCTCAGCATTTTGTGAAGGAACCAGATGGGGTCCATTCACACCACTCTGAGTTCTGGAGGCTCCCTGCAGCCACCTCTTGTTATCTTTTGTCACCAATCAAGTGCCATTTTCTCCCTCCTCCGCTCCTCCCTTTGCTCTCCTCCTCCCTCCTTTTCCCCTATTGTCTTCCTCCTCCTCTCTGCCTCCATTTGGGGCCGCCAGTGTGCAGAGTTGACTTTTGTAGTTTTACCTCTGTAGAAGCTTTGTAGAACATATTTTAAGTGTTTTTATACATTTACATACTTAAGTGCAAGTACTAGATTATTTTTGGAGATGTGGGAGTTATTTAATATCATGTGAGTACCTAATTGTAGGTGTCACTCTCATTTACTGTGTTAAACTAAATATAGCCTGTTTTTATTTCCCATGGATGTTTCTTGACAATGTCATAGATGGTTGCTTCATTAAACCGTTTGTGTGGGCTATCTCTCTTTTCCCCAAGCTATACAATGTTTACACAGACCATACAGTGGTTAAGATCCAAGAGGACCTGGCTTTAGGGGACCCACTGGCTCACAGGCCCTGGATCCCCAGATGTTAGTCTTGCAGTTGGATCTTGTTCTGTCAGTTGGTCTGATGCTACAGTTGTTAGTCACCCATTAGACACTTTGGTGCAGAGCAAGATATCTCAAAACTATCAACCTGGAGCCTATTTTCTGTCAAAGTGACTAATGGGGACAACAGGTTTTGAATTTGGTACAGTATTGAGTGTGAATGTTGCAACCTGAAGCTGTGAAACAGGCTGTAATGTACTCATTACGGGTAATTGCACACTGTCAAAATACGCCACAGTGTGCAGGAGCACTGTCTTGCTTACCACTGAAAAAATATGGATGAATAATTTTGTTTTCAGACACATTCCTCTTTTTATTCCTATTTATACACATCAGTAATCACCTTTGACCAGGTGCAATGATACTGAGTCCCAGTTACCCACGTGACAACTAATTCAATTCAAACGATTGTTTGGCACTATAAAAGGCAAGTATGATTTATAATTTTCAACCAAATTTGACACAGAAGTTCCCTAGGCTATGCCTCGTCCAACGCAACTGGCAATGCGCCAAAGAGTGCTTGCACTCCAACAGGGCGGACACAAACGAGCCTACATTGCTGATTTCCTTCGAATATTTTATAAAATGCTGTCTGTAAAATCCTCAAGCATCATCGGGAGGAGGGTCATTTGAGGCCACGAAAATCTCAAGGACAACCACAACTGCACTACCAGTCATCAGATACCCTGCTGGGATCATAAGCTGGCCAAAGGAGGAGATAGAAGCCACAGATATCAAGACAAGAAAGCTCCTCACCATGGACGGAGGGTTTCACCCCAAATCCAGCACCCTGAGACTGTACGCTAAGCGGAAAGAGGGAGGCCGAGGACTAGTGAGTATCAAGGCCACTATCCAGGATGAAACATCAAAAATCCAAGAGTACATCAGAAAAATGGCCAGAAAGGATGAACTGCTAAGTGAATGTCTCAGGCAACAGAAACCCGATAAGAGTGCAGAGGAAGAGGAGCAGACAACCTGGAGAGACAAGCCCCTACATGGCATGTACCACCGCCAAATTGAAGAAGTGGCTGATATCGAGAAGACCTACCAATGGCTGGAAAAGGCTGGACTCAGACACAGCACAGAGGCACTGATCATGGCAGAACAAGAACAGGCCCTAGGTACAAGAGCCATAGAGGACAAGATCTACAAGTGTAGATCTGACCCAAGGTGCAGACTATGCAAAGATGCCCCTGAGACAGTCCAGCACATAGTAGCAGGGTGTAAGATGCTAGCCGGGTCAGTGTACATGTAGAGACACAACCAAGGGGCTGGAATAGTGTACAGGAACATCTGTACCCAGTATGGAATAGAAGTACCCAAATCCCAATGGGCCGCACCACAGAAGATGGCTGAGAACAACAGGGCCAAGGTGCTGTGGGACTTCATCTTCCAGACTGACAAACAGGTCCTGGCCAACCAACCAGACATAGTGGTGGTAGACAAGGAGCAGAAGAAGGCGGTGGTGATAGATGTGGCCATACCAGCAGATGCCAACATCAGAAAGAAGGAACACGAAAAGGTTGAAAAGTACCAAGGGTTGAAAGAACAGCTGGAGCAGATGTGGAAGGTAAGAGGCGAGCGTGATCCCCATGGTAGTAGGAGCACTCGGGGCAGTGACCCCCAAACAGATCCCAGGAACAACATCAGAAGCCTCAGTCCAGAAGAGCGCAGTCCTAGGAACAGCTAAGATTCTGCGCAGAACCCTCAAACTCCCAGGCCTCTGGTAGAGGACCCGAGCTTGAGGATGACACAGATACCACCCCAAGAGGGTGAGAAGGAAGTTTTTTTTTTTTTTTTTTTAAGTACTTGGTTGTCACTCTGGACAACAAACTGGACTGGTCCACAAACTCAGAGGCCATCTACAAGAAGGGCCTGAGCCGGCTTTACTACGAGGCTCAGGTCCTTCAATGTCTGCAACAGGATGTTGCAGATGTTCTATCAGTCTGTTGTGGCGAGCACCATCTTCTTTGCTGTGGTGTCCTGGGGTGCGGGAATCAAGGCAAAGGACGCCAACAGACTGAACAGACTTATCAAAACTTATCTGTTGTTGGCTTGAAGCTTGTCACCCTGGAGGAGGTGGTGGAGGAGAGGATGCTGGCAAAACTGCTGGCAATCATGGACAATCCCTCCCACCCCCTCCACACAACACTGGACAAGCTAAAGAGCAGCTTCAGCAACAGACTCATTCATCCCCGCTTCTCTAAGGAACGATATAAAAAATCGTTCCTTCCCACTGCAATAAGACTTTCTAAGACTCTTAATCAGCTGCTATAACATTATAATTTCCTTTTGGGGATAAATAAAGTATTTATATATATATATATATATATATATATATATATAGGAACTGCCTCAATATTTGTTTTTTCATCAGTAAGCAAAAGAGCTGGACTAAGGCCAAATTGCGACTTCCTCTGACACACCTGTGACACGTTCAAGTGGGCAGACACTTTTTTTTCTAAACACAAGATATCTCATAATGTAGTTGGCAGTGGAGCCTTGCACAAGCCGTGGTGTTCAACCTGGCCCCGTCCACCAAAGTATCCAGTTTTTTAGCCTGACCAGAGACTAAGTCCAAAACAAATATGACTTTAAGTTCTCTCTTACACCCACTCTCTCGTATATGGGCACAGCGAAAGGAGAGAAATGAACCAACCTGACCCGAGCTGAGCCTGGTCTATTAAAAAAAAGATAAGACAAAGATTTTACCCACAAAAGGGCCTTTCTTATTTTGCCACCTTTGAGACAAAGACGAAGTTTCTAGCCTACTGATAGGACTTCAGTTCATTTTGTATCTTAAACTGCAGTATATATGACTGATATCTTTTAAGAGCTGATTGCTGTTTTTAGAAAAAAAGGCAAACACACACTCACCTGTATACGCCAGTCAAGGTGAGGTGGAGCAGGTGAAAAGTTTTAGGTTCCTGGGATGATCACAGAGAACCTATCATGGTCATCTCACATCTCCACCCTGGTTAAAAAAGCACAGACATTACTGTATTCCTTAAGGAAACTTAAAGCAAAAGTCCTGTGCCAAGTTCTTTTACAAAGGACAGGAGGACTCTGCAACAGGTGATTAAAACCACCTCAAAGATCACTGGCACACAGCTAAGCAGCATCAGTGATATTGTTGAGGTGAGGTGCCTGGAGAGCCCAAAGGATACTAAAAGAAAGTACCCATCCCAGCTATAGCCTGCTCACCCTGTTGCACTCTGGGAAGAAGAGACCTTAAATCCTTCAAGATCTGACTTTTTACCTAGTTTGCTCATTAAACAATGATTATTGATTATTGGCTAATATATGGACCGTATGTTTCTATAATGGTAAAGGTTGGTGAACTGTTAAAAACACCAGTAACAATGAACCAAACAAAACCAAACCCAGTGTTGTTTTGAGGGTTGTAAAGAACATTACAGAGTTTTGTCTTGTTTATGATGGACCAGATTACCTTTGTTTTGATTTTTTGTTGAAATAATGTATGTTGTATGATGTTTTCTGAGCAGGCCATTTACATTCCTATCTTAGCTTCAATAAAGATATGAATGCTTCTGCCTGATGAATTAAAACAAGGACATTTTTAAAGAAATACCTTGACAGGAGAGCTAAATAGTAGCATTCACATAGAAGTGTGATGACTCAATGAGGGTAAAAAGTCTCCAATCTGTGGTATCAATACACAAAGTGTTGAATGCGTGTGTATGAGTGAGTGAGGAAACATATTCTGCATGTGTATATAGACTAAATGTGGGTATTTTGATCAACACTCCTGACTAATCAGAGCTCATTGTTTTACATAGCAGAGAACAAAGGCTGAGTGATTGCTGTGATTATGGTGAAACCGGAGGAGAAAGAAAACTGAACAACCCATGACAGCCATGCATGCAGGACAGGGAACACCATCACCATCATTAACATTGTGATCCTCATCATCACCACCACCATCATCATCATCATCATCATCTTCTACTACACATTTATCATCATCAAATCAGCACAATTACCATCGTTATGGTCACGTCCATTTCCACCTTTATCCACTACCGTTGTGTTACATTATCATCATCCCACGTCATCATCACTGCTATTATCATTTAATAGCTTGATGATTTGGGGATGCAACATGCTGCTCTGGGCTAACAGTTAGGGGGTCATTTGGAGATGATATTTCTTAAATACTTGCACAAACTTACCCTAATAAAATGCCTGTCAGTTTTGTGTGGTTATGCTTTGTGCTTCTGGGGGTGCAGCGCCTCTGAATTTTTGTAACTTTCTGAAAAGGACAGTCAGGCTTGTGCAATAACTGCCTTGTTGAACCACAAGTAGCCAAAAATGAGTTTCAGGGCCACCATAGTTTCTCCGACATGCTCAGAAGGTAAGTGGTAAATGGGCCTGTACTTGTATAGCGCCTTTCTAGTCTTCCGACCACTCAAAGCTCTTTTCCACACATTCACACAGCGATGTCAAAGCCCATAGAACAGAAACTAACACATTCATACACATTCACACACATTCACACGCCGATGCACAGCATCGGGAGCAATTTGGGGTATCTTGCTCAAGGATACTTGGACATGTGACAGGAAGAGCTGGGGATCGAACCACCAACCTTCTGATTGGGGGACGACCTGCTCTGCCTCTGAGCCACAGCCACCCCCTGCAAACTTCCACTGGAGCCCAATGCATCCAGAAATTATGCTAGAAGGATACCTACAACATCAAATTTTGAAGGAGGGACACTGACCAAGCTGTTGGGAGACAGAACACAGTGTTTCCTCTAGGATTTTTTGTGGCAGGGGGGGCAGGCCCGTCCGAACATCCCCCCTCCCGGCAAAAGTTTTACGTATGAAACAGAAGTGACACTTCGCTGCGACACAAACAAATATATTTACCGCTGTAATGTTTCCAGATGTTTGATATCAGGACGTTGAGCTGAGAACTGACAAGTTGAATGTTGTCCAATTAAAACGGACCCACCGCGGGGACGTTTTTGGTGGAGTTTAATAGTCGACTTGGAAGAAAGCGAACGTTTTGACAATAAGCTCCATCAACACAACAGTATGTGGAGTTAAACTGGAACCTCTGAATAGTTCTACTTGTTGTTAAATTGCAATGTGAGCGGCAGCCAACGGGGGTGCATTATGTCGGCAGGATCATTTAAAAGGCAACCGTGACTACATTGTGCGTCTGCCCCATTTCTGATACCGTGGGCCGCCGCTCCAAAATCACCATAGAGGAAACACTGGAACATGTTAGCAGATCATATGGACATAGTCGCCATAGCTACGCAAGAATCCTTTAATGCGCACAACATAAATTCAGTTTATAAAACCAGATTGCATGCTAATGTATTAATGATCTGCTGGGGAAATCGCTGATTTTGGCGTCTATGTTCTCATCACTTCTAATCACTGCTACTAAATTGACTAGTTGGACAAATTGACTTTTTCTTTAAAGGTCTTATCAGACAGTTTTCAGCAACAAGTGAAGCCGGCGCCAAGAAAAAATAGACAAAGGATCAACATGGCACACGTATAAATGTAGCTGAGAAAAACCACACTGAAGACATTTAAATACATGTGAGCTGATCTGTGAAGTTTAGACAGTTTGGAGAGACTGAAGCCTTAGTCAAAACAGATTAAAGGTCAGGAAACAGTTACAGACAGGGTAAAAACATAAAAGTGAAATACTGTGCATAGTGTCACAAATACATTAAGTGTGTGTTAGCTGGATGAGGCGAGGGGGGCGGTGGTGGCGGCGGGGTTGGTGCGTCCAAGCCTGGCATCCTGTTTCCCCAACGAGGTGTTAACCGAGTGAGAAACGCAGCGCCCGATAGGACGACTGGCTCGCCTCCACCTCCTCCCACCAATGCCACCCTCTTCTTCATCTGATGTGTCAAAAAAAGAAAAAAAGAAGTGAGGAGCGGCTAGACAGGGTCACCAGGGAGTACAGACAGACACTGAAGATTTACACAGCACTGCTGCAGGGAACAAACACACTGTGCATTTATGCACGTGTAAATGCACTGATATCCTGATTTTCTGAAAAGATACAGTGCTCAGTGCTCTTGGGTGTATGTGTTCTTGTACTCCTACTCTTGTTTAGATGACTGAAATGAAGACACATGCTCCTTCCTGCAGGATTAGCATTTGGAATTAACCTATTGAACTGTGCTTTTACTCTTAAATTCAACATTAAATATATTTAAAATTATCTACTTCCAGCACTTCATTTAAACCCCCTATTACATCAATTACATTAATTTCAAATTGAATTATTCTCCAAACTGTGAGATTAAACTCTAAATAGAGATTAATCTGAGTCTCTTTTTCTATTGCAGTCCTAATAACATTTTATAAATCTTGACCAGTGCTTTAAAAAGTGTAATACGCCCTGTGTTATAACAATTTATTTGCTCAAAATTCATCCAATCACTCGTTTTACACAAACATCTTGCAGTCACTGAGTTCAATATTTGGGACTTAGTCATTTAGTCAGGGGTTGTCAATTGACTAAATAATAGAAAAGGTGATTAGATAATGGTTGGGAACCACATGTCATTAATGACAGCAAAACATGATAGAAATCTCAGCATTGTTTTTTCTTTTAATCTGACTACGGCACAGTGAAAAAACACTTAGATGCAGCACTCTGTATACAACACTATGATTATTATGATTATTGATCATTAGGCTGGTTTGGTAATTGACCCCTCCTCACTTACGCACAACTTCACTGTTAAAGCACAGAATTGTAGAGTAACATCAGGCTTTTTTATATCACAACCAAATTTCATATATTCATATGAGCTCTCTCTCTCTCTCTCTCTCTCTCTCTCTCTCTCTCTCTCTCTCTCTCTGCTGCAGCCCTCCCAGCCGACCCTACTGTGCTTTTTACAGGTACTGTAGGCTGCAGAAAAAACTTTGTTCACTGGGTCCTCATTTGCTGCTCTGAAATAAAACTATATATAATAAATATATATATATAATAATTCTTCATACCTAGAATTAACGTGTTGGGGCAGTTCACACCTTGCAATAAAAAAAAAAGAACGCGTCTCCACATGTGTTTCTGGTCACTGGAGATACGTTCTTGTGATCAGATCTCACTGCCCTGCTCTATATGCAAATAAAGCCCTATAGGGCTGTACCTACTCAGTATGTTGTCAGTGTCTGTTAATACCTTGTGTTTGGCTGTTCAGTACCTTCTTTTTTTCCATTATGTAGTGTGCTGAAATTTTATAAATGAACATGAGCTTAACATAACTTAATGTATAATGTTTGCTCAATTCCCAAATAATTAACAATCTGCCGCACTGTGCCATAAATATAATAATATATCTCTATGATATTGAAATATTGATGATATATATAAAGAGAAATTGATATTTAAGATGTATATTTTTAAGAAGAACTTAACCTGTGTACATTTTGCCAAAGTTGAGGCTCCAGAGAATACAAATGTAAAAGCCATTCATCCGTGTTTTTATAGCTTCATAGGGATAGCATTTCTTTAGCATAATATAATTACTCTCAAACATATTATATAATCTTATTATAGTATGATATTCATGCCTTTTTTTGTTAGTAAGATTTAAAACTTTCCTTTCGTCTGACAATTTTTGGAACTTTGAAAACTAAATGTTTTGTTTTGTTCTTATTTTGGTGCTCTCAAAAGTGCTCTCATTGGATGTCCTCTTACCTAAAAGAAGAGCAAAAATAAGAAAACATTGGTGAATCCCAGAAATCAATGGGTGCCATCAAACAAATAACAAATCAGATACGGACAAAGAGGCTGCTCCAGTCTTGCCTCTCAGAAGTCCCCGAATTTTATCCAGGAAGTAAATCATCAGAAGATTGCAATGTTTGCAAGTCAAATCTGTGTGTAATTGTTGGTCCACTGATGATATCCTGTGTGTACTGCACCACCATCACAGCATCTACCCTCCACTCTCTCACACATTCCACTCTGCTGCTTGTCACTGGACACCGGCCTTCACCAAGGGCACCGTGGCAACGAGATCCACGCCCCCTCCCCCATCCCCCGGCCCACGGCCCGGAGCCCAGACAAGCATTCAGGGGCAGAGCTGATCGATAAGGAGAGGCTGAGATATGCCGTTACAGGTGAGGCCAGCCCCTGTGCCATCCTAGCGCAGCTCCCTGTCCATTCAGCAATATCTGCTTATATTGGGGAGGCAGTAAAACGAGACGGGTCATTTATTCTTTCAAGTGTTTTTGAGGTCCTGGGAGGACTTAGGGATCGTTAGGGCATCTATCGTCGGTCTACCACACCCTGCCTTGACATTGTCTGTGGCTTGGTCAAAGGAAACTGCATATCAAACTCAATAATCCCAAATTTCTCCCTGCTACTTTACAGCTACACTGTTGACTCCCACAAGAAACAATGCTTCATTGTTGAGCAGTGTCAAACTGAAGTTTCCCGGTGGATAAAGAGAAAATAAATCATATTCAGGTCAAAAGAGTTCTTTTAACTAAAGTCTGTTCTCTCAGTGTCTGTTCTGCCCACACAAACACCTTTCTTCCCTCTCCATTACCATGCCAAGGCTGAACACCATCCCCTCCTTTTTTCTCTGCATTCCCCATTTTCCTTCTCGAGGAGCAGCCAAACAAACAAACAGTGCAGCTGCAGCACCTGTCAAACGTCCCTGTGTCCTTTCAAGTTTGACTCAGAATAATAATGGTAATGACGGGTGACGTGGGAGTGGATAGTTATCGCCATTACGGCAAATAATAGCTCTTAATGCCAGCACTAATGGGCAAAAAATAGATTCCCTTTTTATCCAGAAGAAGGAGAGCAGTTAAGTGCACTTGTCTAGAGTCCCCTTGTGCTAAAGAGCCCAGACTGACTGCTGCTCACAGCTAATGGCTCAAGCATCCCTGTCGACTAAGTGACATCACAGAGCTGCTTGGCTGTCCGTTTTATCAACTACTTTTACCAAGGTTAAAATATTTCATAAAGCATTTGAGGGGCAGTAACATACCTGTGGCAAGTGGTGGTAATAATCAAAAAGATTTCCTTTATAAAGTTGGTGTCTTATTAAAAGGAATGATATCTATACAGTATGTGAGGTACAGTGGGTAAAGAAAAAGAGGTATCAGCGTTTGTCCTGATAGCTCAAAGAAACTTCCATCGATGCTTGGTAAGTTTTCTCTCAAAGTTTCCACTTTTGTTTCTGGATGATACCTGGGTCATATTTTAGAGTAGGAAATCAGTCCTTACTGGACACAAATTCTCACAGTCCTACTAAAATAGTGTAAGTGTGGTGTAAAAGCACTTTAACAACTTTCTTAGCTGATGAAATGATTTGCTGTCTGTGCTGATATTTGTCCCAACCTGGGAAGAGAATGTTTATTGATGACACTAAGCTTATTCATAAAGATTGGGTGTTGGCAAAAACATTATTTTTGGGTCTGATTCAGTTCTATTCAATTCAATTCAATTATATTTGTATAGCACCAATTCATAACAGAAGTTATTTCAGGACACTTTTCAAATAGAGCAGGTCTAGAACGAACTCCTTATAACATTTACAGAGACCCAACAGTACCACCATGAGCAAGCACTTGGCGACGGGGGCAAGGAAAAACTGCCTATTAAGAGGCCGAAACCTAGGACAGACCCTTCGGCTCTAGGTGTGTGGTCGTCTGCCTTGACCAGTTGGGGTGAGAGAGAGAGAGAGAGAGAGAGAGAGAGAGAGAGAGAGAGAGACAGACAGGTGCAAAGCAACAACATTAGCAACAACTACACTAATAGTAGTGACTGATGATGAACATGAAGAAGACGATGACGACGACAACAGCAACGATGGGGGACAATGAGCAGTGATAATAGTAATAATAGTTACTGTAGTAATAATAAAATTAATAATAATAATGACAATAATATCAGTGATATTAGCAATGGCAGTCAAGCAGGACCATGGCAGGAGGCTCCACCAGGATCCATGAGAACCTGCAAGACAAGAACTCTGGGGAAGAAGTGAAGTTAGTAACATGCATTAATGGGACATGAATGAGTGCAGAAAGAGAGAGAGAGAAAGAGAGGAGCTCAGTGCATCATGGGAAATCCCCCGATAGTCTAGGCCTAAAGCAGCATAACTAAGGGATGGTTCAGGACTCACCTGAGCCAGCCCTAACTATAAGCTTTATCAAAGAGGAACGTCTTCAGCATACTCTTAAATGTGGAGAGGGTGTCTGCCTCCTGAACCACAACTGGAAGCTGGTTCCACAGGAGAGGTGCTTGGTAACTGAAGGCTCTGGCTCCTGTTCTACTTTTAGAGACTATAGGAACCACAAGTAGCCCTGCATTCAGAGAACGCAGTGTTCTAGAGGGGTAATAGGGTACTATGAGCTCTTTAAGATATGAAGGGGCCTGACCATGAAGAGCTTTGTAGGTGAGGAGGAGGATTTTAAATTCTATTCTAAATTTTACAGGGAGCCAGTGCAAAGAAGCTAGTACAGGAGAGATGTGATCTCTTGTCCTAGTTCCTGTCAGTACTTCAGTACTCGTGCTGCAGCGTTCTGAATTAATTGGGGCGTTATAATGGACTTATTGGGGCAGCCTGATAATAAGGAGTTGCAGTCGTCCAGCCTAGAAGTAGCAAATGCATGGATTAGTTTTTCTGCATCCGTCTGTGACAGGATGTGTCTGATTTTTTTAATATTACGTAAATGAAAGAAGGCAGTCCTAGAGGTTTGCTTTATGTGGGAACTAAATGACATGTCCTGATCAAAAATAACTCCAAGATTCCTGACAGTGGTGCTAGAGGCCAAGGTGATGCCATCTAGAGTAACTATATCTTTAGACAGTGAGTCTCTAAAGTTTTTGGGGCCAAGTACAAGAATTTCGTTTTAACATCAGAAAATTGCAGCTCATCCAGGATTTTATGTCCTTAAGACATGTTTGTAATTTAGATAATTGATGAAATTCATGGGGCTTGATCAATAGATATAACTGCATATCATCTGCATACCAATGACATTTAAGGGTGTGATTCCTAATAACGTTGCCTAAAGGGAGTATATATAAAGTACAGTATTGGTTCAAGTACAGAACCTTGTGGAACTCCATGACTAACTGTAGTATTTATGGAAGATTCATTGTTTACGTGTACAAACTTAGAACGATCAGATAAGTATGACCTGAACCAGCTTAGTGCGGTTCCTTTAATGCCTATTTGATGCTCAAGTCTCATATCATGGTCAATGGTGTCAAATGCAGCACTAAGATCTAATATTACAGAGACGAGTCCATTGTCTGATCTTGTGTGGGGTGCAAAAACCATGCTCTGTCCTAAGCTGTGGTCCTTTCCAATTCAACGCAAGACATGATTTGGTTTATCACAGCCTAAAATGTTGGTAGTAATACATCAGAATTTTATCACTGATACAGGCGGCTGTGGCTCAGAGGAAAAGCGGGTCGTCCACTAATCGGAAGGTTGTTGGTTTGATCCCGGCTCCTCCCGCCACATGTCGTAGTATCTTTGTGCAAGATACTGAACCCCGAATTGCTCCCAATGCATCGGTGCGTGAATGTGTATGAATGCGTTAGTTTCTGTTCGATGGACTTTGCCATCGCTGACTGAATGTGTGTGAAAAGGTGAATGTGGCACAAAGTGTAAAAGTGCATGAGTGGTCGGAAGGGTATGTGTATGTATAAATATATATAGCGCACAGAAGGTTTGCAACATCTTCAAAACATGAACTTCAATACAGCACTATTATAAGCACTGTAAAATGATGTGAGGGCTGACTCAGGATATGTCAAGTGGCCGAGTCAAACTATCAACTATTTCAAACAGCCAGGTATCCTACAATGATATAGGACTTCATTAGTTTTCATCTGCTGTCCCTGTTCAGGCTGATGTTATACATAAAAAGACAGACCAAAAGCTGACAAAACAACATTAAACCACAGATGAGGACTGTTGTTATAAACCTGCAATTAATATTGGCCTTCCTATTAAACATAGCTAGTAGCTAACAATATAGGGTTGTAGGCAACCAAGAAAGTTGGGGAAGGTCTCATTTAGTAAGGGTTTACACAAAACTAGTACAAAATAATATACGGAATTGCTTCAGAATCTTACATATGGAGCCTTTAAGAAAAACTGTGCCTATTTGTGAGTTTTCTTCTAACAGCGTGTTTGTGGCGTGGTGTTGAGTTTCGTCAGGAAACAGGCCTTGTTGAAGCCCTGTCCTAGGGAACTGTTTGGTCTAGCATGATATGCTGACACTTAACGCAATCGTAGCACACTCTGACTGCAAGGGCCCATTCATTGCAGCTTGCAGCTTTAATCAATTTTGTAATCACATTTTGCATATAACTATTAGCTTTGTTACATATATTCTCTGCCAATATATATATATTTCTATGTTGTGTGTCACTTCCAATGTCTCTTTCAAATTACTTCATGTATTTGCTGACTGCTCTTGCCCAGCCCGCCTCCTCTTGTCCTTGGCTGACTGGGAACAGAGGACATATGGCAGAGCAGGTCAGCTTTCAGGGGCTAGTGGCTGGAACTTGAACTTCTAACATTCTTTAGTCGCAGGAGAGCCCCTCAGGGAGGCTCATATCTAAGGGGGGCTCCTTTTACTCATCCTTCCCCTTTCACGAAAGGGGGATCTCTATACTCCTTCTGACAAGGGGGTAAAGGAGGGGTCACCAAACAGTTGTGAGCTGAGGTCTGGTCAATGTGATCTATAGCAGTGTAAATTATGACATATTTGTATAGAGACATGCAGAGTGCAAAATGCTGCATGTCAATCAATACTGAAGGAATGGGCCAAGGTCAGAAATGCTGACATACTAAAGTGTGCCTGTCCTTTTGATGGTAACCCGTAGACAATGGATGTAATGCACATAATGACAAAACAGCTCTATGTTCATATTTCACAATTCTGCTGAATGTTTGCATCTAATGCCAACATGATTGTGATGTAATTTATTTCTGCTTTTAGCAGTCTTTTTTAGGGCAACCCAACACTCTCTGAAAATCTTTTTCACTTCTAACCTATGCTGTGTGACATCTCTATTGGGTTGGGTTACAGGTATGGCAGAGCACACTTGAGGGTTACATGTGCAGGTAGCACCTTTCTAATCTTTCCGACCACTCAAAGCACTTTACACTACATGACACATT
This sequence comes from Dicentrarchus labrax, assembly GCF_905237075.1. NCBI lineage: Eukaryota > Metazoa > Chordata > Actinopteri > Moronidae > Dicentrarchus > Dicentrarchus labrax. The sequence goes on along the minus strand of NW_026136703.1, from coordinate 601,744 downwards.
AACCCATTCACACACCTTAATCGGAAGGTTGTGCCTGGTGCCGCATGTCGAAGCATCCTTGAGCAAGATGCTGAACCCCAAATTGCTCCTGATGCCGTGAACATTGGTGTGTGAATGTGTATGAATGAGTTAGTTTCTGTTCGATGGACTTTGCCATCACTGAGTGAATGTGTGTGGAAGGGTGAGCGTGTGCGTGGCACGCAATGTAAAAGCGCTTTGAGTGGTCGGAAGACTAGAAAGGCGCTATACAAGTACAGGTCTGTTTACCATTTACCATTTACATCATTGGGAGAGATTTGGGCTTCAATATCTTGCTCAAGGAATGCAGAAGGGGGAGCCGGGGATCAAACCAACAACCTTCTGATTGTCTGAGAGACAGCCGGCCATTAGCCGCCCCCATTAGAGCTGTAAGGCCAATCTGAACCTTTGACACAAAACACACCACTACTTCAAGGTCCAGTGTGTTCATTTATCTATTGTCAGAAATGGGATATCAAATTCATAGGTATGTTTTCATTAGTGTAAAATCACCTGAAAATAAGGATCGTTGCATTTTTTATTACCTTACATTGAGCTGTTTTTATCTACAGAGGAAGTGGTCTTCTTCTACAGAGGGTTGAACCACCATCTTTCTACTGTAGTCCAGAATGGATATACCAAACACTGGCGTTGGCATTTTCACGAGGCTGTTGTAGTTTCTTCTACACACTTGAAAGGCACTTGAATTTTCCCACTAGATGCCACTAAATCATACAAACTGGTCCTTTAAAGCTGTGAAACCTTGGTTTACTTAACAGTTCATCTAGAGTCATTGTGAGAACACAGGGTCAGTGTTCCTCTGTTCACAATAGACATTATCCTTGGAAGCTGTTCTTTTTCTCTCTGTGATGGTCTGAAAGCAGTGACCATGGACTGGTTTCTTATTTTTAAGAAGAACGTTTCTGCCTGGTTGAAACATTAGGTCCGATGTGACGATGAGGACAGAGGGACAAAAAAGAATCAGCCTAACAGCTGAATTTTTTTCGTTGTAATTCTTTGCATAATTGTTGCAGTGTGATTCAAATACTAGTACCCTTAGATTTAGAGCAAATTATTTGGGGTGAGAATCTGGAGCTCCTGTATGCCAGTACAAAATAACCAGTTTTTTTCCTCTTGAACTTAAAACTCAAGATCTAATTCTAACTTTATATGATGATCACTAAAAACAACCAATCAGAGCCAAGTAAGATAACGGATTGATTATTGAGTTTAATTCCCAGGTTGTCAAGTACCGATGCTGGGAATGAGACTCAACAATCAATTATTTTGAAGTTGCCAGCCCAAAGTCTTTCTATCTTCCTTGACTCTGATTGGTTGTTTTCGTTCTAGCCCGGTGGATTCTACCATCCTTCATTAGGAGGACTAACTAAACCCAGAAGAATTTAGTGTTTTCACAATATTAATACAGAATTATTTCCAAACATTATTTCTGTGCCTCATTACCTCTGTGAACTGACTAAATAGTGTTGCTCTCCACATGTTTTGACCCCCTTCAGAAACAGACATGAAGGGGGTTCATGTTTCTTTGTTAGTTGTGATCATCCTTTATTGAAACCTTCTTTAAAGTCACTCCCAGACAGAGAGCATCTCTCTGCTGCCCTGAAGTGATCTCTTTACTTCCACACCACTATCACAATTCCACATCTGTCCTCCTCTCCCTCATCATCATTTACATTTTAAAATCTGCATTTTTCATATAGATCCC